>NC_033802.1:48402182-48439294 GCF_001876935.1 Asparagus officinalis | reverse complement strand
TGAACAGAGTACCCTATTTCAAAACTGATAGTACTCCTCATCAGTTATGGTTAGGATATCTAGATCCTTTGGATAGTCTCAAAGTTTGGGAGCATCTCACATATGTTCGATTTCCAGATATCAGAAGGCCTAAGCTCGAACCAAAGGCAAACAGATGCGTGTTTCTTGGCTTTGCTGAAGATAGTGATGCTTGCAGGTTCCTTGACCTTAGTGTTAGCCCTTATGTTTTGATGATGTTCTTACAACCACCATTATTGGTACTAATGGCTTATTGAGTCTAATCCCCCCCCCCCCCCTCTAGGGTCTAACATGACCATGTTTGTAGTCACGTTCTTTTGAACCTTCTCCTTCTTTAGGAATCTCACGTCATAAAGAGCCCATAGCTTATCCTTCAGGATATAGCACTTGGAGGTATGATGACCCAAAAATCTATGGTACGCACAATAGTTTGGATCATCTGTTTTGTTCACTTCTTTAGGCTTTGTGATCTCTGGCAGCTTGATCTTGCTGCTCTTGAGGAGAGTATTGAAGATAGCCATAACTTGGTCCTCCTTGAAGTCGTATTGCCTCAGAGGATGCTGCTTGAAAGACTTGAGCTTTTGTCTCTGAGGTGTCTTAGGGGGCTAGAGTAGAATCGACAGTCATGATCTCCTTCCCCCTTGACCGAGAAGGATTCCTGGGGGCACTCGGTTCCGAAGTTCCTCTTTTAGATCGAGGCTCTTCAGCTTCCAGCCTTTTGATCATGTTTTCCACTTGCTCGGCCTGGCGAACAAGCTCTTTCCAGGTTCGGGTTTTCACCGTGCTAATCCTTGTCAGAATGTCGATCTAGAGGTTGTTGCAACACATCTCAATCAAGGTGCCTGAAGAGACCTGGTTCGATCATTGTACTGACCGGTTCCTGAATCTCTTGATGAATTCGTTGACTGACTCTGTCTTCTTCTACTTGTCAGCAAGTAGGGTGGCCATCAACACTTTCGTGTCGTCGTCGAAGAAACGGGCCAAGAAGAGCTTTTCCACGTCGGCCCACGATGTGATAGAGCTCGGTTCCAACTTATGAAACCACTCAAAGGATACCCCTCTCAGGTTGCCGATGAACAGTTGGGTGAGGATAGGATAATTCCCCATGAGAAATCCTGTTTGACACAGGAAGTAGTAGATATGTATTGAGGGAGATCCCTTACCATCAAACTAGACTCAGCTCATTGCTTTGAACTTTACTGGGTAAGAGACTGTATCTCATTCGACTGGATATGGTTTGACCACCCCTAGCTCGTTCATGCTCTTCTGGAGCTTCAGGGCATTGAGTTAACTTTAGAACTCATCAAGCCTCTTGTCCCAATGAGTGCTGCCAGCATGTGATGCTTTTCTTGAAGACTTGGATAAATAATCCAAATGCGATTTGTCATTATCTTCCTCTTCAGATGTGTTAGGAGGAGTAGGCTCCAGCTCTCTGTTCTTCGAGGATCTTCGCTGATTTCATGAATTCTACTTCTTCTTCTTGTTTAGAAGTTGTTCCATCATTCCCTTTAAGGAGTTGATGGTTGCTTGCTGCAGAGCCATCCGCCATGTGCACCTTTGTGTGCTTGCCATAAGCTGAATTTGAGGTCTGAGATGTTGTCGTTGCTAAGCACGTCTCATCCTCATTGTCATAGACAGGTGACAAGCAGGCATAATCAAATGGGATGGTCGCCCCTGTTTAAGTACGGGTGTGTAGGTAAACACCCTCGCTTTCAATGGGGAGGTATTTAAATCTTGGGGGAAATTCTAGATCAGACGAATCTGAATACTTGGCTTTTCCTTTCCTCGCTATGTTAACTGTAGTGGCTGGGAGTTCCAAATCATCAGTGGCATGTCTCCTCTGACGATTGCATCTCCGACGAAGAAGTCTTGATTCCAGA
Source organism: Asparagus officinalis (assembly GCF_001876935.1). Classification (NCBI taxonomy): domain Eukaryota; kingdom Viridiplantae; phylum Streptophyta; class Magnoliopsida; order Asparagales; family Asparagaceae; genus Asparagus; species Asparagus officinalis. The sequence continues at coordinate 48,437,396 of NC_033802.1, read as the reverse complement.
GGCTACTGAGAAAGCCTTTTGAACACCGAAGGTTTTAGTGCCTCGGTACACTAGCAATCAGCAAACACTGCTTTGATGACCCTCTCACAGTGGCACTGAGGATTGGCCTTGTGATTAGTGTGCTTGTGGGTCAGATGGTCCCTGAGATCCCCCGTGGGTTGATGGTGATAACCCCCGATGATAGCAAAACCAAACACGCAATCATGTGAAAAAGGTTCAAAAGAAGAATAGTGGGAATACTTGGAAAATTCTCCAAGTGTGGAGTTCAGGCGAGCCTTCCATGATAGGCGAGGTCGGGTGTTCTAGTGAGCTTCAGCCTTCTAGTGAGCTCTAGCTGCTTGTTCATTCAGGTGAGGTATGCTCGCTTGAAATGTTTGGGCTTTGCCTTTTTGGCCAAGGCATGTTTTTAGGCGGACCTGCTGGGGTTCGCCTGTATGGTGGCTTCTATTTGTGACGTGAAGCTTGCCTGACATGCGGAGCTCATCTACTTGAGGGCACAGCTCGCCTGAATCGTGGAGCTTGCCTGATTTGGGTAGCTCGCCTGATCTAGGAAGATGGCTTGAAGAGCGAAGCCCTCCTAATTTGTGGGGCTCGCATGTCTTGCTAAGTTGGCCTAAATAGGGAACTTGGCTACTGGAGTGAGGTTTTGAAACATCAAGCTCGCTAGTTTTGGGAATTTCATCAACAGAACAAAGTCCGTCTGAACAGGTGGGCTCACCTAGACATGGTCTGCTAAAACTGGGGACTTTACATTCATGTTTGGCTCATTTCAGGCCTGAATAGTAATTCAGGCCATCATAGGAGGTGAAGGCTTGGGCTTCTCGGCAGGCGAGAGCTTGTCGTTACCGCCGTTAGGCTCTTTTGGAAAGAGGAGCATTCATGTTGACGACAAAATCATGGTCCGTGCCGATACAAACCTTTTGTCTCCTCTTGCGTAGGGGGCTTCACAGATTTCTTGGCAACCTAATGAGCAGTCCCTCTGCTGGTCGTCTTGACCTTTGGCTCGGCCTTGGCTGTCTTGGGGGAGATAGAACCCCTTGCTGTTGCTCGGGTAGAGCTCTCGAGCATGGCTGCCTCGGCCACTTGGGGCTGGGCCACGTGCACAACTCTACGGTATCGACGAGAAGCTTTACCGCAAGAGGAGGAAGAAGATAAGTACTTCTCGTACTTAGCTTGGTCGAACTCAATCACAAGGGACTCGACTATCATCCCCTCCGCAACTTCGTCGAATTGCACCACTACCATTTCGGTTGAAGAAATAGTTTCTCCCATTGTGGTCGCCATCTTCTGTAGGTGAGTAAAATTGATTTCTCCTGAAGATGAGGAGATTTGTATTAATAAGAATTGCTTGTTACAAATCAAGAAATCAAGTTACAACAGAAGCAAAGAGAATGCTCTTCTTGTTTAACATGGGTTCTTCGGTAGCGATAGGACACCTCCCTCGAATGCTTGCGTCGAGTTTGCTTCCCTTGGACGATCTGAACAAAGTTGCGGCTAAGCTTCAGTACACAGTAGCAGCTCTTATGTGATTGAGTTCGATAATACCCGAGCTTGATGAGTATTAAGGCCGAATGCTTGGAGAAGGCTAATATACAAGAGTTTACAAAGAAGCCCAGAGTCTTAAATCTGAGAGTTCAGATTAAGTCTACTTCAACAATCCAGGCAAAAAGCTAGGAAAGTTCTACCAAGCAAGCCAATGAAGACCTTTGTTTGAAGAGACTTGAGGGAGCCAAGAAGGAGCCAAGAGCATTAGTGGTCAATTCCCAAATGATCTAGCCTCTGGTTGAAGAGTCTTGGAAATGCCAAGCTTCTCTACCAAATTTGTGACGCCCCTGGGTTCACACAAGGCTGCAGTCCAAGGTGAAATCAAGAATGTCAAACCTGTTATGCACCACACCGTGCAATAACATGTTTCACCATCACAATTAACATCTACCTAGTAGAATCAATAACTGGTGTAGGTACAAAACAGGTAAAAGATAATACAAGGAATACTGATGAAATGATAATAGTCACATAAATATCTCATCATCCAACAATACAGAAATACATAGTCAAGATCTGAGTAAAAAGAGTCTGAAATACTCAACAAGTCTCAAATACAAATATCTGATGAATAGGGAAATAAGGCACACAGCCTTTACAACTTCTAGAATAATGCCCTCAAATGTCTAACCACACTACTGTGGAGCTCAAAGAAAATAATACATAGCTAGAAAGTAAAGCTGAACACTAAAGTGGTCCGCTATTAACCTGCGACTCTCCGTACTCCTGGCTCGTGACCTGAAAGGGGGGGGCAACGAGCGTCAAAACGCTAGCGAGTAACATCACAACCAACCCCGAGGGAACAGGGCTCGTTGTATAAGAAAATACTGATAATATATAATAGATCTAAAATCATTGATCCTACTAAAGAGGGTTTTAGTATTTAGAAATTTACAACACGAGCATAGGTACGTCGAGCGAAATAATCCAAACAAGGAAACCCTCATGTATATACCTTATATCTCAAATTTGTAAACTCCTAACACCAAACCCGAGGTTCTAGTACAGAAACAATAAATCAAGAAATACAGCTAATCTCAGAACAAAATTACAGTGCCATACCATAGCTAACATGAATGTCATATTATTACTTGCATAAGTGTCATGTCAACATCATGTCGTGAACTTCTGTGAAGAAGTCATATGCAGGGTTAAGAACTATGTCCAAATCAGGAACTATTTATGTTGTAGTTTTCCACGCTCATAGATTAAGTGGCAAATGTCCAACACGAGGACAGGAATGAATTTATAGTCCAACACGAGGACTTCTATGGATTATAGTCCAACACGAGGACTTCTATGGATTATAGTCCAACACGAGGACTGTGAACTGGTGACAATATCACTGGGATACATAGTGAGATCTACCTATATCAATTCACAGTCAAATCAGTGTAAATATCCATAATTGGTACCCTCAGGTCATCTATCGTGCCTGGGTACATAGTAAGACTAACATGTACAAACAGATAACACGACGGTCGACCGCACCGGTCGACCGAACTCTGATATGCAACTGGCGGTCGACCGGAAGAACGTCGCGGTCGACCGAAATAATTGGCGGTCGACCGAAATAACGTCGCGGTCGACCGAAAAATGTCGCGGTCGACCGAAATAAAGGTCGCGGTCGACCGAAATAATCGGCGGTCGACCGAAAACTCAAAACGAGCTCAGCGGTCGAGCGCGGACCGAAGCCTCAAAACGAGCTCAGCGGTCGACCGCGTCGGTCGACCGCCGAGCGGACAGAAACCCAAATCTGGGTTTCTGTCAGCTCGAAACCTGAAACAAAAATTTTGACATTCTTTGATAATAAGAGTTTTAATGATTCAAAAATCATACTGAAGATAAACAACTAAACCCAAGCTTGAAATCTACATTTTCAATGTTCTAAATACATGAGAAACAAATTGAAAATCTTTTAATAACAATAAAACGTGGTTTAACTCTTTTTAGAAAAAGAACCCAGATCTAGATCTTTACTAAACAGAAAAATTTGTAAACTTTTATACTGAAACCCTTGATTCTTGTTAACCATATCATAGAGAGTTCATTGTTATACAAAATACCATTTTGGCTCGTTAAAACTCATAAAAATCCAACAGAAAATCCTAGAAAACAGGGGTGAGGGATTGGGCGAGATGATACTCGCCTTAGATGCTGACAACTGCTCTGGAGATGATCCTCCTTTGCTCAAATCCGCGAAAAATCCCCTGGAACTCCTCCAAACTCCCCAAATCACCAGGTCCAGCTAGGGTTTTGAGAAAAGAGGAATGGGGCTAGGGTTTTACGTTTGGGCTGAAGGGGGAGGCTCTCCTGGGTTGAAATAGAATATATACTAAAACCCTAACCCGACCCGAAACCCAATAGGACCAAAACAAAACCGTAAACAAAACAGCCTGGAAAACTCTCTGTACGCTGATCGGTCGACCGCACCGGTCGACCGCCACGGTCGCCCAATCTGAAACTCTAGGGGTCTTCGCCTCTTATCTGCATAGCTCTTCTGCCGACTCTGAGCGGCTAAGATCCGCTCTCTGATCAAGGCTACTTTCTCAGTAGTCTGCCTCACTAACTCTGGCCCAAGCATCAAGCTGTCCTCCGGCTCGGCCCAACATATCGGTGATCTACAAGGTCTCCCATACAATGCTTCATACGGGGCCATACCGATCGTCTCTTGATAACTATTGTTATAAGCGAACTCTACCAGTGGGATATGGTCCTCCCAACTGCCTTGGAAGTCAATGACACATGCCCGCAACATGTCCTCCAACACCTGATTCACCCTCTCCGTCTGGCCATCCGTCTGGGGGTGAAATACACTGCTATAAGATAGCGTGCTGCCAAATGAGTCCTGGAAACTCCTCCAAAAATGTGAAGTGAAAACCGATCCTCGATCCGACACGATCGTATCTGGAACTCCATGGAGTCGAACTATCTCCCGAATGAAGATCCTCGCATAAGTCTCGGCTGTATAAGTGGTCCTCACTGGAATAAAATGTGCTGACTTCGTCAACCGGTCCACTATCACCCAAACTGAATCATTCCCCTTCTTCGACTTCGGCAACCCCACAATAAAATCCATAGAGATATCTGCCCACTTCCACTCTGGAATGGGTAAAGGCTGAAGTGTCCCCGCCGGTCTCTGATGCTCTGCCTTCACCTGCTGACAGGTAAAACATCTAGCCACATAGTCTGCAATCTCTCTCCGCATACCACTCCACCAGAAATGCCTCTTCAGGTCCTTGTACATCTTGGTAGTCCCTGGATGTACTGTGTACCGAGTACGGTGCGCCTCATCCAATAACTCCCTCTTCAACTCTGCACTGGCTGGCATGACCAATCTACCCTTCATCCGTAATCCTCCATCTGCTCCAATGGTCCAGTCCACCTTAGGCTCTTTGGAAATCTCCCCCTTACGGGTTTGAATCCAAGAGTCCTCCAACTGAGCTCTGACAACCCTGTCACTCCAAGATGGCTGCACTGACATAGCTCCCAAGAATGCACTGGTTCCTCCAATCTCGGGTTTAATATCAAACTGGCTAAGAGTGATAAGATCTCTGTACAAGGAACACCTCAAAGCCGCAACCCGATGCCGACGCTTCCTACTCAAAGCATCTGCTACGACGTTCGCCTTCCCTGGATGATACTGAATCGTGAACTCGTAGTCCTTGATAAACTCAATCCACCTCCTCTGCCTCTGATTGAGTTCCTTCTGAGAAAAGAGGTACTTCAGACTCTGATGGTCTGTGAATAGCTCAAACTGCACTCCATACAAGTAGTGCCTCCATGACTTCAGTGCAAACACCACTGCTGCTAACTCCAAGTCATGAGTGGGGTAGTTCTGCTCATGCACCCTCAACTGTCGTGAGATATAGGCCACCACTCTCTGAGTCTGCATCAATACGCCTCCTAAGCCTGCCAATGATGCATCTGTATACACAACAAATGTCCTGTCACTGCTCGGAATAGTCAAAACCGGCGCTGTAGTCAACTTAGTCTTCAAAATATCAAAGGCCTTCTGGCACTCCATGCTCCATATGAACTGTACACCCTTCTTCGTAAGGTGTGTAATAGGCGTCGAAATCTTCGAGAAGTCCTGAATGAACTTCCTATAATATCCAGCTAAGCCCAAAAAGCTGCGAATCTCTGTCACCGTCTTCGGTGGTTCCCAATCAAGGACTGCCGTGACCTTAGCCGGGTCCACTGCTATACCCTCTCGACTGATGATATGGCTAAGAAATCTGACTTCTGAAAGCCAAAACTCGTACTTGCTGAACTTAGCATACAGCTGATGCTCCTGAAGAGTCCTCAATGCTATCCGTAGATGCTCCTCATGATCCGCTTCCGACCTCGAGTAAATGAGAATATCATCGATGAAAACGATCACAAACTGATCTAAGAAGGGACGGAACACCCGGTTCATCAAGTCCATGAATACCGCGGGTGCATTGGTCAACCCAAATGGCATGACCAAGAAATCGAAAGAACCATATCGAGTAAGAAAGGCGGTCTTGGGAATATCCATCTCCCGAACCCGCAACTGATGATAGCCAGAACGAAGATCAATCTTCGAGAAATACTGTGCTCCCTGCAACTGGTCAAACAAGTCATCAATCCTAGGTAGTGGGTACCTATTCCGGATAGTGACCTTGTTCAACTCTCTATAATCTATGCATAATCTCATACTACCGTCCTTCTTCTTCACGAAGAGGACCGGCGCGCCCCACGGAATGACTCCGACGAATAAAACCCTGAGCTAATAACTCGTCCAACTGGGTCTGAAGCTCCCTCATCTCAGCTGGTGCCATACGATAGGGTGCGCGGGATATCGGGGCTGTGCCAGGCTGCAACTCAATACAAAACTCCACCTCTCTCACCGTAGGTAGTCCAGGTATGTCCTGAAAGACATCCTGATACTCTGAGATAACTCTAGTCTCCAATAACGCAGCACCCTGATCCCGTCGCATCACCTCCTCGATGTACGCCAGAAATAACTCCGCAAGTTGGTTGCCCTGAGAGGCGGCTACAATCATCTCGGACCCGTCGGACGCTCGCAACTTGACTGTCTTCGCAAAGCAGTCAATGCTAACATGGTAGGAAGACAACCAATCCATACCAAGGATGACATCGAACTCGGACATATGCAACACTATAAGATCGACTATGAACTCGGACTCGTCTAAACTGATAATACACCTCTTACAAACACTCTCCAAAAGCGATACCTCTCCTAGAGGGGTGGAAACTAATAAAGGGGTGTCTAATGGATGAGCTACGAGCTGGAGTCTAATCATGAAAGCATACGAAATGAAAGAATGTGAAGCTCCCGAATCGAAAAGAATACGGGCGGGAAGAGAGTTCACAAAGAACGTACCCTCCACTACAGCTCCACTGGCGCCATGATCACGAGGAACCACTGCATATACCCTGCATGTGGCTCAAGACTGCTCTGCTGATGGTGCTGGAGAATATGGGATAATCTGTCCCTGGGAAACATCCTGAACTGCACGAATCTGTCCCTCAGTCCTCTGAGCTGCTGGCGGTGCCTCAAGCCTGTTCTGCTGGCCCTGACCTCTGCCCTGCTGGCGCTGGCTGCTGGTGGTGTTGCGACTTGTGCCCTGGGGGCTGGCTCGCGACCAGCTGGTGCGCTGCGGGCACTACTGATGCCTTGATGTCCGCCTTAGTGACAGTTAAAACAGGATGCCTGGAACTTGCACTGGTGGATGCGCTCTACTCTGATCCTGTTGGGGTCCCTTTTTATAAGGACCCTGATGCTGCTGCTGAGGCCCAGAAAAAGACCTCTTGTTCTTGCCCTTGTCTCCACTCTGCCCTGCCTTGGTCTTCCCTTCCTTATCCTTCTGGAACATGGAAGTCTCAATCTCCTGGGAAGTGGCAGCCTCAGCTACCTCCCTAACTGAATAGAACTTCCTCGAGACGAGGTACCGACGGAGATTAGGGCGAAGCCCTGCTAAGAACATCTGAGCCTGACGCTCTCCTGTCTGCCACATACCCGTGAAATGTAGCAACTCCATAAACCTGCTCTCAAAATCTGCAACTGTCATGTCCCCCTGAGTCAATCGGGACAACTCAAGCTCCTTCCCGGTCCGTGCTGCAGAAGAAATGTACTGTCCATCGAAGAAATATATGAAGTCCTCCCACGTGAGGGTCAGCCTCTGCTCTGGAGTGAACTGGAGTCGGTACCACCTCCCGGCATCTCCCTTCAGGCTGTAGGATGCCAGTCTCTACTTCTGGACTGAATCTACACCGAGTATATCGAGAATGTTGCTCACATTCTCCTTCCACTTATGGGCTGCAAAAGGGTCTGGTGATCCCTGGAACTCGGGTGCCCTCATCTTCTGGTACCTCTCAACCATACGGAGCCAAGTCTCCTGCTCGGTGGTCCTGTCTGGAACTGCTAGGGGAATGGCTGCAGGCGTGACCTCTGGGGGGCTCTCTCTGACAGGAACGGCAGGTATCCCCTGCTGCTATGCTACTGGTGGTGGTGTCCGTGGTGCTATATGAGTCGTCACCAAGTCCTCAATGGCCGTCATCCTGGCAATGAGAGGAGCCATAAGATCCACCAAGTACTGAGGAGCCTGCTGCGGCCCTGGTGGTGCCTGCTGAGGCTCGGACTGAGCTGGCTGCTGCTCTGATGGAGTCTGTTGTGACTCCGCCTGGGTAGCTCTCCTGGTACGAGGTCTACCACGTCCTGACATCTATCTGATCATAAGAAAATAAAAGTTTATGAGTCAAAATAAACTTCTATAAATAGCGTATCACAATACAATCTTCACAACATATAGTATTTGCACAAATACTTTAAACTTATACAAAAATAGTTGTCATAAAAAAAATTCTCAAATTTTTTGAGATATACGCATATATCGTCCTCACTCATACTAGGAAATCCTTACGGACTCTATACATGAATCCTAGGAAACTCTATCCTAGCTCCACGACTCGACACAGGATGATCCTAAGGATACTGGAACTAGGGCTCTGATACTAACTGTGACGCCCCTGGGTTCACACAAGGCTGCAGTCCATGGTGAAACCAAGAATGTCAAACCTGTTATGCACCACACCGTGCAATAACATGTTTCACCATCACAATTAACATCTACCTAGTAGAATCAATAACTAGTGTAGGTACAAAACAGGTAAAAGATAATACAAGGAATACTGATGAAATGATAATAGTCACATAAATATCTCATCATCCAACAATACAGAAATACATAGTCAAGATCTGAGTAAAAAGAGTCTAAAATACTCAACAAGTCTCAAATACAAATATCTGATGACTAGGGAAATAAGGCACACAGCCTTTACAACTTCTAGAATAATGTCCTCAAATGTCTAACCACACTACTGTGGAGCTCAAAGAAAATAATACATAGCTAGAAAGTAAAGTTGAACACTAAAGTGGTCCGCTATCAACCTGCGACTCTCCGTGCTCCTGGCTCGTGACCTGAAAGGGGGAGGGACAACGAGCGTCAAAGCGCTAGCGAGTAACATCACAACCAACCCCGAGGGAACAGGGCTCGTTGTATAAGAAAATACTGATAATATATAATAGATCTAAAATCATTGATTATAGTAAAGAGGGTTTTAGTATTTAGAAATTTACAACACGAGCATAGGTACGTCGAGCGAAATAATCCAAACAAGGAAACCCTCATGTATATACCTTGTATCTCAAATTGTAAATCTCTAAACACCAAACCCGAGGTTCTAGTACAGAAACAATAAATCAAGAAATACAGCTAATCTCAGAACAAATTACAGTGCCATACCATAACTAACATGAATGTCATATTATTACTTGCATAAGTGTCATGTCAACATCATGTCATGAACTTCTGTGAAGAAGTCATATGCAGGGTTAAGAACTATGTCCAAATCAGGAACTATTTATGTCGTAGTTTTCCACGCTCATAGATTAAGTGGCAAATGTCCAACACGACGACTGGAATGAATTTATAGTCCAACACGAGGACTTCTATGGATTATAGTCCAACACGAGGACTTCTATGGATTATAGTCCAACACGAGGACTGTGAACTGGTGACAATATCACTGGGATACATAGTGAGATCTACCTATATCAATTCACAGTCAAGCCAGTGAATATATCCATAATTGGTACCCTCAGGTCATCTATCGTGCCTGGGTACATAGTAAGACTAAATACCAATGCCAGATAGTCCAGTCAAACTCTCAAACATGAGTGAAATATTCAAAATACACAAAACAGGACATGTACAAACAGATAACACGGCGGTCGACCGCACCGGTCGACCGCACTCTGATATGCAACTGGCGGTCGACCGGAAGAACGTCGCGGTCGACCGAAATAATCGGCGGTCGACCGAAATGACGACGCGGTCGACCGAAATAACGGGCGGTCGACCGAAAACTCAAAACGAGCTCAGCGGTCGACCGCGTCGGTCGACCGCCGAGCGGACAGAAACCCAAATCTGGGTTTCTGTCAGCTCGAAACCTGAAACAAAAATCTTAAAACAAAAATCCATCTTTATGGAAAATGTTATGCAGCAGTAAATATAAAAAATACCATTTTGGCTCGTTAAAACTCATAAAAATCCAACAGAAAATCCTAGAAAACAGGGGTGAGGGATTGGGCGAGATGATACTCGCCTTAGATGCTGACAACTGCTCTGGAGATGATCCTCCTTTGCTCAAATCCGCAAAAAATCCCCTGGAACTCCTCCAAACTCCCCAAATTACCAGGTCCAGCTAGGGTTTTGAGAAAAGAGGAATGGGGCTAGGGTTTTACGTTTGGCCTGAAGGGGGAGGCTCTCCTGGGTTGAAATAGAATATATACTAAAACCCTAACCCAACCCGAAACCCAATAGGACCAAAACAAAACCGTAAAAGAAAATGAAGCCTGAAACTCTCTGTACGCTGGTCGGTCGACCGCACCGGTCGACCGCACCGGTCGACCGCCACGGTCGACCGCGTCGGTCGACCGCTCAGCACAGAAATGCCTTCTGTAGGCATTTCACCTGCTGGCCATATACCACTCGATTTCTCTCACTTGTATACACATGCTGGGTTCCTAAACCCCGGTAAAAAAAATATACATCTTATATATATATGGTTATTTATCACCAAAGAAAGATTTATTACTATTAATCACACCATTTCATTATAAAATTTCGGGGTTTTACAAAATTATAAGCTGAACCCCTTTCACGTTGGCGAAGGGGTCCTATAAATAGGCAAGAGATGGCAGGGGCCATCCCTTGATTTGTCGGGTGTGACCACAAATTGGAGTAAGGAGTAGCATACTCCCCCTATAGCTACAGGATGTGACCACTATAGGGGTAATAGGAGTCATGCCTCATTACCCAGGATGTGGGAAGTGGGTGGGCCCATTGTAAAACCCCGAAAAAATTGAGTTAATGATTGATAAATTGAATTAATATGTGATTAATTAATATAAGTAGATATTTATTGTGATAAATATCATTAAATGGTAAATGAGTATAATACCAAGTATTTTGAGTGAAAAAAAGGCAGTGAATGAGAAAGAAATGAGTCGAAACATGCATAATGGCCAAACCCTGAAATTTTGAAAAACTCTAGTCCGGTCGACCGCCACGGTCGACCGCAGTCCGGTCGACTACCACGGTCGACCGCGAAACCAGAAATCTGGTTTTCCTATTTTGACTTGGTTTTGGGTATTTGAGACCCATATTCGTTTTTCATGTTATATATATACATTATTCACGAGATTTTCAGTATTCTTTCATATTTTTGAAACCCAAGCAGCCACCAAATAATTTTACAAACCCTAATTTGATATTTGACGAAGATTAAAGGCTTTTGAAGCGGGATTTCGAGTTATTTTTGGATTTTGGCTTGGAGATCTACCTTGGCATTGCATCTTACATGTTTTTCAACAATTCTCAGGCGAGTTTCATCTTTGCTAACCCTACTCCCAAGTTCTTCAATGTTTTTAATAAGTTTTAATGTGATTTTATTGAGCCTAATCGACTAGTTTGAGTATAAAAGCAAATCTTTTATATTATATGAATAAAGACTAGATCTTTTTGTGTTTAAAAGATTAAGGACGAATTTCTAGAGATGTTTTAAGACCTGAAAGTATTTAACAATGTCATTTAACTAAGCTTTGATGATTTATTTTCATATCGATGTTTCGTGCATGTTTAAGGGTTTAAATATGATTTATTTTGCAATTAATCATGTTTCACATGTTTGATAATTTCCTGAGATGTTAATCTAATGTTTACAATGTTCTTCACAAGTTTTATGATGAATTATACAAATTAGAATCACGAAAAACATGCACGAACACAGAATCACAAAGCCTGCAGAGCAGGCTGTTGTTTGCTGTCCGGTCGACCATCGCTTATGTGTGGTCAACCGTGTGCTAGGCCGAAGCCTAGGTAGCTTCTGTACTGTAGCGTTGTCGATCGCTGCTTTATCGCGGTCGATTGCCAGTCAGGCAGTGATACGAGTTGCCGTGCGAGCACCCTTTGGTCGCGGAATTACCAAAAGGTGGGTTGAGAAGAGGACGACCAAAACACAAGAACAATTTAGTTTGGCGAAGGAAAATACCTTCTCTAGATTATGAAGAACAAAAGATTACAATCTCTTCCTCACAATCTCACTCTAGAATTGAAGAACAAGCTCTCCAAATCTCAATCTAGAATCTAATCTCTCTTGATTAAACTCTCTCATCTAAAAAAGATGTTTAGAAACCCTAAAACAATCCCTTATTTAGGTGTACAAACGTGGATGGCAGTTTGGTAAATAACCAGACCCAAAACCAACAGGAAAACGCGTGAACAGAATCCTAAACAAACCAGGAAACCATCGATGAGTCGACTCATGACTGAGATGAGTCGACTCGACAGAATAACAACTAGCGATGAGTCGACTTCATGACAGTAGGAGTCGACTCAACCTGATGAGTCGACTCATGACTATAATGAGTCGACTCACAGGCTGAAAACTGGGTACTTCGATTCTTCTGCTCGTCGTCTCGTTCCACGCTTTCTCCTGTGTTCCCTTATACTGTTTGACACCTCTATTCTCATGCTAGCATGAGAATCATCTATCCTCAGGCTCCCATGAGGATCGCTAAGTTCCAAAGAGAAGATACACACGTATCATGGGTTCCCTTTTTAAGAACTTGAAGTCCCATTCAAGTTAGAACTTTTGCTGAGGAAACTCTTGAGCTCCTCCATCTTTTCTGCACCACCTGGCCTTGCTAGGAATCCGGTCTCAACGTCCGATTGGAAACAACTCATTCGTCCCGCGTCTCGTCATAGTCACCGTTCGCTCTAAGTTGCAATCCTTTGTCGATGGCTTTTCTAGAAGTCTAATGCACAGCGAGACAAACTTCTTGCTTGCATTCACTAGTCTTTTCACTCGCATCACCGTCCCCAAGCTTGTCTCCCTCGGAAGAGATGCCGAACGAAATATGAACTTTACACCATCCTTAGTGAAGGTGTACTTCTGAGCCCGCCTCTCGTAGATCGCATATCTATCCCATAAGTACGGATTACCCAGTATAATCTGACAAACATCCAATAGAACAACATCGCATGTGACCTCGTCAATATACGACTCGTGGAGCGCAAATCTGACAGTGCATTGATCAACTACACTCAGTTTCTCCTCCTTCTGAATCCACCCCAATGGATAGGGCTTCGGATGCTTGACCGTCTTCAGACCTAGCTTCTGCACCAATGCCATATCAAATTCTTCTCGCTACCCGAATCAACAATGGCATCAACCAAACTGGTCTTCACTTGCAACTTAAGAACAAAGAGTTGCTCTCTCGGGTCGTCGTCCTCTTTCGTGGCCTGTTTTCCAGCCATAAGGTTGAGACTGTTGTTGGGCTCTATCATCCCCGGGATTTCCTTCGGTCCTTGAGCTATCATGTATGCCTTTTTCTCCTCCTTCTTCTTCAACCCTCTTGGCTTGAGATAAGGATACTTCTCCCAGCACCGATCAACTTCGTGTTCTGTCTTCTCGCAGTGACTACATATCAGTCCTGCTTTTCCTGCATCACCCTTCTTCTTCTCCTCCTTAGATTGAGAACCACTAGACTCACCTCCCGTCTGTTTGAAGTCTCCCTTAGCCTCGTTGCCCTTCTTTTGCTTGCCCTCGACGCAAGCCGTACCACTTGTACCAACGCTCCTCAAGGAATCCCACCGGGTAGAACTGTTTCCTGAGTAGCTTCTTGAACTTATTCCACGACACCGCCTTCTTCTCCTACTTGCAGTAGGATTTCCACCACGTCAATGCGTGCCCTGAAAGCTTGTCTCCTTCAGCCATCTTCTTCTTCCTTAAAACTCGGACTCCTTCCAATGAAATAAGGATCTCGCCAATCTCCTTGTATTGGGATCGAGTAAGGACCATACACAGGATGCCCCTTCACTGGATCTGATACTCTGATACCAACTTGATACGAGTTACCGTGCGAGCACCCTTTGGTCGCGAGATTACCAAAAGGTGGGTTGAGAAGAGGACGACCAAAACACAAGAACAATTCAGTTTGGCGAAGGAAAATACCTTCTCTAGATTATAAAGAACAAAAGATTACAATCTCTCCCTCACAATCTCACTCTAGAATTGAAGAACAAGCTCTCCAAATCTCAATCTAGAATCTAATCTCTCTTGATTAAACTCTCTGACCTAAAAAGAAGATCTTTAGAAACCCTAAAACAATCCCTTATATAGGTGTACAAACGTGGATGGCAGTTTGGTAAATAACCAGACCTAAAACCAACAAGAAAACGCGTGAACAGAATCCCAAACGAACCAGGAAACCATTGATGAGTCGACTCATGACTGAGATGAGTCGACTCGACAGAAACTGGACAAAACTCAACAACCAGCGATGAGTCGACTCATCGATGGTTTCCTGGTTCGTTTGGGATTCTGTTCACGCGTTTTCCTGTTGGTTTTGGGTCTGGTTATTTACCAAACTGCCATCCACGTTTGTACACCTATATAAGGGATTGTTTTAGGATTTCTAAACATCTTTTTTAGATGAGAGAGTTTAATCAAGAGAGATTAGATTCTAGATTGAGATTTGGAGAGCTTGTTCTTCAATTCTAGAGTGAGATTATGAGGGAGAGATTGTAATCTTTTGTTCTTCATAATCTAGAGAAGGTATTTTCCTTCGCCAAACTGAATTGTTCTTGCGTTTTGGTCGTCCTCTTCTTAACCCACCTTTTTGTAATTCCGCGACCAAAGGGTGCTCGCACGGCAACTCGTATCAGGCAGAAGTTTGTGCATGTTTTGACTCCTGTTTTCGTTTTTGAGGGATTTTCTTGATCTTTCAAGTTATACTATGATACTTATGAGTTGTTTGACATTTGTGGTGTTGGTGAATACTAGATATTAACACGCACACCTAGATTTGTGCATGTACACTTAGTATGTATTGATTTAACATGTGTTGTCGAGATATTTGACACACGTTAAGTTGATGAAAATGAAATAACATATGATAAAGTGTTTATCATCAGTTATGGATGCTCAATGTGGTTGTTTATCCCGTAATAAGACCTCGGTTATACCACACTAGGAGTATTTGGTTGTTTTCCCGTAATGAGACCTCGGCGGTACCAAATACTCAAAGATGATCGGTGTATTTTCCGAGTTGGGCTGATGTGTCTATTCACCGTTGTATGATTATCTGGAAGCATATCTGGAATAGAGAGATAAAACCATTTGTCGTAGGATGATTGAGTAAGGAAGTTGAACCCACATGTTATTGTGCGAACCTTACAAGAGTATCGTTATTTCATGTAGCTAGAATTGGAAGATAAAACCTATTTCCACAGATCGATTGAGCAAGAACCTTACAAGAGTATCACTATTGCTAAATGAGATGCATACATATATACAGATGTAGTATGATCCCATGAGTAGGATATACATTGGATATATAACATACATGACATGGTATTTTATAATGTTTGAGCTGGATAATATTTCCTTATGATGGTGCCAGCTACCTGAGGGTAGTCTGAGATTGTGATAAATTGTTTCATTATGATTGAGGGTAGAAGCTATAATATTTCTATTTGTAATGCTTGTTCATATATAGGTTTGAAGTTAGTAGTTAGAGATTCATAGCTCGAGATATATGGTATATACATGAGGATTTCCTTGTTTAGATTATTTTGCTCGACGTACCGGTCTTGAGTTGTGGATTTCTAGTTGCTAATTTCACCTGCATTTTTAGTTGAGATTGATATTTAGTGATTCATAATTTAGGATACGAGGTATATACATGAGGGTTTCCTTGTTTGGATTTTTTTCGCTCGACGTACCCATTCTCATATTAT
Organism: Asparagus officinalis; assembly: GCF_001876935.1. Taxonomy (NCBI): domain Eukaryota; kingdom Viridiplantae; phylum Streptophyta; class Magnoliopsida; order Asparagales; family Asparagaceae; genus Asparagus; species Asparagus officinalis. The sequence goes on along the minus strand of NC_033802.1, from coordinate 48,421,497 downwards.
GAATCTCTAAATACCAATTTCTATTTAGCACTGTATTGATAACTTTATAGCTATATGTACTAACCACTATTTTCTTTTACTACTACCCCTTCCCCTTGGAGGTAGTAGAGATGATCTCGCTAGCGCTTTGACACTCGTTGTTTTCTCTCTTTTTAGGCAACGAGTCAAGCGTATAGAGTATCGCAGGTTGATAGAGACGCATCTTAGCATCCGTCTTAGTTATTTTATTTGTAGTTGTTTACAGAGCTCCACAGTAATAGTTCATTTTTAGACTCTAGAAATTATATTTTTATTTTGTAAAGGTTGTGTACCTTAGAGAGATTTCTTTTGACTCTTGATTATGAGACTTGGTACATTTATTACGGTTCAGAGATATTCTTATACTATTTCAGATGGGCTCATGTGTTGATCATTCTCATACTTCTTTTGTGCATATTCTATTCTTGTACTATTTCTATTATTTGCATGTTTTGTACCTTCACCTACTTGTTGACTCTGCTAGAGAGATAGTAACTGTGATGGTGAAACATGTCGTTACATGGTGTTGGTGCTTAGCAGGTTTGACAATCTGGATTTTACCTTGGACTGTAGCCTTGTGTGAATCCTGGGACGTCACAGTTGGTATCAGAACTCTAGGTTCTAATATCGTTAGGATCATTCCTATGTCATATTGTGGAGCTAGGATAGAGTTTCCTAGGAATCATATATAAAGTATATTAGAAAGTCTTAGTATGAGTGAGAACGTATTATATACATATACGCGAAAATTACCAAAATTTTTTTATGAACTATTTGCTTGAAGCAATAAGCATGCTATGAGTGATAAGTGATACTATTTTCTTATTGGTATACATTTTATTTATGTACCTCTCATTTATTGTGCCTTATAAGCTCTATTTCAGAAACCGTAGATGTCAGGACGAACAAAGCAAGTTGAATCAGAGCATGAGCCACAGCAGGCTCCATGGTATTTGATCGACATCCTAGCATCATTTGTATCTAGAATAGCAGCCATATAAGACCATTTAGACAACCAGATGTTGCCATCAGCATCATCATTTGAAGATCCTCAACCAGTCGCACCAGCTAAGTCTACTATAAAGGTGACATCAGAAGTTGCGCAAACCCCAACTAACAATGAAGTTTTAATAAAAGAAGAGAGCCCTAAGACGGGAGAAACCAGAGACAAGGGCAAGAACAAGCAAACATTCACAGGACCAGAAGGACCTCAGTTAGATAATCAGAAGCAACATAATAATATCGGTCTGAGGGAACAATCGGATCAGACAACATCAAAGAAGCGCAAATTTCTAGGATTTTGTTATAGCTGTAACAAATTCGATCATAGAGTCGTCGAGTGTCGTGGTGAATCAATGAGAGGCTAGCAAAGCAAGAGTCAGAACTTACAAAAGGTACAGAGAGCTCGGGAACAGCATAAAATGTAGGGTGCATGTTATAAATACCACAAGATTGGATATAGAGTAAGAGATTATCGTAAAGCACTAGTAGGAGGTCAGCAGGATAGAGACCAAAATCAGCAACCGCAGAATCACGAGCATGGCCAGCAATAGAGTATCGAACCACCTCTGTCAGCTTAGAGAATTGAAGATTAGATGCATGCAAATCAGGAGCTACCTCCGAGCTAGGGAGATGCACATGCTACAGAGCCTTCGGTGCAGCAGATCATAATAATCAACCAAGTTTTTGAGATATATGATGTGATCTAAGAGCAGAGTCGTGGTGGAAGGTATGTTCTCGATGAACTCCTTCACAATTTGTATCTTTTGGGAACTTCACAATATGCTATTATGGATAGCCTTTGGTTGGTTACACATTCTCTAGACCATCCTTTTCAGTCTTCTTTCCTTTGGGAGAGGCATCCCTCTTAGAGAGTATTTGTAGGAGATGCATTATCAACTTAGATGAGTCTATTTTCATAGTTGATTTATCTATTTTGCATAAATATTCGAAACTTATGTGATGTTTTGGTATGGATTAGTTATTTTCCTACCATGTTAGTGTCGACTGTCTTGTGAAGATAGACGATTTGTAAATATTCGATAGATTTGTATAGTTTGTAGCAACCTCATAGAGTAACCAGAATGCGGGGTCATTTCTTGCATACATCGAGGAGGTGATGAGACGGGATCGAGGTGCAAATTTGAGTGAGACATGAGTGGTCTCAGAGTATCATGATGTCTTGCAAGACATACCAGGTTTACCTCCAGTGAGAGAGGTTGAATTTTACATTGAGGGTAGTCATGCACCGCACCGATACCCCGAGCACCTTATCATATGACACCTGTTAAAATGAAGAAGCTTTAGATCCAGTTAGATATCTGCTATAGAGGATTTATGATCAATAGAGCGCAGCTGGGCGTAGTTTCTCGAAGGTAAATCTTTGATCTAGTTGTCAATTGTTACGGATTCGGGAGATGGATATCCCCAAGACCACCTATCTGACTCAATATGAGTCTTTTAAGTTTCTTTTCATGCCGTTTGGGCTGACCATTGCACCCACAGTATTCATGAATTTGATAAATCGGGTTTTCCGTCCATACTTGGACCAATTCATTATAGCATTTTTTGATGATATTCCTATCTATTCGGGATTGGAGGCCGAGCATGAATAGCATTTAAGGTTAGCATTACATACGTTGCGGGAACACAAAACTAGACGCTAATTTTTAGCATGAATTCTAGTTACCTGAGATCTTAATTTTAGAACATGTTATCAGTCGAGAGGGCATCAGAGTAAAATCCAGCTAAGGTGTAGATCATTTTAGAGATTCATAACTTCTTAGTTTTGGACCGGCTATTATAGAAAGATACTTCAAGATTTTTTTTCAACAATTTCGACGTCACATACACACCTTACGAAGAAGGGTGTATAGTTTATTTGAAGCATATAGTGCCAGAAAGGTTAAATTGATTACAGCACCAGTGATGGTTATTCTGGTTAGTGATAAAAAAAATTTATTTACACGTATGTGAATGTATCGGGTCCTAGAGGTATTTTAACGCAGACCCAGAGAGGAAAGATTTGTATTTTATGATAATTGACGACCCATGAGCGAAATTTATCCCATACATGATTTGGATATAGCAACAGTGGTTTTCGCATTGAAGAAATTAAGACATTATTTGTATGGAGTACAAAGGGAACTATATATAGATTATCAGAGTGTGGAAGTACCTTTATCCCAAAAGAAGTATAAATAGACGTAGCGGCAAAGAGTCGAGTTTGTTAAAGATTATGAGTTTGCAATTTAGTATCCTTAAGGAAAGACGAATGTTGTCGTAGACGCGTTGAGCATAAAGCGTTGATTTTAATATACAGTTTTGAAGTGTTTAATGTTTATTGCATCGAGAACTTTACACTCTTAGCTAGATTAGCTTTAGATAGGAGATTAGTGGAAACAGTATTTTCTTAGGAGCTTTATCAATTAAGTCATCTTGGAGTTATGGAAAGATCAGTACCCAGATAGGAGATTCTTAGATTAAAAATCCGTAAGAAGGAAGCTTCTATAGAGACTAAAGCAGAATGAACCATCGAAACCGATGGGAGTTTCCGAATTAAGGATCGGCTAGTGATGCCAGGATATCCACAACTTAACAAGGATTTATTTAATGAGGAATATTGTAATAAGTATATAGAACATCTAAACACATAGAAAATGTACAAAGGATTGAAAGGATGTGTTAACGGAGCGGCATGCGTAAGGAGATTTTGAAATATGTAGTTAAATATTTTATCTGCCAATAAGTGAAGGCAGTACATCAGAGACCATCTAGAACCCTATATCCTTTACCCATTCCAGAGTGAAAGTGGGCAGATGTTTCTATGGATTTCATTATAGGATTGCCAAGATCAAAGAAAGAAACAGAATCTATTTGGACGAGAGTTGATTTGATGACGAAGCCAGTGCATTTCTTACCCTTGAAAACAACTTATACAGAGGAAATGTATGCAAAGATAATTATTTAGGAAATAGTGAGATTTCATGAAGTTCCAAAGATGATTGTATCAAAAGATAATTATTTAGGAAATAGTGAGATTTCATGAAGTTCCAAAGATGATTGTATCAAACCAAGGATTAGTGTTTACTTTACACTTTAATAGTGAGATTTCATGAAGTTCCAAAGATGATTGTATCAAACCAAGGATTAGTGTTTACTTTACACTTTAGGAGAATATATTACAAGCATGCGATATGGATTATCAGGACAAACAATATGACCACAACCTCATTGATGGAATTCATTTATAACAACAGTTATTGAATGTTGGTTGCACCTTATGAGGCGATGTACGGGAGACCTCGTAAACTGCTTATTAGTAGGCATAGTTGGAGAATAGTTATTACTTAGACTAAACGTTGTGAGAGCACATTAAGGAGGAATGTAATATTGAATTGAGAACATATTCTTGCCACTCATAGTCAGCAAAAGAGTAATACAGATTAGAGGTGACAACGTCTAAAGTTTCATGTTAGAGATTTTATTACAATAAAAGTATTACCAATAAAGGGCGATCAGTGATTCAGTAGACAGGGAAAACGTACCCAAGATATGTTAATCCGTTCAGAAAATTTTGAGCATGTTGGAGTTACATCATTTAGATTTGATTTTCCAGTATTGAGGTTGAGTATACACAATATATTTTATGTTTTAATGCTCAAGAGGCGCTTGCGCGATGAGGAGACGCAGAGTGTGATTGATACACTAAGTACTGAGATTCAGGATGATTTGATTACCGTAGAGATTCCGGTTTGCATTACTGTTAGAGAAAACAAAAGGCTTAGAAACAAAGTGATTTCTTTAGTAAAGTTCAATGGGATCTGCAAGGAGCCGAAGAAATTTATTGAGAGCACGAAAAAGATATAAGTCGCGATTACTCACACCTGGTTTGGCAGATAAGATGTTGATATTAAGTAAGCTTTTATGCATTTGTGATTATGTTATGTTTTTATGCCACATTTATATTTAACGCTAGAATGAAGCACTAACATTTAGCTCCTAATCACTCGGAACATATGATATATATATGGAGGTTCCTTGTTTAGATTTTCGCCTGACGTACTAGTTCCGTCTAATTAGGGGTTAAGCGGGAGTGCACGCATTCTAGATTGTTAAGTTTAAATGTTTGCTTATATTTTATATTTGGGGATTAATGACACAATATGTGTACGGGAGGGTTTTTTTGTCTGGATTATCCCCTCTTAGTGCTTTTCTCGTGTTATTAATCTTTAAGATACGATCATGGAATTTTGAGGACGAAATTCTTTTAAGGTGGGTGAATGTAAAACCCCAGAAAAATTGAGTTAATGATTTATAAATTGAATTAATATGTGATTAATTAATATAAGTGGATATTTATTATGATAAATATATGAGTATAATACCAAGTATTTTGAGTGCAAACAAGTCAATGAATGAGAAAGAAACGAGTCGAAACATGCACAATGGCCAAAACCTGAAAATCTGGAAAACTCAAGTCCGATCGACCGTCATGGTCGACCGTAGTCCGGTCGACTGCTACAGTCGACCACGAAACCTAAAATCTGTTTTTCCTATTTTAACTTGGTTTCAGGTATTTGAGACCCATATTCATTTTTCCTGTTATATGTATACATTGTTCAAGAGATTTTCAGTATTCTTTCATATTTTTGAAATCCTAGCAGCAACCAAACAATTTTACAAATCCTAATTTGATATTTGAGGAAGATTAAAGGCTTTTAAAGTGGGATTTCGGGTTATTTTTGGATTTTGGCTTGGAGATCTACCTTGGCATTACACCATGCATGTTTTTCAACAAGTCTCAGACGAGTTTCATGTCTACTAACCGTACTCCCAAGTTCTTAAACGTTTTAATGAGTTTTAATATGATTTTATTGAGCCTAATCGACTAGTTTGAGTATAAAAGCAAATCTTTTATATTATATGAATAAAGACTAGATCTTTTTGTGTTTAAAAGATTAAGAACGAATTTCCAGAGATGTTTTAAGACCTAAAATTATTTAACAACATCTTTTAACTGAGCTTTGATGATTTATACTTCGTATCAATTTTTCATGCATGTTTAAGGATTTAAATATGATTTATTATGTGATTAATCATGTTTCACATGTTTGATACTTTCCTGAGATGTTAATCTGATGTTTACAATGTTCTTCACAAGTTTTATGATGAATTAAACAAGTTAGAATCACGAAAAACACCCACGAACACAGAATCACAAAGCCTGTAGAGCAGGCTGATATTTGCGGTCCGGTCGAGCACCTCTTATGTGTGGTCGACCGCGTGTCAGGCTAAAGCCTGGGCAGCTTCTAAACTATGCCACGGTCAACCGCTGCTTTATCGCAGTTGACCGCCAGTCAAGCAGAAGCATGTGCATGTTTTGACTCATGTTTCCATTTTCGAGGGATTTTCTCGATCTTTTCAAGTTATACTATGATACTTATGAGCTGTTTGACATCTGTGGTGTTGGTGAATACTTGATATTTGCACACACACCAAGATTTGAGCACGTACACTTAGTATCTATTAATTTGACATGTATTGTCGAGATATTTGACACACATTAAGTTGATGAAAGTGAAATAACATATGATAAAGCATTTCTCCTCAGTTATGGATGCTCAATATGGTTGTTTATCACGTAATGAGATCTCGGTTGTACCACACTAGGAGTATTTGGTTGTTTTTCCTATAATGAGACCTCGGTGGTACCAAATACTCGAAGATGATAACTGTTTTTTCTGGGTTTGGCTGATGTGCCTATTCACTGTTGTACGATCATCTGGAAGCATATCCGAAATAGGGAGATAAAACCTATTGCCATAGAATGATTGAGTAAGGAAGTTAAACCCACATGTTGTTGTGCGAACCTTACAAGAGTATCTTTATTTTATGTAGCAGGAATAGGGAGATAAAACATATTGTCACAGAGCGATTGAGTAAGAACCTTACAAGAGTATTGCTATTGCAAAAATAGATGCATACATATCTACAGATGTAGTATGATCCCATGAGTAGGGTATACATTGGATATATGATATACATGATATGGTATTTTGTAATGTTTGAGCTGGATAATATTTTCTTATAATGGTGCCAGCTACCAGAGGGTAGTCTGAGATTGTGACGAATTATTTTATTTTGATTAAGGGTAGAAGCTGTAATATTTTTGTTTATGATGATTGTTCATATATAAGTTTGAAGTTAGTAATGAGAGATTCATAGCTCCTAATATATAGTATATACATGAGGGTTTCCTTATTTGGATTATTTCGCTTGACGCCAGTGTCGAGTTGTGGATTTATAGTTGCTAATTTCACTTGCATTTTTAGTTGAGATTGATATTTAGTGATTCATAATTTGCGATACGAGGTATATACGTGAGGGTTTCTTTATTTGGATTATTTAGTTCTACATGCCCATTCTTATATTATGAATCTCTAAATACCAATTTCCGTTTAGCACTATATTAATAACTTTATATTTATATGTGCTAACCAGTATTTTCTTATACTACTACCCCTTCCCCTTGGGGGCAGTAGAGATGATCTCGCTAGCACTTTGACACTTATTGTTTGCCCTCTTTTCAGGCGACGAGTCAAGAGTACGGAGTGTCGCAGGTTGATAGAGATGTATCTTATCATCCGTCCTAGTTATTTATTAATAGTTATTTACAGAGCTCCATAGTAATAGTTCATTTTTAGACTCTAGAAATTGTATTTTTATTTTGTAAAGTTTGTGTGCCTTAGAGAGATTTCTTTTGACTCTTGATTATGAGACTTGGTACATTTATTACAGTTCAGTTATATTCTTATACTATTTCAGTTAGGCTCATGTGTTGATCATTCTCATACTTCTTCTGTGCATATTCTATTCTTGTACTATTTCCATTATTTGCATGTTTTGTACCTTCACCTACTTGTTGACTCTGCTAAGAGAGATAGTAACTATGATGGTGAAATGTGTAGCTGCATGGTGTTGGTGCTTAGCAGGTTTGACAATCCGAGTTTTACCTTGGACTGTAGCCTTGTGTGAATCCTAGGGCGTCACACCTAGTCCTACAAGCAAAAGCCGCTTGCACTATTCAGATGGGGCTGACAGGCTTGCAGGCGAGCTTTAGAGCTATTTGAACGTTCAAACAAGCTTGCAAGCGAGCTTGGTGAACAAGCTAGGTCGGATAGCGGGCCCCTCGAGTGTGTGAACTGGCGTTCGTTGACAAGCTGAGTTCATGTGGGCAAACTCACTACAGGCAAGCTTAACTCGTGCGGGCGAGCAAGGCGTTCAGGCGAGATCGAGCTCGTGCTGGTGAGCTCAATAACTAGGCGAGCTTGACTCGCGCTGGTGAGTTAAGCAAATAGGCAAAGTTGGAGAGGTTTGGCTCGTGCAGGTGAGGTTTGTCTCGTACAGGCGAGCTTTGCTTGCTTCTTGAATGTAGGCGAGCTTGACTTGTGCTAGCAAGTCAAGGAAACAGACAAGCTTTTGCTTGGCCTCTTTGATGCAAGCGAGCTTGACTTGTGCTGGCAAGTTAAGCAATGCAAGCAAGCTTTGGCTTGCAGGCGAGCTCTATTTGGCCTTTTGCTTGCTTTGAGCATGCAAGCGAGCTCTAATGTGCGAGATTTGAGCTCTCTTGTGTAAAGGCAATTTTTATTGCCTACACAACCCCCGGTGTTAGAAGAACCAAACACGTAGTCATGCAAAGGGGGTTCAAAAGAAGACTTGTGAGAACACTTGGGAAATACACCAGGTGTTGAATCTAGATGAGCCTACCTTGACAGGCAAGGTCTCGTGTTCTAGCGAGCTCTATCCTTATGGAGAGCTCCAACTTCTTGTTCATTCAGGCGAAGTTCGCCCGTTTGACTTGTCAATGCCTTGCCTTTTTGGCCAAGGCATGTTTGCGGGTGAGGCTTGGGTGTCAAGCGGGCCTGATGGGGCTCGCCAGTTTTCTTCAGCTCACCTGATCTGGTAAAGTCGCCTGAACTAGGGTCGTGGCTTGAAAAGAGAAGCCCGCCTGATTTGGGGGGGGCTCACCTTAGTTGCTAAGTTCACCCGAATAGGGAACATTGCTTATGGAGTGAAGCTTACCTGAAATACCAAGTTCGCCAGTTTTGGGAACTTTGCTGACAGAACGAAGCCCGCCTGAGTAGGTGGGCTCACCTGATAGGCTCAGTTTTCCAGAACTTAGAACTTTACGTTCTCGCTTGGCTCTTCTTAGGCTTGAACAGTAATTCAGGCCATCATAAGAGATGAGGGCTTGTGCTTCTTGGCGGGGGGGGGGCCACCGCCGTTAGGCTCTCTTGGAGAGAGGAATTTTCATGTTAACGATGAAAGCGTAGTCCCCGCTGATACGAATAGTTATCTACTCTTGCGTAGGGGCTGTGTGGATTGCTTAGTAACCCAACGAGCAGTACCCTTGGCTGGTCTTCTTAGCTTTGGTTCAGCCTTGGCTAGTTTGGGGGAGACATAACCCCCTGCTATAGCTCGTGTAGAGCTCTCGGGCATGGTTACCTCGGCCACTTGGGGCTGGGCCACACGCACGACTCTGTAGTGCCTGCGAGATGCATTGCCAATAGAGGAGGATGAAGATAAGTACTCCTCGTACTTAGCTTGGTCAAACTCAATCACAAGGGACTCGACTGTCATCCCCTCTGCAATTTCATCGAATTGCGCCACCACCATTTCCGTTGAAGAAATAGTTTCTCCCACTATGTTCACCATCTTCTACTGGTGGGTAAAATTGATTTCTCTAAAAAGGAGGGGATTTGTATTAATAAGAATGACTTATTACAAATCAAGAAATTAAATTACAACGGAAACGAAGAGAATGCTCTTCTTGTTTAACGTGGGTTCTTCGGTAGTGATAGGACACCTCCCTCGAATACTTGCATCGAGTTTGCTTCCCGTGGACGATCCGATCAAAAATGCGGTTGAGCTTCAGTACACAGTAGAAGCTCTTGTGTGATTGAGTTCAATTATACTCGAGCTTGATGAGTATCAAGGTCGAAAGCTTAGATAGGGCTACAATGCAAGAGTTTGTAGAGAGCCAATGAGTCTCAAATCCGAGAGTTCAAATTGAGTCTACTTCAACAATCCAAGCTTATAGCCAAGAATGTTCAACCAAGCAAGCCAATGAAAGCCTCTACTTGAAGAGCCTAAACACCAGCCAAGAGCAAGACCAGATCCAAGACCTCTTTTATGTTGGCCAAGGAGGTCTTTAAATAAGCAAAGGGGAAGTCTGGTTCCCCCTTAACTTGTGGGATGTGACCACTAATAGGTGAGGAGCACCATGTCCTCCCCTAGATGTAGGATGTGACCACTATAGGGGTGATGGGAGTCATGCCTCATCACCCAGGATGTGGGACATGGGTAGGCCCACTCCCACAAGCAAGCAGCCGCTTTCACTATTCAGACGAGGCCGACAGGCTTGCGGGCCCCCTCCCACAAGCAAGCAGCCGCTTTCACTATTCAGACGAGGCCGACAGGCTTGCGGGCGAGCTTGCATGCTGTCTGAATGCTCAGGTGAGCTTTACTATAGGCAAGGTCGGCTGACAGACCCCTTAATCATTTTGGAGAGCTTAATCATGTCTGGCGAGCTCAATTGGTGCGGGCGAACCTCCAGCAGGCGAGCTTGACTCGTGCTGACGATTCAATCAAACAGACGAACTTGAGTCGTGCTAGCGAGTCAAACGAATAGGCGATCTTGACTCATGCTGGTGAGTCAAACAAATAGGCGAGCTTGACTCGTGCTGGTGAGCTAAGCCATACTGATGAACTTTGGCTCGTGCAGGTGAGCAAAGCGTGTTGGCGAGCTTTGCTTGGCCTCTTTGAGTGCAGGCAAGCTTGACTTCGTGTGAGAGCCAAGATCTCTTCAACGCAGGCGAGCTTAGCTTGGCCTTCTAAATGCAGGCGAGCTTGACTTCGTGTGAGAGCTAAGATCTCTTCAACGCAGGCGAGCTCAGCTTGGCCTTTTGAATGCAGGCGAGCTCTAAACACTTTGCAGGTGGGGTCAATCAGGTGAGTTTTGACCCCCTTGAACTTAAAGGCAATTTTTATTGCCTACACGTGATTGACTGGAATGAATTTTTAAAATACGTAGGATCTCGATTTTGATCTTGGAACTGTTAATTCCTTATCATAAAGGAATTGTTCACTATATCCACTTAGAATGCATCATAAACTTGGTTGAAGGGATTTACCATGCAAGACCCATGCGAGGGTGAGCGCCATGCTTCAGCTTCTAAAACGTGGGGGTGAACCTCGTGTTTGGCTTCTAAAACATGAAGGTGAGTCTTGCGTTTGACTTTTGAAATGCGGAAGTGAGCCTCGCATTTGGTTTTTGAAATGCAGAAGTGAGCCTCGCGTTTGGCTTCTGAAATGTGGAGGTGAGCCTCGCGTTTGGCTTTTGAAACACGAGGATGGAACCTCGTGTTTTTGAATTTGAATGAGAGGATGGACCCTCACATTTTGTAATTTGAATGCGGGGATGATCCCTCGCATTTGGACTTTGGAACACGGGGATGACCCTCGTGCTTTGACAATGAACACTTGTCATTCTGTTGAAAAGAATTAACAAGTTCATGGGGGTTTAACTGTTAGAGGTGTGGTGTTAACATAACAGTCATTTATGGACTTATCATCCTAATAGGGAGGATTGATAAGTTGATTACATCGTCAGAGATGTAATGTTAACTTGACGATAATTTATGGACTTATCACCCTATTGAAGAGAGTTGATAAATTGATTTTATCATCAGAGGTGTAGTGTTAACTTGATAATTTTTGGTGGACTTATCACTCTATTGAAGAGAGTTGATAATCTGATTTTATCATCAGAGGTGTAGTGTTAAGATGATGACATTTTTGATGGACTTGTGATTTAAACAAATTTTTTGTGGAATTATCACTCTATTAAAGAGAGTTGATAAGTTAATTTTATCATCTGATGTGTAATATTAACAAAATGAGATTTTGTAGACTTATCGTCCTATTGGAGAGGATTGACAAGTTGACTTTATCATCAGAGGTGTAATGTTAACTTTATGATAATTTGTGGACTTATCGCTCTATTGAAGAGAGTTGATAAGTTGATTGTCAGAGGTGTAGTGTTAACTTGGCAGGGTTTTGTTGCGATTTAAGCAATTTTGTAGATTTATCATCTCGCTGGGGAGGATTGATAACTTGATTTAGCTCGGAAGGCTTGCTATATTAAGAATGAGACAAACTGAATTCGAACTTTGTGGGGACATGTAGAGATTTTGACTGTAGAGGTGTATTATTAACTTGACAGGTGTAAAACCCCACAAATTTGAATATTATGTGATAAATAATATTTAATATGTTATATTGTGATAAATGGCATATTTTGATGTTTGAGTACATTAGGAATTGATTTGAGATCAATTCAGCTATATATTCCCGAATATGAGAAAGAATCAGCTTGCACAAACCCTTAGTAGCCGACTAATGTACAATGTAGTCGACTACTAAGAGCTCGTAATCAATTAGTAGAATCTTAAATAAGACTGTGTAGTCGACTACTAAGCAGGAGTAGTTGGCTATCGAGAATTCCTGGACATGCCAGCTTTAGTTTTCGGGTCGGATACATGTTGTTTTCGAATGCAATTGATATATTCAGTTTTTAAACACTTAAAAACCCTAATTCCTGAGAAATTCACCAGAGTTTACAACCATCTCCTTCCCCCTAAACCCTAGAGCTGATTTTTGAGTTCCTTAAGGCGTTTTGAGACGTGACATCGAGCAGAGGGAGAGATTTAGGGAAGTAGCTAAGGAAAGGAGTTTGCACACACGTAAAGGAGATCAACACAGTGATTGAGGCAAGATCTCCTACATCCAAACCTTACCCATAGTGTAGATCTTGGGTTTATTGAGTAATATGGATTTATCGATGCTTAAATCTAACTGTTTAACATGATAAAAAGAGGATTTTTTATATAAAATCTTAACCTTACGTTAGATCTACATGTTTTACTTATTTTTATAATAGAAACGTGATCATGATCATTAGAGGGTGTAGATCTTCATTTATATCTTGTTTTCTATGTGTTAATCATGCTCAAAACTCTAACCTTGTGATATAAAGAGTTTACATGTTAATTAAGTCTGATTAAACCCTAGGTTTGTGGTACTTTGGTTCTGTAAATGTGAATAAAAGGAATTATATAAGTTTCAAGCTTTTTATGCGAGCATGTTCATGTTAATTTAATCGATAACTAGAGTTTATATCAATTTCTTAACTAATGAGAAGATTAAACCTAATTAGTTGAATTAAGGGTTTAAATAATCATGGAGATGATTCTTTTAATTTGAAATTATTTGCTCTGTAATGTATTAAAGTATGGTAGACACGTGACGATTGCTAAGTGTTATATGTATATGGATGTGTGCATGTTTCTGCTTAGTAGTCGACTACTAAGAGTAGTAGTCGACTACTAATGTCCAGTTTGTTCTACAGAAACTGTTCAATTACAGAGTAGTCGACTAATGAACGGTGTATTTGACTACTAATACTAATTTATAGTTTTATAGAGTCTGAGTAGACTCAGTGTGGTTGACTTCTAAGGTTAGTAGTCGACTACTAAGGTTGATTTTCCTGACGTTGTGTTGTTTTGATTTGGAATGTGAGCTCGAGGTTTGAGTTGCATGATAGTATTTATGTGGTCATAATTATATATGAATTGTGTTGTAGTACACGTGTTAGTACCCTAGAGGGGGATTTTGTTAAATATTGTTTCGAGTACACTTTTCCCTTGACATTGTATCCGCACGAGTGTGTGCTGAGCTTTGTGAACCTATGTTATTGTATCCGCACTAGAGTGCACTGAGGTTTGTGAACCTATGCTATTGTATCCGCACTAGAGTGCGCTGAGGCTAGTGAACCTATGTTATCATATCCGCACTAGAGTGTGCAGAGGTCGAGGAACCTATGTCGTTGTATCCGCACGAGTGTGCGCAAAGGCAAAAGAAACTATATCTTCATTTTCGCATAGTCATGCGCAAAGATTGAAATGTTTAATAGTTGTCAAGCATGGGGATGCTATTAGATGAGAAGGATCAGAAAAGATAACCTATATGACTTGATAGCCCAATATGTTTGGTGGACACTAAATGTGATATAACTCATGTTTGAGTAGTTTCACATCTGAGAGACTCACCTTGTTAGTATACGAGACATATCTATCACTTTGATGTTGAGTATGACGCTATACCTACATGTTTCTACTTCATTCATTATTGAATTTTATATTCATTTGTTTCGGGAAAAAAGGACTTCTAGGTAGACTATGCTTAATAGATAGAGCCTCCACTATATGTAGTAGCCCTTCCCCTTCGAGAAGATGGAGGTGATATTGCTTTAGTGCTCTGACACTTTTGTTATTGCTCTTTTTGTTTTTATGTTCCCTTTTAGACGGTTCAGAATATCGGAGAGTCCCATAATGACAGAGTTCATGCATATTCGTTGTCATATGAGCTAGTAGATGAGACTCCACAGTAGGCTTACCTTATATTCAGTTATTAGAGTTTTTCTTTATTTCTCACTTTGTAAAGGCTATGAGCCTTGGTATATTCTTAGTTGATTTATGTCGTTATACATTATATATTTCAAAATGTCAGATGTATTCTAGATTTGTTCTTTGAGACATGATTTATTTATGAGACACTATTTCCTATATCATGTCAGCTATTGTTATGTTCTTCTATTGCCTGTTTGTACCTGCACTTTATTTTTTGTTCTACTAGAGGATATTGCTGTGATTAGTAAAACTTGTTGTTGCACGGTGTGGGTGCATAGAAGGTTTGACATCTCTGGGTTCACCTTGGACTGTAACCATGTGTAAAAACATGGGCATCACAGTTGGTATCAGAGCTCTAGTTCTAGTATCCTTAGGATCATCCTGTGTCGAGTCGTGGAGCTAGAATATAGTTTTCTAGAATTCAAGTACAGAGTCTATTAGGAATTCTTAGTATGAATGTGGATTTTATATGCGTATATTCCAAAATTTACGAATTTTTTTTATGACAACAGTGATACTTTGGTTATAAAGTAATTGCATGAATGATATATGATATGATATATTTATTGCTATAAGTTGTTCATATGCTTTCGCCTAAGGTCTCGATACTGTATCTTATGAAATTTTAGATGGCCGGACGTGGATGTGGATGGGGAGGATCACGTACACCGAGAGTTGAGCAGGATGAGCCAGAGTAGTAGCAGGCCCCGCTTGAGCAACAGTATGTCCCGCTTGGGCAGCACTAGGCTCCACTTGAGTAGCAGCACCGTAGCAATCTCCCTAGTATCTGGTAGACCTTATGTCACCCATTGCAGCCAGACTCACAGCACTTGAGGAGCGATTGGCAAGTCAGACCCCAAAAATTATGCCACCACTAGTGATTATGGTTATTCCGATTACCGAGGAGTCCCCAGTGGTTACCCCAGGATGTGTTCCACCAGCAGTCATAGATAGAGTCGTAGAGTAGGAGGCATGGCTTCGACTAGTAGAGAGGTACTAGAAGATGAGGGTACCGAAGTTCCAGGGATCATCAGACTCACTTTAGACCCACAAATAGAAGGAGGATGTAAGTAATATCCTCGATTTACTTGGTGTGGATTCGGTGCAGAAGCAAAGGCTAGCAGCTTACAGCTTCAAACGTGATATTGGAGGATGGTATCGACTTCAGTTTAGCCTAGAGCATAGGATGGTTCATACTTGGGAGGATTTCGTGTATTTCTTCGATGAGCAGTATATCTCTTCCGCGGCACAGGCCGGGAAGGAGCTAGAGTTGACCAGACTAGAGCAGGGGGACATGACCGTAGTGGAGTACGAGAGTAGATTCATGCGCCTACTTCATTTTACGGGTATGTGGTAGTTGGGAGAGCGTCAGGCACAGATGTTTCTTACGGGACTTCGACCTAGCCTCGTCACTACCTGGTATCCAGTAGATTTTGTTCAGTCAAAGAGGTACGCAGCTATCGCATAGGAGACCGAGACGGTAATATTCCAGAAGGCTAGGGAAGGCGGCACAAAATCTGGATGGCAGAGTGATAAGGGCAAGGGTAAGAGGCCTTACGCCAGATCTGGTGGACCCCAGCAGAGGGGTAAGAGTTTTTAGCATCACTAGTAGGGTTAGAGAGGACCACATCAGGATCAGAGGACACAGCACTAGCGTAGATTTTAGGGGATGTGTCATAGTTATCAGAAGTTTGGACACAAAGCATCAGAATGCCGCAGTGCACTAAGAGGAGGTCAGTAGCCGGGTCAAGGACACAATTAGCAGTAGAACCATGGTCGGGTTTAGAAGCAGCAGCAGGGTCGCGGTTACAGCCAGCGGCACCAGAGGATTGAGGCACCACCTGCCGTTTCGAGGATTGGGAGACCAGAAGGCTAGGTTCACTCTATTCAGAGCATTCCTCAGGGTCAGATGGACCCACATGTTTCATTTCCAGCAGCACACAAGACACTAGCCACCGATAGAGTCTATGTCGTCGTACTACGTGATCATGGTGCAAGTGGAGCGGTAGTGGAAAGTATCTTTCTTGTGACTTCTGTTCCAGCTTGAATCTTGTTTGATTCAGGAGCCTCGCATTCTTTTATATCTTATACCTTCATGGATAGGCTTCACTTAGTTGTACATCCCTTAGATGATCCATTATCAATTTCTACTCCTCTTGGGGAGGTGTCCCTATTAGAGAGTATTTGCAGGGGGTGTGTTATCAGTTTAGATGAGTCTGAGTTCATCATAGACTTGATCATTTTGCAAATGTCGGATTTTAATGTCATTCTCGGTATAGATTGGCTTTCGTCATACCATGTTAGTATTGACTGTTTTGCTAAAACAGTCGGCTTGCGAGCATCAGATGGGTCAGAGTTGATCGTAGCGACCTCACAGGGCAACCAGTTTGCGAAGTCTTTTCTGGCATACACCGAAGAGGTGTTGTTGCGTGATAGGGGTGCCGATTTAAGCGAGACACAAGTAGTCTCAGAGTATCCGGATGTCTTCCAGGACATATCATGTTTACCTCTAGTGAGAGAGTTTGAGTTTTGTATTGAGTTGCAGCCCGGTACAGCACTAGTTTCCCAAGCACCTTATCATATAGCACCAGTTGAGATGAGGGAGTTACAGACCTAGTTAGTGTAGGCATATAAAACTGCTTATAGGTCCCTTAGCACAGCTCAGCACAAACCGACGAACCAACGAGGCGACGAGATCGACAAATCGCACGCGAACAACGGAATGAATCCATACACGTTCGGAATCAAGCCAAGTGTTAAAGAATCAACGAGTCATCCAATCGGGAACAGACTCGGACGAATCACGATCGAATCAAGATCAGTTTCGGACTCGAACTCAGAAGTGGATTTACTGCCAAATCAGGAATCAGACTTACTGCCAAATCAGATCAACAAATCAGAGTCTCAATCAACCAAATCACGGACAAAACCGGAAAACGGACACAACACAAAACAACGGAAAACAGCAAACCCAGAGTGGCTCGGCACAGTGTCGGCCACCCAGAGGTGGCCGACAGTGGCCGACGGTGGCCGACATTTCTCTTTTTGCGGGCACTGTCCTGAGAGCCTATAAATAGGCCTAGAGATGTTCATTTTCGTATTCGAGAGGACCAGATCTCAGATCTACGCGTACGAACTCCGGATCTAAGCTTGGTCTTAGATCCCGAGACTTGAGCGATTGTTTCCTTGGTGAATCAATCCCTCCCGGCTATTATTTCCTTCGTGGAATAATACCCGTCGTACTGCGTAGATCCGACCGGATCTAGATCGCGCGGTGGTCCACGGCAAACAACCCCGGCGCAGGCAAAGAACCCACAAAGCGAGCGACCGCAAAACAGGAGCTCGTGATTCGTTCGACAAACAAGGAAACAAAGTTGTAATTTTTCATTTCTTTTTATTTGATTTTCGTTGTAACCGGATCTTATAAAAAGACCGGATCTTTGTAATCGATAAACTGTTACAAGAGTGTACAATGGAATCATTAATGAAGAAAGCAACGAATTTTCCCGCGAACAATCTGGCGACCACAGTGGGAGCCACCGATCTCGCTGCCGAGATCGGAGCGTCGCAGCCGCGGATCTTGATCCCAGTCGTGGAGGAGGTCGAATACGAGTTCGATCAGACCAAGTTCGAGGAGTACCTTTCATCCTCGTCTAGATCGACCTCCCCCCGCAAGTCCAAGAAGTCCAAGTTCTCCTCCAGGAGAAAAGTTCGTTGGTACGAAGAAGTTGAAGCTACCAACGAAGATCTCGCCCTGTTTGATGCCAAAGCTGCATCGGGTGAGATCTCTCCAACTTCCAACCAGGTCAGATCTGCTCTGGCCAAATCTTCCGTTGCCGAGGGCGTGGTGACTCTCTCAAAAAGAGCCCGCCAAAGGCAACGTCAGCGCCTTGCGAAACGATTCGCAAAGGCCATGGAATCTGTAGACGGGATCCGCTACAACACGGATCTGAAGAACAGAAGAGGCAAACAGCCTCAACAACAGATGAATGGTGGTTCCTCCAGATGGCGCCAAAAGGGACTTGTGCCGCACACAACCCCAAATGGGACTTGTGCCGCACACAGAAGACGGTGAATGACGACCCGCACGGACAGCGCCAAAAGGGACTTGTGCCGCACACAACCCCAAATGGCGAAATCCTTTGGGTTCATCCAGATCTGATTGGAGATGAACAATGGACCGGTTCGTCATCCGGGAGGAAGTCTAAAGGAAAAGGGAAGTCTTGTTATGGAGTCTCTGCTATCCCAGGGGAAGATGACGAAAGAATCCCCACTTTCCCGCTCTCTGAAGAAGAACAAGAAGCTTTTGCGACACGGAGCGGAAATGAGTATCACTACAATTATCCGCCACCTAGTGAGCAGGGGGTGAACAAACGGGGACCAGCCAAAACTCTCACAGAAATGGGGGTGATTACGAGTCCCACACCGGGTAAAGAAGCTCTACGACAGCCGGTAGATAAACATAAAGAAAAGAGGCCCGAGGAGGTTCAAAATCCGAAGCAGTCTCGTTTCAATCGTCCGATTGGAAAGGATAAACCGGAGAGTTCGAAAACTCCATGTGCCTTTGACATCATGGCTCAGCTAGACAATATTCCAGCGCGGATAACGCTATATGAATGTTTGCGGCTGTCTAAAGAAACTAGAGAAGCATTACAAGAAGCCTTGGCCGATTCAGAAGCATTCCTCACTCGTATCATACCGGCACCGGAGGAACTAGAACTATTAGCTCAACAGTGCAATGTGGCAGCTAAGAACATTCCCTGCAT
>NC_033802.1:48321974-48401182 GCF_001876935.1 Asparagus officinalis | reverse complement strand
AAATCAACCACAGAACCGGATCACGGACTGAACCGAAAACGGAAAACGACGGAAAACCACACCTATGGGTGGCTCGGCCAAGGCTGAGCCACCTATAGGTGGCCGGCCCAGATCTGTGCGCGGGCACAGTGAAGGTAGCCTATAAATAGGCCCCCCCTTGGTATTTGTTCAGGGGTTGGAATTTTTGGAGGCGAAGCCCTGCTGGATTGAAGACTCAGATCTAAAAAAGATCCAAGCTTTGGGACTTCGAGGACTTGCTCTCCCAGATCTGGTGCTCGGCGATCGTCAACGCCAAATAAGGCAAGAGTTCGAGAGGACCGGATCTCAGATCTACGCAGGCATACTCCGGATCAAAGCTTGGTCTTTGATCCCGAGAATTAAAGGCTACTATTTCCTTGGTGAAATAGTACCCTCGGCTATTATTTCCTTGGCGAAATAATATCCGTCGTACTGCGTAGATCCGACCGGATCTAGATCTCGCGTTGGTCCACGGATAAACCCCGGCGCAGGCAAAGAACCCACAAAGTGAGCGACTGCAAAACAGGAGCTCGCGATTTGTTCGACAAAAGAGAAAAGTTGTAATTTTTATTTCCTTTTTTGATCTCGTTGTAACCGGATCTTATAAAAAGACCGGATCTTTGTAACCGATAAACGATTACTTGAGTGCAATGGAATCAAAAAAGAAAGATACGATTTTTCCCGCGAACAACCTTAACAAATTTTAGATCTAAAATTTATTAATCATGAATTAAATCACAAGTTTTTGCTTTTAAAATGTTTAAACATGTGTATATAAATGTTTAGGATTTCGACGATATATTTACATGCTAATATTTCATTTCATGTTGTTTCATATATGTTGATATCAGTAATATTATGCTTGGAAAATAATGATGTTACTTCTAGATTTGTTTCGAAGCAGAGAGTTTCTGCTTGTTTCGGTTGATCGCCGGCACAGTTTGTGCATGTTGAGTTTTGTTGTGTGCTTTAATGTAAACGAGGAGTCGCCTCGAATATTTGGTATTAGAAATTATTATTTATTATGTATCTTCATATATGAGATGGCTTGCGGACATGAGTTTAGATTTGCACACCGAGACATGTGTGAAATTAGTGTATATGCATCCTTTTATATATCTCATCGATATTCTACACATTTCATTCAGTCCATGTGTTGGGCAATTATTATGTGCAGTTCATGTGTTGGACATTCATCATATTCAGTCCATGTGTTGGACATTCATTATATTCAGTCCATGTGTTGGACGTTCATCATTCAGTCCATGTGTTGGACAATTTATATATGCAGTCCATGTGTTGGGCATCCACTACACCTAGTCTTAGTCCATGTGTTGGAAACCTATTTAAACATTGAGTATGACACTTACACTTACATAGGCTGGACATGACACTTATGTGGGTTTTAACATGACATGGTATTTGAGTTTTGAGATGGGTTAGTCTTCTTTATATTATTGTTCCTGTATTAGATCTTGGGTTTGGTATTTAGGGATTTACAATTTGAGATACAAGGTATATACATGAGGGTTTCCTTGTTTGGATTATTTCGCTCGACGTACCTATTCTCGTGTTGTAATTTCCTAAATACTAAAATCCTCTTATTGTTAGGATCAATGATTTCATGTATATATGTATTAACTGTATTTTCTATATGTAACGAGCCCTCTCCCTTGGGGTTGGTTGTGATTGTTAGACCCTAGAGGGGGTGGGGTGATTAGGGATTTATGCTAATCTAATCCGATTATATGTCAATTAAAATTAATTAACAAGTTATCCTAGCAAGTATGATATATAACAACTATATAAGCTAGGATAAGCAATATGAACAATGAGATATATCCTATATGATGAAATATATATATGCAAGGATATATATAAACTAACATAAGATGATATATCCTACCAAAGAGATATACAATATGATATATGCAAGGATATGAAAACTAACACAAGGAGTAAACAATATGAACTAGATAGTGGATCATATAAATAATGAGACAATGGCGAAATGAGCAATAAGCACAAATAAGAATAAACGTCGAAGCACATTCAAACACATAATATGATCACGGAGTTCGGACCTTCCGTCCTACGTCTCCGCTCCCCACTCCCGGGGAGAAATCAACTATCACAACCGGGTTTTCTACGCTCACCCGAATAACGTTTACACCTCACAGTGTCGGTTTTCAACGCTCACCGATCAACGTCACTCCTCACAATCGGTTTTCTAGTTCACCTAAAACTTCACAACACACTCGGTTTTCTAGCTCACCGAAAACTTTACAACACTCACAATGTAACTGTAGGCGTATAAAACTGCTTATAGGTCCCTTAACACAGCTCGGCACGGTGATTCAACAAACCAACGAACCATCGGGCGACATATCCAAACACGAGCGTCAGTCCACAACGCCGAAGCCACGTGACACGCAACGAAGCGGATTAATGAGGCGACGAGGTTAACGAATCGCACGCGAGCAACGGAATGCATCCATTCGCGTGCGGAATCAAGCTAATGGTTCGGGGAGTCAACGAGTCATCCAACCATAGAACGGATTTGAACTCGAACACCGAAGCGGATTACTGCCAAATCAGGATTCAGATCAACAAATCGGAGTCCAAATCAACAGCGAAACCGGAAGACGGCAAAACAACAAACACGTGGAGGGCTCGGTCAAAACCGAGCCACTCCCAGGTGGCTCGGCCAAAGCCAAGCCACCTAGGTGGCTCGGCCAAAGCCGAGCCACCTAGGAGTGGCTCGGTTTTGGCCGAGTGGGCCCAGATCCGCTTTCAGAGGCTATAAATAGAGGGCTATAGGCTCATTTGTGAAGGGTTGGAACTTTTGGAGGCGAAGCTCTGCTGGATTGAAGGCTCAAAACTTAAAAAGATTAAAGCTTTGGAACTTTGAAGACTTGCTCTTTCAGATCCGGTGCTCGGCGATCGTCCACGTCAAATAAGGTAGGAGTTCGAGAGGGATCGGATCTGGGATTTATGCGATTATACTCCGGAACAAAGCTTGGCCTTTGATCCCAAGAAGGCTACTATTTCCTTGGTGAAATAGTACCCCCCGGCTGTTATTTCCTTCGTGAGATAACACCCGTCTACTATTTCCTTGGTGAAATAGTACCCCCCGGCTGTTATTTCCTTCGTGAGATAACACCCGTTACATCATGTAGATCCGACCGGATCTAGATCACGCGGTGGTCCACGGATTAACCCCGGCGCAGGCGAAGAACCCACAAAAGGGAGTGATCGCAAAACAGGAGCTCGCGATTCGTTCAAGGAAAGTTATAATTTTTATTTCTTTTTTGATCTCATTGTAACCGGATCTTATAAAAAGACCGGATCTTTGTAATCGATGGAATCAATGAAGAAGACAATTTTTCCTGCGAACAATCTGGCGACCACAGTGGGAGCCACCGATCTCGCTGCCGAGATCGTCGCGTCGTAGCCGCGGATCTTAATCCCGGTCGAGGAGGAGGTCGAGTATGAATTCGACCAGGCCAAGTTCGAGGAGTATCTGTCATCCTCGTCCGGATCCACCTCCCCTCGCAAGTCCAAGAAGTTCTCCTCCAGGAGAAAAGTTTGTTGGTACGAAGAAGTTCAGAACGCCAACGAAGCTCTCACCCCAGCTGACGCCAAAGTTGCGTCGGGTGAAGTTCCGCCGACCTCCAACCAGGTCAACCCTGTTCTTTCCGATACCTCCACCGTTGAGGGCGTTGTGACTCTCTCGAAGAGATCCTGCCAGAGGCGACGTCAACGCTTGGCGCGGCAACTCGCGAAAGCGATGGAGTCCACTGACGGAATCCGCTATCACGCGGATCTGAAGAATAGGAGAGGCAAACAGCCTCAACCACCGATGAATGGCGATTCCTCCAAGCCGCCAACGAATGAATGGGTCAGTGTCAAACGGAACCGTTCGACACTTGAGGAGCGCATTCGCAAGCGCCGCGCACAATCAGCGCAAGCACGGGCTCAAGTCCAAGAGGCCCGAAGAAGACTGCAGAAGGAAGTGGCCAAGAAGCCGCCACCAACCCGTCAAGTTTGGAGGCCGAAGTCTGAAGCAGCAATTCAGACTAAGGCACAATCAGTGCAGCCTTCGAAGCAGGTTCAACCTCCGGCGAGCCCACCAAAGTCGCCGGTAATTCCAATAGCTTCTCCGGGAGATCCCGCGGAATCATCCCGAAGGAGAAAGTCAGTCTTGGAGCACCTCGGTCCAATTCCCGACGAGAGAGGCAAAGCTCCAGTCCAAGAACGCTTGGGCCCGATGAAGAAGCCCCGAACGACTCAACACGCTGGGGGTCGCCGTCACCTCCAACATGACAAGGAGTTCAAGCCAGCTACGCGCAATAATTTTCGCATCGAAGTCCAAGAGCACGCTGAGAATTCACGACCGAAAAGGCATGTCTCGAGACGCGTGACTCTTGAGAGCCCAAAGAAGGCAATTCGTCCTCAGAAGGAAACATTATTGTCTGATGACGATAGCGTTATACCTGAGAAGTCATGCCAACACACGATAGGTTACTCCGATCTTCAAGCAGACGAGTTGTACTATCGTGCTGGGGGTACGAGTAAAACCAGGAAGAGGAGTCCTTGAGAACAAGAAACTCAATGTCCCTGTTCCAAACTCATTCGGGCAGTATTGTCGGAGTGTAACTGCACCAATACAGTTCCTGAAAGAGTTTCGGTTTTCGAAAGACTTAGTACCGAAACGCCAAAACCAAAGCCTAGGCGTTTCCGATGAAGAAGAACGGTGGTTGAAGACGGAGAATTTCTGAGGGTCACCACTAACATGACCAGCAAGGGGACATTGGCACGGGATAATCTCGAGTCAATTCTGAAAGCACCCCGGTGTATAACCCGTCTGCAGTCCGGAACCATCAAGCGAGCAACTTATGGTAGGGTTCGGACAAGACTACCTTCAGAAGATGAAGAATCGGATGCCGGCTCCGCGGTCACATCCGATAATATGGTATCCAGCGAGGGACAACCCCGCGAGGCACTTATGATAAGTGCGGAACAAGTGGCCAAGATGCTTGAAGAGGCCATGGCTAAGCAACAGGAGAGCTTCAGGTTCGAAATGCAGATGGCCATGCAGAACATAAGAGAAATGCATGACCAACAAATCCAAGTATTGACGAACCAGCAAGGCGAGCCAAGTCGTCGTAACCGGGTTAATCTGGAAGATGAGGACACAAATGCGAATGAGACTCATAATGTCAATAATCCTCCCGTCAATACAGGGGGTGGGAATGAGAATGCTAGTGAAAATACAGGTGAAAGCTTGAAGATCAAAAACCTCGAAAGCAAAATCAATACATTGATTTCCGCTCAAGATGGTACGGTCCTTCGTTGGCACTCTTCGTGGAGCCGCCTTCGATTGGTATCGTCGCCTCAAGCCAGGAAGAGTGAATAGCTGGGATGACATGGAAACTAAATTCCTCGCCAATTTCTTCGACGACGACACAGAGATATCCATCGGGTCGTTGCTTGACGAGAAACAGAAAGACGGGGAATTGGTTGACACCTTCGTCAAGAGGTTCCGAAACAAGGCGATGAACTGTCGGGACCCGATCACTGAGGAGTTTATCCTCCAGACTTGCCACAACAACCTCGCGTTAGATGTGTTGGAAGCAATGGGGACAGCACCATCCAAGACATGGAAGGATCTGAAGGTCCGAGGAGAGCAAGTGTTGGAAGCAATGGGGACAGCACCATCCAAGACATGGAAGGATCTGAAGGTCCGAGGAGAGCAAGCCAAGCGATTCCTTAGAAGGAAGAAGGCAGAGAGAGGCCAACAGGCGACGAATGCTCCACAGCAGAATTTCGTCCCACGAGGGAAAGGTAAGGCACATGCTAATACAGTTGATGCTAATCAAACTTTCCAATTGCAACCTCAGCAACAACCGCAGCAACAAGCGCCACAACAATCTCGGGGGCAATGGCAACAACTTCCTCAGAAGCAGAAATCTTCGGAGCCAAGATTTCCTAAGGTGTATTTCTTCAAAGATGATGAAGTTCCCAGCATCTTTAAGTACATGTTGGAGAATAACAAAATCCAGCTGCCGGCGATTGTGGATCAAGAAGGGGCTAACAAAGTGATGGATCCGAAGTATTGTGCATACAATAGAGCGGTCCATCACCCTACCAAGTCGTACTACCACCTCAAGGACAAGATCCAGGTGCTAATTGATGTAGGCTTCATAACCCCGAAGCCGTCCAAGAATGTTAGAGCAAATGCGGTGTCAATCAGCTTTGGATCGGTGCCCACAACATGGTTCAAACCAGAGCGCGTCACCAAAGTAGGAATGAAGACAGTGAACGATGACCCACATGGACCGCACCAAAAAGGACTTATGCCACACACAGCCCCAAACGGCGAAATCCTCTAGGTTCATCCCGATCTAATTGAAGACGAACAGTGGGCGACTTCCTCGAGAAGAAAGGGTAAAGGCAAGTCCTGCAATGCTACTTCCGCAATCTTTGAAGAGGATAGTGATAAAGCTCCTACCTTCCCACCCTCCGAAGAAGAACAAGAAGTCTTCGCCACTAGAAGCGGAAATGAGTATCACTATAATTATCCGACACCTAGTGAGCAGGGGGTGAATAAACGGGGACCAACCAAAACTCTCACGGAGATGGGGGTGATTACAAGTCCTACACCGGGCGAAGAGGCTCGACGGTTGAGTCAACACTGCAATATAGCGACTAAGAACCTTCCCTGCATTACTTTCACCAAAGAGGATATGCAGACGAAGAATTCGAACCACGATCGACCGCTATACTTCATCGGGTACATCGGCTCCAGCAAAGTCAACCGAATCCAAGTGGATCCGGGTTCTGCTGTGAGTATTATGCCGCTTCGCTTGATGCATATCCTCGACATTTTAGTTAGTAAGTTGGCGTCCACAGGCACTGTTATCTATGGATTCAACACTAGCGGGTCAAGACCCTTGGGTAAGATCCGGGTAAAGTGTCAAATGGGAGATTTGAAGACAGAAGTCACATGTTATGTGATCGATGCCGAAACTTCATATAACTTACTATTGGGTCGGCCTTGGATCCATAGTAACGTTATAATCCCCTCCACTCTCCATCAGTGTTTGAAATATGTCGACACTGATAATAAGGTTAGGACGGTGGTCGCGGATAAGCAACCATTCAAAGGGTATGAGAATTATTTCACTGATTCTCTCCTCTATGATAACGAATCCGATACTGAATCATCGGCCCATGGCAGGGACAGTAGAGAAGAAGCTGATACCGAAGCCGGATTTGATTATAATGGAGGTTATGTTTTAAACGACATTGTACCCTTGGTAATCAACCTTGACGATGAACAATCGTCAGAGGGCAGTTGTAACTGGCAACTTGACAATAATGAAATAAACAACGATTTAGAGTACTCTCTGTCTCTTGACGATGTGATAAAAGAATTGTATGATAATCCTGATTTGTATATGTCGCTTCAATCGTCCTATGTAACGAAGGAACGCCTCCAGCATTCTTTCGGAACAACCCTGGTCATCCTGACCAAAATAGGAGGCGCAAAAGAAGTGATTTACGGTAAAGGGAAAAGCTCTCCATTACCGGATCATTTCATAAAGGAAAATGAGGATGATGATAAACCTGGTCGGCATTTATCTAAGTATAGTCCAGAAGCGCGCAAGCTCATGGAAAAATAGGGATATGATTTCACACTCGGAGAAGGTCTATACTTCGATCGAGGTCCTCATACTCCAACCAAAGCGGCATATGTACCAAAAGGGAAACCCGATGATTATTATAAATACGGATGAGGGTTAGGGTATGAATCTTCTTCAGAAGACGAATGCTGCTGGTTAATCAATAACCAATCATCTGAGCAATACAAAAATGGAAATTCATCAGATTTTTTGAAATGGGATTCTGATACAAGTCTGAGGGAAGCTTTCAAAGCCCTAATGGCGAACATGGCTACAGCTGATCCGTCCACAATGGAAGACGACGATCAAATGCCAACATGGGAAGACCCGTGGGTTCATCACCTGAACATGCAGTATGGTGATAGGTTCGAACAAAGGGAACCCCTCACTGAAGATAAAATAGTCCAAGTTAACATGGGTGATGAGGCCAACCCAAAGCCTATATTCATCAGCGATAGTCTTCCCCCAAATGAGAAGGAGGAATTAGTTGCTCTTATCAGAGAATATATTGACGTCTTCACATGGAACTATGAAGATATGCCCGGGCTCGATCCCAATGTGGCAATGCACCACCTCGATATCAAGCCGGATGCCAAACCTGTTAAACAACAGCAAAGACGGTTTCGTCCGCAGATTATGGAATCCATTGAGGCAGAGGTTAAGAAGTTGATCAAATCAGGATTTATCCGAGAAGAGCAACATCCAGACTGGCTAGCCAATATTGTTCCCATCATGATGAAGAACGGTAAAATCAGGATCTGTATCGACTTCAGGGACCTGAACACGGCATGTCCAAAAGATGACTTTCCTCTCCCAATCACAGATGTCATTATCAACAATACATGTGGATTTGAGAGAATGTCTTTTATGGATGGTTTTTCAGGATATAACCAAATCAAGATGCACCCAGATGACGAGAAGCATACAGCGTTCAGAACACCCCTCGGTGTCTTTTGCTACACGGTGATGCCTTTCGGTCTTAAGAATGCAGGCGCCACGTACCAGTGAGCAATGACTAAGATTTTCCAAGAACATCTCAGGAAAACAGTCGAATGCTACGTTGATGATTTGATTGTAAAAAGCCGCAATAAAGAAGATCACATCAAGGACTTGAAGACGATGTTCGATCTCATGCGGAATCATCAATTAAAGATGAACTCCACTAAATCCTTCCTTGGAATGTCCAGCGAAAAATTCCTTGGATTCGTCGTCTCCACTAAAGGTATACATATCGATCCTGATAAGGTGAAGGCGATACATGAACTGCAACCTCCTAGAAATCTAAGAGAGCTCAGAGGATTGCAAGGCCATTTAGCTTACATCCGGCGGTTCATCTCAAATCTTTCTGGGAAGTGACAACCATTCTCTAAACTAAACAAGAAAGGGGTGTCTTTTATTGGGGACGACCCCTGCCAAAAAGCATTCGAAGATATCAAAACATATCTGACGAATCCTCCTGTTCTCGTCGCACCAAAATCAGGTAGACCGTTCTTGATTTATCTCAAGGCAATGAACCACTCGATAAGTGCCTTACTAGCACAAGACGATGATAATGGTCACGAACAGACAGTCTATTACCTAAGTCGGACCTTGATAGGCGTCGAGTCTCGATATCCGATGATTGAGAAAGAATGCCTCGCATTGGTATTCGCAATGCAAAAGATGCGGCATTATTTAGTTGGACAGACGATTCATGTTATTTCTAACGTTAATCCAGTACAGATATTTATGACGCAACCGGCCTCTATGAATTGGCGGTTAGCGAAATTGGCCCTTCTCTTGTCCCAATATGATTTGCACTTCAAACAACAAAAGTCGATCAAAGGACAAGCAATTTGCGATCTTTTGGCGGCAAACCCGACAACGGATACGGCAGAAGTATATGATGACTTACCGGATGAAACCCACAAGGTTAACACTACGTCGCACCAACAAGTATGGCAGTTATACTTTGATGGTGCTTCAAGAGCAGTTAATAGGACAATAACCCCCGGATGTTCTACAGTCTCCTCCGGAGTTGGAGTTGTCTTAATTTCCCTGAGGAAGCATGTGATGCCTCGGGTGTATTCATTGACTAGTCCGTGTTCCAATAACGTAGCCGAGTACAACGCGCTTCTCATTGGACTCAGTTTCACCAGGAGCTGGGGGTCGAATATCTCGAAGCTTTTGGAGATTCTCAATTGATAGTCAACCAAGTCCGTGGAGAGTATGAAGTCAGGAACCAAGACCTGATCCCGTACCACCAGGAAGCCATCAAAATGGCAGATTCTTTTGAAGAATTCTTTATTGAATACATCCCTCGTCTCCAGAATGCTTATGCGGATGCACTGGTAGCACTAGCAGTATCACTTGCGCAGCCTCCCGAAACTGAACTATTAGTCACAGTAAGGACGCATCAGCTCTGCATACCCATATACGATATGGACATTGAAGAGGAAGATGACGGAAACATAAACGCCAAGGAGGTGAATTCAACTCAAATTGGGACTGAGTCCCGAGATTGGCGTTTTCCTATCATTGACTATGTCCAATATGGTATTTTGCCAGAGGATGTAAAAGAAAGGGAATCAATCCGTTGAAGAGCACCAAGATTCTTCTATAATACCGAGACCCATACGTTATACTGTAGAGGGTACGATCGTTTGTTACTCCGATGCCTTTCGAACAAAGAAGCAGAAGAAGTTCTTAAGGAAGCACACGAAGGAGAATGCGGTGCGCATCAGCCCGGTCCCAAACTGTATGATCGCATCAGGAGAATGGGATATTTTTGGCCAACAATGGTTCGTGACGCAATTGAATACGCCCGAGAGTGTCATGCTTGTCAAATACATGCAAATTATATGCATCAACCACCAGAGCAGTTGCACACGTCAACCACGTCTTGGCCGTTCGAGACATGGGGTATGGACATTGTCGGTCCTATTTTTCCTCCTTCAGTCAAAGGTGATCGATTCATTCTCGCAATCACGGATTACTTTTCAAAGTGGGCCGAAGCGATTCCGCTTAGAGAAGTGAAGACGAACAACGTCATCAATTTCATCAAGCATCATGTCATATACCGACACGGCGTGCCAAGACGGATCATTCATGACAACGGTCCACAGTTCATAAGCAACGCCTTCGTCAGGTTTTGTGACAAGTTTAAAATTCAAGATGTTTCGTCAACAGCTTATTATCCCGCTGCGAATGGATTAGCTGAGGCGTTTAACAAGACGATCATTACACTAGTGGAAAACCAGGTATCGTTGACGGGCTTTCCTGTCAGGAATACTTAAAATCCCATCGGCGATAAGTATCGCTGACGGCATCCCGTCGGCGATACGCCGTCAGCAATAGTCCCGTCAGGGGAAAATATCGCTGACGGAGCCGTCCAGTAATGCTTATTACTGACGCAACAATGCTGACGGCAAGAGCCTCAGTTATAATTAAATCATCGCTGACGGGATCCCCGGCAGCGATGATATAACGATCACTGACGGGAGTAGCCGTCAGTAATTTTGTTGCTGACCGCTGGTTCGTCAACACTTGTACAAATATCGTGACGGAGATCCCGTCCACGATTACTATGCTGACGGGTAGCGATTACTATCGCTAGACGGAGTCCCTCGTCAGCGATGTATATACACTCACTGACGGGTTCGCTCGTCAGCGATAACTATCCTGACGCGACCCGGTAGCGATGTTATATACATCGCTGACGCGGGATCCCGTCACGATATGTTACGCTGACGGGGATCCCGTCACGATAGTCATTTCTGTAGGAAAAAAAATAAAGCTGCTTATATACAGTTCACCTGTACATATCACTGTACATAAAATCTCTGCAAACATCACTCATTTCAGATTTCCTGCACATTACATTCGTCGAAATATGAATCAAATTACAACAACATCTCTCATTCAATCCAATTTCACAAATAGTCGAAAATATTTCATTCCTATTAATATGTTCAATTCACTCCAAATTATGTTCATTCAAATTTTCACAAACATCTCGAAATATATCCACAAACAAAATCATAGTTCTAAATCACGCATATCATGAAATTCTAAATCCACGTACAAAATCCCATAACAAACTGCAACACATATCTAAGTTCTCGAAACTCCACAAATCTTCCCAACGAACAACACTATACGCATATTCTAATCCAATATAACAAGATGCGTCCAATTATACAAACCAATACACCATTTAGGATATAACTCACTAAGATAGTGGTCATCCGCACTATCCATGTCATCGTCGCGCGATCGCCTACTGGCAGCTTCAATCCCCTATACTCGTGCTCCAATAGTTATCAATCTCCAGTCTAACAAAAAAATAATTTAAATCTTTAGAATCACATAATATTGTGTGTATCATGTTTTATCATATATAAATAGTCATACCTGTCTGCTAACTTCTCCACTACCAGTAAATGCCTTTTGAGTGGCCAAGAAGTTCATAATCTGGTTTGCACCGATGTAGGATACCCCCTTTCTACAAAGTTCAATTACTTGCCTAGAAACCATCGCAAAAGTCAGAGTAGGCTGGATCACTCGCATAAGTACTCTTGAATATCTCCCACAATGACTCTTCGGCGAATCTGACCATCTAACGATAATTATCAACAGAAGGAAACAAGCTGCTATCGCCTGCCTGAGTGCAAACCTCCGGGCGGCAGTAAAGAGGGCCCGATGGCTAGTCAGATGGGTGTGTGAAATCGGCGGAGGCTGGAATTGTGTAGACACCTGCATGAGCTCCAAATCCATCACCTGGTCCTCCCTTTTTGGGAAGTCACAAACTAAAATGGCCGTCACATTATAATTCTGTTTCTCTATCAGCCGGGCTTTGGCTCTGATTGCAACAACCTCAGCAATATGTGTTTTTCGAGAGCTTCTAAAAGACGAAGAAATAAATTTAAAGAATGACCTTCAAAAAAAAAAGATATATTTAACCTGAACAAGTTAAATAAAAGATAAGTGATGCCATTGATCTTCACTTACACATTCAACTAATATAAATAATTTTATGAGGAATTTAATATATTGAAAATACCAATTTTTCGCTATAAAAAAATTATTTCTTATGATGTTTGGAATGGCGTAGTTTTTAGCCTTTCTATATATCATCGAAACAAAAGTGAATGTAATTTGATGGTGTCTTACTGCTTTTTTCTATTATGGCGATTATTATGAAAAGAATATGAAGGATGCATGTAACTTATTTTTTATGTATGCATGTATTAGTATTTAACAATAAACTTAGAGGGTCTTCGGTCCAAAAAAATGTTCTAAATCCTACAACACTAAACTTAGAGGTTCTTCGGGTAAAACAAGTATCTAAAAAAAAGTCTAACTCAAAAAATGAATATGCAACAATATTCATAAACACTGTAGCAAGAGAGACAGAGGGAACTATTATATTAACCTGCTTAAACTTATTACCTTAGATTAATGACCATGTGCTTACATTTAAAATAACAACGTGCATATCACTTAATAAGACAGTGCAAACAATAAATTCTCAAAAAAAAACATGAACGATAATATAAACCTGCATTTTCTTGCAATTCTAGCTTTTTTCCTATCTCATCGTCCATCCGTACCCCTTCTTAAATTGAATCATCGTCCTCCTGTGCAGGTTCTGGAAGTGGATAAAGGGAGCGTTCTTGAGATTTAAAAATATATATAAGTAGAATTATCAAATATTCATAAAGGAAACGGAGAGACATATATATAAAAGATAAAAGACTTTAAATTTTAACCGTTGTCACCAAAAATTGGACCTAACTGGGCAATTAAGTAGTCCCCGTATATGATCATAATCTTTTCAACCCTCGATTTTGTTTATTTCTCTTGGCATTTTTCTTCAACATGAACAAAAAATTTTAGTAAACAAAACTGATAAAATCACAATGAAATATATCACAAGTTTCAGATAATAACTTGATGATAAATATCTACTAAATAACATTATTTACCCTTGCTCCTCTTGGCCCACAATACTATGAGTGCAGCTAAGTGCTCAGGCTCAAACCCTCTTATCTCGCTTGTAATACCTCTCCCATGTGAGTGAGAACCATCAAAGCATTGTCTTCTTTAACTCATGTCCCGACTCCCGAAGAAGAATGCATGAACTTCCTGTGTAAATCCAAATATAAAATTCCCAGCCTAAAACGGATGTTTCGATATGAAATCTCTAAAATTAAATAATATGTTAGCATGGACAAATTGACAGAATTAAAAAAAAATATGTGCTAAATAGAAGAATTTGACCCAACAAATCTCCGATATAATACCTCCAAAACATGAAATGGGCTGCTCGTCAGCCTCGTAAAAAGGATCACAATTAACAACCCTCCGAATCAAGCATCCAAGGTATACTATAAGTTAAATAGTCCATTGTCCGGTGGAAATCCCATTATGTCCCCATCTCCACCAATTGCTCGAAACCATCCGGGGTAATTTTTTTTAAAAATGCACCGCCTTGGCGCCTTCTTTTCTGATAAAGTTTCGCCTACAACAAAGAAAAAAATAATAGATAATATCCAACACTTAAGAATTAACAATTAAGTGAAAAAATGCAATATGTAAACTTTAGAACTGATATTTTAGACTGGCGGTTTTAATTATTGACGTTTTACATAGCTAAAAGGGTTAAAACTAAGTTAGAATTTCTTACCGTTCTATTTAATCAGAATAATAGGGCGAGGGGGCAGTATAGTGGTTACAAGTAACAATTTTTATCTAATCCCACCAAAATTTTTTCGATTTCATTTTGCATCAATAAAAATCTCATTAATCTGTGGTCCCCATGTCATCCAATCGTCTTTTCGCAAAAGCATTATTTTTCTGTATGCTTGATTCGACCCCTCTGCAATGCCTGGTAAAACCCGCGCTCCAATCCCGGGAAATATAGCGAAGTATCACTGGAGGATCTCATATAATGGAACCTACGGCTCTTCCTCAAACCCTCCACCTAAAAAAATAAAAAAATATAATTAATCATTTGTGCATATATCATGAATAAAAAATACTTAAGTTAACTAAGAATACCTGACATCTCTCCTGAACTCGAGTGGCTCTTCCTCAAGTGGATGGGTCTTGACTGTGTTAGCTTCCGAATAACCCTCCTGTTAATGTTTTTAGACATCTGCAATTGAATAAACATAACAAATGAATATATTAATAGATCATTGGCTTGGCGAAAATAAAACAAATGTAGTGTTGCGTTACTAAAATTTCATTTCACATCAAGTTGTAGCATCTGCAGCTGAATATACAAAAAGAATATTACAATTTATATCGTCCAAATGATAATTGGAGATACATCGTAGGTGGATATTAAGTTTTCATTTTACAATTGCAACTAAAAAAGTTAACATGAAGACCCGATTTACAAATAAATTGTTGTTTTAGCTCCTAATTAATGTCTGGACAAATATTTGAAGTCGGTCCGAGTTTGGCAGCACGTCATCAAACACACGTTCTGAGGGTACGAATCATCGATCGCCTACATTTGGCTCCATCAAACGTTGTTTATATAAGCTCCCGTCATTATCTGCATTGATAGAAGGTTAATATAACCCTAGAATCCATGTTCAGACAACCCACTCGTCTTTTAACGAAGGATTTTCACAAATAAAACATTGTCCCACCTGAGAATGCAAACATGAATTTTTCCATCACTATCATTCTTTATGAGATTACATTGGTAAATCCAAGAGGGA
This sequence comes from Asparagus officinalis, assembly GCF_001876935.1. Classification (NCBI taxonomy): domain Eukaryota; kingdom Viridiplantae; phylum Streptophyta; class Magnoliopsida; order Asparagales; family Asparagaceae; genus Asparagus; species Asparagus officinalis. Next base: position 48,385,761 of record NC_033802.1, on the reverse strand, counting down.
CCTTTTGAGTCTTTGCAAAACATCCCAACGAATCACAACATCATGTAATTTATGTCATATGGACCACCGAGCGTAAGATACTCCACCACATCGTCCAACTTCCATAAATGTTATTATTTCAACAGGATTTTGATCTCTCTGCTTTAGAAAACATTCCCGTGAGAGGTAGCCATGACCCAACCCTATTCTGAGTAACCTTTCGTATCATCAACTCTCCCATGTGTGAAATTATAACCGTTAACAAGGACGATACCACAATATTGACATAACAGCATAATAGGCCGCTTCGCGTGAACCTTCACTTCTTCTGTATTTGGATTATTAAGACAAGTTTGTCCTGGATTAAATATAAAAGAAATAAGAAAACTTTAAATCAAAATTTCTAAGTTTTTTTATCAAATAAATACAAATATTGGCTTAAATTTAATAATAACTTACTTCATTCTTCAAACCAAGCAGTGGGAATTCCTTCCATAGCCCTTTTCTTTAATTCATGTACACCTGTACTACCGGTAACTTCAATTTCTTAAGTTTTTCCTGATGTGCCTATTAAATGCAATAAATTATTATTATTTGCAAAATAAATATTAAAGATTAAATGGTATTCAAAACTCTTTTTAGAATTTTAACCTCACGGTACTCCGAGAAGTTTCAAGATTAATTTACAACGATGCAAAAATCGCTTGATCTAGCAATATGTTAGAGATAATTTTTTTCAGCCCGCGAGGATAGAACTGTGTTAACCTTATTATCAATAGGTGCTTGAACTTCTGTTTGTTCCCCTCTCTATAAATCGAGAGCAAATAAGAGACACTCGGTTCTCAACGTAACTTTCAGCTATGAACCTTCTGGTCCGAGCTCGTAAAATTACGCAATTGGCGCTTCATTTGAAACCAAATATCTAATAAAATGATAATTAATCAAATATATTATGTAAAGATATTACATTTAATAGAATACAATATTCGATAGTAACGATTAAAAGTATCAAAACTAACCCTCTAAAATTGATACATCCCAATCGAAATGGAGGTCCTGCTATTGCAGCCCCTCCGCGAAGATGTTGAGTAATGAACGCAAAAATTAAAATTGTGAAAAAAAAGATGGAGGAAAGACATCTCCCCAATTTTCACACCCATTGTTCTGAAAATTTTCTCCCAAAGTTTGCTCAAAGTCACCGAGCCGTCTAAAATAAACTTTAAAGAAACAAACACTTTCGAAATCCAAAAATCAATAATAATTCACTAATTTTTAATCCTAACCCATAGTACTGCGCTAAGTGCAACAAGCTAGCAGTTTGATGAAAACACGTGAATAAAAAACAATCTTGAGTTTTAAGCCCCTAAAATAATTTTCCTTTCTTGCAGCTGGAAGCATAAGTTCGAATGTTTGCGGAGAACCCTCTGGTAACTTTTATTGATTTTGAGGACTTGACAAAAAATGTTGCATCTCAAACTTTCGACAATTGTAAAATACGAGAACGCAGGCAAATCCTAAATCGGTCCCAAATTTCCGAAACAAATTTTTATTGCGCAGTTGCCTCTCTAATGTTCAAAAAGTGCATTAGAATCTTGACAGCCTGAGAAAAATTCATCCTTTTGATTTAATTAGGCATTCCCTTGCAACAGTGTGGACAAAAGATTATCAACATATTTTTTCAATGTGCAATAACATCTCAAAAGTTGTGACGTATTTTTAACTCTTTCCCAAAAATAGGGAGTGAAAAAATGGAATTGTCCATCCTGATGCCAATTTTAACGAAACTTCAGCCCACATCGACTCACCGCTTGTGCTTGTCTTTTCGTTTGCTATCCCTTCTGTTAATACGCAAGTTTCCTAAAAACTCCCAAAGTAAAACTTCTTTCGAATAGCGCTCTTTCCAAAAAAAAAAACCTGAACAAGCAGGGAACCTCTCAAAAAATGTACAATCTGATCTCCAACCTAAATGGACGCGAAGGCAAATCTCCTCCCTTCTCAAGCAGTACCATCAAAAAAAAAACTTACTCCCATTTTTTTGTTCTGTAACCTATGTTTTAAATGTTCAACCACCTTGCATTAACCAGAAAAGCAAAAATTTCGACTCGTGCCTGCAGATAAAGACCTTTGAATATCTGAAACCCAACACACTGACAATGCCATGTTCCCCTTTGTTGACCAAAAACCTGAAAGATTTGCAGTAAAACCTGGAAAAATCATTAATTGTCCATAAAGTAAAATAAAAAAAAGCACGTAGTCCTGAAAGACTGGCTTTGCAAATGAAGTATCATAAAAAGTCATAAAAACCCCCTTCAAGTCCATAAAATTGTTTTAAACTCATCAAAAATAAGCGGTTCTAAAAACCATCTATGTCATTGCCTGGCTGCAGCTTAACCCGGTAATCAATAAATGAAAGTATCAATAAACGTTGTTCATTAACAAAAAGCCAAGGCGGTAAAGTTGTAAGGAAGGTAATTACAACGAAGCCATCGTAAACCAAACCAGAAAAACTCAATTATCCCAAAAATGCGATTGAAATCCGTTGCTAAGACAAAAACCTAGTTAACAATTCCTGCACTCCCCCATTGGCAAACAAAAGAAAAAAAGTTCTATCCAAACAATGGCTTCAAATGCCTCTGCACCTCCGGCCGGAAATGTTGATTTAACATCAAATCAATACGTTCTTCTTCCATGTGCCAACCTCCATTTGCTTAGCAGTGTCTTTAATTCATAATACAACCGTTTTAGCCTTGGTATTAAAGGAAAAATGCACGCAAGGACCTTTGCTGAATCTTCTTTGCTTAAAAAATAAAGAAAACCTTGTTGTCCAATGTGCTTGAATAATTTTGCGTTTTACCCACGTGATACTCCAACAATTGGACCCAACTCCTGAAGATCTTTGTATCTTATAGTAGAAAGGATACATCATTAAGGCCAGTGTCAATTTTATTGTAATTCAAAGTCCTAATAACGGAAACAAAAAATCCTCTTTGCGTTTATCCAATAAATTTTTCGGTTCGCTGCTCTTTTCCAATTTGAAATGACTTCCTCAAGCAACACAAAAACAAACAATATAAAATAATTATCTGCCCAATTCACTAAAGAGACTATACGAAAAAAGACGCCAGCATAAAAAAATGATAAAACCTGGTGAAAACTCGGTGAACCCTCGTACAGAATCAATTTTCAAATGTGTCCGGCTATTAAGTCTTCATTAATCCCTGCGCCAAAAGCTCCTCATGAAATCCAGTCAACGCCTTCAATTTCGCTGAAACTCGTCAGCATCCTCGCCAATAAAATCAGATTGATCCTAATATTGGAGGGATGGTTAAACATAATCCGCGAGCCATCGTGTTATCATCTATCTCTATCATCCCTTCTCCACGCGAAAGTAACCGAATACCGCCATCCATTCCATTTCTTCAGAAAATAAAAAATTATAAAAAAGTTGAAAAAAAAACAAGGAATCATACGCGACTCAAGAGAATATGACAGAGCTCAGACGACCCCTCTGTTCGAGTCAGCGCGGGGGTGGTGCAGCGGCGAGCTCCAAGGTCGAGCTCGGTTCCACGGCCGGTGGAGTCGAAGAGGGGAAGGGGAAGTTGATGGCTCGGGCAAGGCCAGCCGCGAGGGCTAGGAGATCGCCGGCGCCGAGTCTCTGAGCTGAGAGTGGGGAAGTCGTTCGCTGAGCTGAGCGGCGGCGATGAAAACTTAGGGCTTTTCTCCGATAAAAATTTCATCGCGAATTTATATAACTAACATCGCTGACGGGAAACCCGTCAGCGATGTTTTAACCCGTCAGCGATGTTTTCATCGCTGACGGGAGAGAAGAATTTCTGACGGCAATTTCGTTGACGGGATTTCCAAGATTTTGTCAAAGCTCGTGAAGACCAATAAACGAGACTGGGACGATAAACTCGGTGAAGCACTCTGGGCTTATCGTACCACCATACGCACACCTACGGGAGTTACCCCATATTCGTTGGTATACGGATGTGAAGCTGTGCTACCATTGGAGATTCAAATCCCATCCCTTCGGATTGCTCTCGCAACCGAGATGACGACAGAAGAGCAACATCAGAAACGTCTCGAAGAACTCGAAAGATTGGATGAAAAGCGCTTGGAAGCTCAACAACAAATTGAGTTTTATCAAGCCAGAATATCTAGAGCTTTTAACAAAAGAGTCCGACAAAGAAGCTTCAAGGAAGGAGATCTAGTCCTCGCTGTTCGCCGACCGATAATCCTCAACTCCAAGAAGAAAGGTAAATTTGAACCCAAATGGAAAGGACCGTTTGTGATAGACACAGTCTACTCAAACAGTGCGTATCACCTGATTACTCAAGAAGGCGATAGGCAATTAATGCCAATAAATAGGAAGTTCCTGAAAAAGTACTATCCCTAGTACATTCAGGATAACCCATTTACCGGGAAGTTCCTTGAAGAATATTATACTTAATATTCTAGAGGATAACCCAAAATCATTGTTCACCACCAAAATCTCTCACTGATCAATTTCAATTGACAGTGAGTCCACCAAAAATGTCCTTCCGGCCCTCTTGACTCTTTCCATGAACAAGAGGTCCACTTTCAGTTCAGAGTCCCCTTTCGATAAATGAAAGAACTCCCCTCTTTTTCTCTTTGGTTAAGCCTTCTCATGGTCATAACCTAAGTTGAAATTTCATTTCGATAAACGAAAAACTCATTTTAAGATTAGATAACCAATCCTATAAAAGGTAAGTTTATCTAAATCTTCCAGATTCTCGGAGTGGAGATCCCACTTCTAGTTTCTTTTGCACTGGAAATAGAATATAAAATTCTTCCTTTCCAGAATCAGGGGACAGAATATAAAATTCTTCCTTCCTTGTATTCGGGTTTGCCTTCACCCTAAAAGAAGACCGGGAAATAGAATATAAAATTCTTCCTTTCCCGCACCGATCTTTTCCAAAATTTATCAATCTAGGATTCATCCTAGGAAGTTTATCCCGAATCCTAAGTAGGGATAAGTCTGCGCCTAACACGCGCTGCCGTTTTAGTCTTTTTACGTAGAAAAAGACACCAGAGTTCGATTCTGGGGTATTCTATCCTGAAACCTAAGCAAGGATAAGTCTACGCTTAACCTGCACTGCCGGTTAGTTCTTAACCGTTAAAAAGAACACCCGTTCACATATTCAACATTGTGGCAGGTTGTTATTAATAACACCAAAATCCATGCCTTACACGCATGGGGAATTTCATCCTGAATCCTAAGAAAGGATATGCCGACGCCTAACACGCGTCACCAGTTTAGTCTTTCTCCGTAGAAAAAGACACCAGAGTTCGATTCTGGGGTATTTTATCCTGAAGCCTAAGTAGGGATAAGTCAGTGTCTAATACACGTTGCCGGGTATCCTATTCCCGTAACAAGGGTGAAGTCTACGTATTCGAATTCGTAGCACCAAGTCTAAGAGAATTCACTCTCTTAGCACAACGTGACATGCGAAACGGATTTAGATAATCCGCATGCTAGCCCGACTCAAACGGTAGTCGGTAAAGGTTTATCAAACCCGTCGATGACTAAGGATTTGCCAAAAATCCTGTAAGTATTATGACTGTTAGGTTCACAATCAACAGAGAAACATAATGATAAAAAGAGGAGTGCGCTAAAGAAAAGACTTTATTTCATTAATAAAATCAGACCAAGTGGAGATACAAGAAGATGTCTCAAATCAGATCTAACAAACTGAAGGAAGCAATTTTAGCCTTAACAGCGGCAAGTTTCTCTGCGTGTTCCGCTCGAACCTTCTCCTCTTCTTCCTTCTGAAGCTTGGCATAAGCAAGAACGGCGGCAGCGTCGGCAGTTACGTCTTCTCGGCACAACGCGTGAAGAACCTCCAGCTCTCCTCTATAAACATTTTGAACTCTGGTGCTCTCGAGCTCAAAATCTTTTAGAGTCCTCTCCCCTTGGACGGTCCTAATCCCCGTATTATCAGCAATGTTGTTATAAGCATCTATCTTAGTTCGCAAATGACGTTGCCGTTCATACAAGTTCGCAACGATGATTTCTTGCTCTGATATGCGTCTCGCTCGGGCCTTACGTTTGTGCATCCTCTGAATCTGAGCATCGATCATGAGCGGCATGACCTCATCATGTGAGTCGGAGTGTACTAGCTCTTCCAAACGATACATGAGTTCTTCTAAGCAAGTCAACTTTAACTCACATCGTCTAGCTAGCCGGATGCCACCTACACGCCAAATGTCTTTAAGACTATCTGCTATGAAAGGAAGTAAATCATAAAATCTTCCCCATCCAGAACTAATGGCGGTGGCCGTTTGTTGCATGGCTTTCTCTAAATTTTGGAGGATGCCTTGCACGGATTCGGGGACCGGGAGGACAAATTCTTGGCTAGGCATAATTGCAGCATTGGGAGCCTCTTCCCCTTCATCGTCGGATATCAGGATGATTTCGGGTCTCACCATCCTCCTATCGCGGGAATTCAACCGAGGAAGTGGACCGATAGCCTGTCTGGCGGAAACCGAAGAGAAAACCTCCGTGGGGAACTCGACTGCAACAAAACAAGGATAGAGTCAGAAAATTATCTATGAATTAAATCTGTCTTATAAAAAAAGCGAAATAAGATCGTCCACAGGGTAATTGGAGAAACGACTTTGAGTTTCTAACACTGGAAGAATGGTATGCATCATCACGTAAATAACGTGGTAACATACACCAACCCACAAAGTGTAAAATAACACGAAATCGCCCCAATATACCGAAAGATTTGAATTTGCCAAGCAAAACCCATCTTTGAAGCGTCGATCCTCACCAAGGAGAATCAAGGCTCTTTCCGATTGCCTCACCAAGGAGAACAATGTGGGGGAAAAGGACTAATTTGCAAATTTCCAGGAAAAAGAGGACTAATTTGTAAATTTCCAAAAATACCAAAAATAGCTCACCAGCGTACGAGGGAAGCACGCCATCAGCCGATGCAGTAGGGGAGCGATCTCTCGGGACACGCGACATAATGATCTGCAAAATAAATTAGGGGATCAGATCCAGAAAAAAATTTCCCTTTTTATTGCAATTCTACCCCCCTGAAAGACGAGCTCGAGGCGCCAAATCATAATCCTAACCCTCACATGCGATCCCACAAACTCATAAATTGAATTAAGCATGAAATATGCTAAAATTATGGAGGATATACCTGAAAAAAAGCTCGAGGATCCAACAAAAATCAGATCTTGAAAGGGGCTCGAACCACGTGCTCGAGGGGCCTGAGAGAAATTTTTATATGGAGATTTTTGAGGGATTTTTCAGTCTAAGATCCAAAGGAAGGCTAGATCTAAGACAAATATGAGGATTTGAGGGAGAAAGGATGCACGAGGGAAGAGAAATCAAGAAAATTGGACAAGGAGGGGGGCCGGCCCTAGGAGGAGGAAAAGAAAAAAGAAAAGAACCCCTTTTATAATGTTAACCAGCCCTGAACCAGACCGGACCAGCTTGAACCAGACCAGACCAGTCCAAATCAGATTAAAAGAGGCTAAACCAGGCTGAACCAAGCCAAACCAGACTGAACCAGACCAGACCAGGATGAACCAGTCTTGATCCAGTTCTGAACCAGTTTGAACCAGATTTGAACCAGAATTCAAATTGAAGCTGAACCGAGCATCGAAACAACTTCAAATCGACCGATGGTTCAGTCCTTTGTTTATTATTTCCTCTCCCACACATTCATAAGGGTCGGAAGATTTTTTGAGCCTAATCACTGCCTTTTTTGGGTCATTATTAGGCCGGTTTGGTCCATTCGGACATGAAAAATACTCCAATAAGGCATACGAGTATAAACTATTCCCTATTTTTTTTGGTTGAGAAGTTTCTGGAGAATATTTTTCTAAAATTATTCTTAAGGATAACTCAACAACACTACGCTGGATAACGCGTCGCGAATAGAGACTCAACGCCAACAATCAGTTCTATGTTGAACCAACAAGCACGAGCTAAAGATCAGAAAATCAGGAATCGACTTCAAGTTCAAAATTCCGACAACGGTCAGACAATAAATGCAGCATCGGAACCCTTACAGACATTCGACAAAGCACCGAATAGCCTGAAGGATTGAAGGAATCAAGAACAGAAGTCATTCCAAGGTCCCGTTACACCGGCTGAAGGTTGGGACAACCATATCCAAAGTATCCCAGACTCTTCTATAAAAGAACGAGGCTGAAATACTTTGGAGGGGGTATCTGTAGGTGTATAAAACTGCTTATAGGTCCCTTAACACAGCTCGGCACGGTGATTCAACAAACCAACGAACCATCGGGCGACATATCCAAACACGAGCGTCAGTCCACAACGCCGAAGCCACGTGACACGCAACGAAGCGGATTAACGAGGCGACGAGGTTAACGAATCGCACACGAGCAACGGAATACATCCATTCGCGTGTGAAATCAAGCCAACGGTTCGGGGAGTCAACGAGTCATCCAACCATAGAACGGATTCAAACTCGAACACCGAAGCGGATTTACTGCCAAATCAGGATTCAGATCAACAAATCGGAGTCCAAATCAACAGCGAAACCGAAAGACGGTAAAACGACAAACACCTGGAGGGCTCGGTCAAAACTGAGCCACTCCCAGGTGGCTCGGCCAAAGCTAAGCCACCTCCGTGGCTCGGCCAAAGCCGAGCCACCTAGGAGTGGCTCGGTTTTGGCCGAGCCTCCTGGTGGCTCGGCCAAAAAGAGTGCCTATAAATAGGCTAGAGGTGGCTCATTTTGAAGGGTTCGAATTTTTAACGGCGAAGCTCTGCTGGATTGAAGGCTCAAAACTTAAAATGATTGAAGCTTTGGAACTTTGAAGACTTGCTCTTTCAGATCCGGTGCTCGGCAATCGTCCACGTCAAATAAGGCAGGAGTTCGAGAGGGATCGGATCTGGAATCTACGCGATTATACTTCGGATCAAAGCTTGGCCTTTGATCCCGAGAAGGCTACTATTTCCTTGGTGAAATAGTACCTCCCGGCTGTTATTTCCTTCGTGAGATAACACCCGTTACATCGTGTAGATCCGACCGGATCTAGATCACGCGGTGGTCCACGGATTAACCCCGGCGCAGGCGAAGAACCCACAAAAGCGAGTGACCGCAAAACAGGAGCTCGCGATTCGTTCAAGGAAAGTTGTAATTTTTATTTCTTTTTTGATCTCATTGTAACCGGATCTTATAAAAAGACCGGATCTTTGTAATCGATGGAATCAATGAAGAAGACAATTTTTCCCACGAACAAGCTTATTTCAAGGGGGAGGGCCAACAGACTCACCCTCAGCTTGTTGGCATCAATAGGGGGAACCATCGAGATGCTAGCCACCCGGAGAGATGCCATCTCGAAGAGATTTACTCTATCCTGAGACCCGACATAGGAGCAGATCTTCTCTAGCAACCGCCTCTCCTCAATAGTAAGGATGCACAGCTTTATCGCGTCCTTGTTGATCTCCGGCCAGTTAGGAGAGGAGAGGATGTCGTCGGTGCTACAGACCCACACGAACCACTACTTCCAGTCTCTATTTGACTATGGATCATTTGGTACAAACTTACAACCTCTAGTGTAATGGAGGAAGTAGTGGGGATCCCTTCTCATCGACTTGACGCGACTAGGTTCCTCAACAGGCACATACTTAGTAGGATGCCGATCCGGTGGCAGATCACGATGAAGCCCACCAAAAACCCGATTGTATTTGGCGTAAACTAAGAAGGGGTTACTCGCAGAATGATGCATACATCCCTAATGAAAGGATGGAGCGGCAGCGATGGGCGATGTACAGTAGTGACCTATTCTGGCGGTGGTGCTACACCAGCTCATCCTCACTTAGCACTGCAAGTGTAAAGGCCTTGGAGAGGTCGTAGAGCTCGTAGTACTTATCAAGCTCTCCGATGCAGATCTTTGAGCAGATTGGCCGAAGAAGAGCAATTTTCCTCAGTGTGGCCAGTGATGGAAGTCTGAACAGCCATGGAATATGGTTAAGGAGATTTAGGGAAGTCAAGAGAGACAAGCGCCAAAGATCTAAAGAAAGAATTTGTGAAAAAGTCCTTTCTTCGCAACCAATGGGCTATATATATAGCACCCGAGAGGGACACGTGGAATAATTTGGATAACTAGCTCGTTTCAAAATGAACGGATAAGATACACTTCAAAATCCAACTCAAAAATCGAAGTGACGCTATAACTATCTGGCTTCTAATGACATCATCACGTTGCTTCAAATAGTAATATTTCACCAACCCAATAAATATTTTTTGGAAACTCACCAAATGACATCTATTCAGTGAATAGTCAACCAGACCTAGACGACTCTAAATAGCCGACAACAGACTTGAAAGAAAAACTCAGGCACTCGGCCCAAGAAGTTAAATGCCAATTAGTATAGGTCGTCTACTCGACTAGCTCCAAACACAGAAAAAACAGAAATGACAATTGATCCAGTTTGAGACGTGTTTTCCTAAAAAAGGACGAGCGCTCTTGAGTTAGCAGTCAAGTTTACAAGTCTATGATAAAGCTAATTCATCTAGAAGATACAAATTGTGTTTACACAGCACAAGAAAAGTAATTCTGGCCCAAAAATCTCTCTTTATTCATTTATAAGGAATATTTACAAAGTATATATGCACATATATACAACACAAAAGTGGAAGACAAGAGATTTCTAGAAGATTAAGAGAGGTCCATTCCCGCTCCTAAAGTCAAAGGCAAGGCGCTGCTTGGAGCAGCCGGCAGAGGAGTCGAGTAGTCTCCTCCTTCGTCTAACTCCCCCTCTTCCTCGCCAAGATCGAGTTCCCCTCCAATAGCTTCCACCTCCACCAACTCATCCAGACACTTGGCTACAATGTGAGGATAATGGAAGTGATCGGGTGGGTTTCTCATCTCGACTAGAAGCTGCGCCTAGAGGTAGTCGTACCCGACCTTGTAGGCTACCTCCACCTCTGTTTTTCCAATGAGGCCTTGGCGATACCCCTCAATGATCTCCTAGCATTAAGGTTCCAACTCTAGGTAGGCATTACGGCTTTAGGCCACTACCAGGGAAAGGGGGAACGGGCCTCAGATCCTTCGAATAGCTTCCTCTTTATGCTAAAGTTCACCAAAATCTGCTAGCCCTCCTCTAAAATTCATGCTCCACTCTTCAATTTGACAGCACCTCACCCTCTGATCTTAATTCCCTACAAATGAAGACCCTTGGCTTGTATTTATAGGCTTTTGTTGTAGCGTATTCTAATAAGAGTTGATGATCTGACCTCATCCGTAGTTAATAACCACTTAACTATGTTTAGGGATAGCTTCAAAGTAGTTGGAGAGGTTCTGGAATAAAAGAATCCCAAAAATCTATCAAAAAACATGTTTTGGAGGTTCCTGGGAGCAACAGACCAAATGGTGGCTCGGCACTATGCGAGCCACCATTTACGTGCGCGTAGCGAGCGAGTGCGAGCCACCAAATCGTGGCCGTGGGCGATATGATGCGAGCGCGAGTGTGATCTCTAGTCATTGCGGGGGGCGGGGCGGCCGGCGCGCGGGTGGTGGGGGGCGCCTCACGCCTAGCCCGAGCCACCATTGGTGGCTCCAGCCTTGGTCGAGCACTCGCTTTGGCCGAGTCGTTTTGACTTGACTCGGTCGCCAGGGGCTTTTTCGGTTCGTTCAGGTTGGAGTTGTTTCGTCGTTACGCGCATTTCATCGTTTTTTTGACTTGTACGTTTCACTAATTTGCTTCATGTGTTTTGTTAACTTGGAGGTGGATGACGAGTGCGCAGGCAAGTTAGAGCTGGCTGGTGAGCACACGGGCCACTTGGTTTTGCCGTTACGGTGGCTTGTTGCTATATCATCAACGGTTCGTCGATTCATTGGCTCGTCATCTCGAGCTGTGTTTGGGACCTATAGGTAATTTTTGATGCCAACAGATAACCCATCTAAAGTATTTTAGTCTTATTCTTTTATAGAGGAGCCTAAAATACTTTGGATATGATACGCTTAGCCTTCAGTTCTTTGATTTCTTCAGCTTTCAGTCCATTCAGTATTTTGTCGAATGGCTAAAATTCTTCCGATGTTGCGTTTATTGTTTGATCATCGTTGAAATCTCAGACTTAGATTGGCATGTTTGATATTTGAATTAGCATGTGTCATTCTATCGACGTTGAACTGATCATCTTCATCAGGAATTTGCATCTGAATAACGATTGAACTCCCCAGGGTTAATTCAAAATTAAGAATAATTCCTCAGCCTTGATTTAGCGAGACTATCGATGCGTTGACCGGCGTTGATTTGTGTTGAATGGGGTTTGACTCGCATTCCATCATTGACTTTCATCATCACGCGTTGAATGGTGTTGACTCGCGTCGATCTTCCTCGTCACGCATTGACTGGCCTGAACACATTTTATACTTATATACTTGTAAGAGTTTACACAATTTAAGCTTTGAAGGCATTGAAGCATGGAGAACTAGTTTATACTCATATACTTTTGGGACTTTAAATCTCGAGACTAACTGATGAAGCTGGTGTGTCAGTGACCATCATGCTTATAGGATTTTTAGCAAACTCTTAGCCATAAACGGGTTTGACAGGCCTTTACCGACTACCGTATGAGTCGGGCTAGCATTTAGATTGTTTAAGTCCATTCCGTAGGTGGCGTTATGCTAAAAGAATGAACTCTCTTAGACATGATGCTTTGATATTGAATACATAGGTTTCGTTCTTTTTACGGGGAAAGACTAACCGGCAACACGTGTTAGGCATAGACTTATCTCTATTCAGGGATTAAGATAACATCCCCCAGACGTGAATCCTGACGTTCTTTTCACGGAGAAAGGTTAATCGGTAACGCATGTTAGACGTTGATTTATCTCTACTTAGGATTCGGAATAAAAATTCCTCGTGTGTATAAGGCACGGATTTTGGCATTATTAATAACGGCCTGCCACGATGTTGAATATGTGGGCTTTTATCCTTTTTACGATAAAAGACTAACCGGTAACATGTGTTAGGTGCTGACTTATCCCTATTTAGGATTCGGGATAAAATTCCCCGTGCGTGTAAGGCACAGATTTTAGCGTTATTAATAACGGTCTGCCACGATGTTGAATATGTGGGCTTTTGTTCTTTTTGTGATAAAAGACTAACCGATAACGCATGTTAGGCGCTGACTTATCCCTACTTAGGATTTGGGATAAAATTTCCTGTGCGTGTAAGGCACTGTTACACGCACAGATTTTGACATTTATTAATAACAGCCTGTCACGATGTTGAATGCGTGGGCTTTTGTCATTTTTATGATGACAGACTAACCGGTAATGCATGTTAGGCGTTGACTTATCCCTACTTAGGATTCGGGATAAAATTCTCCAGATTTGGATTCTGATGTCTTCTTCAGTCGGTGAAACACTAAACCCGATTCTAGAGAGGAAAAATTTTATATTCTATCTTCAGGTGCAAAAGAAATTCAAAGTGAGATCTCCACTTTGAGAATCAAAAAAGATTCGGATAACCCTAACTATCGGAATGTTTGATTACCCAATCTGAAGGTGGATTTCTCGTTTATCAAGAGGAAACTCCAGTTTTAGCTCTAACTGTAGGAAGGTTTGACCAAGTAGGAGGTTTAAAACGACCCTAACTGTAAGAAGGTTTGATCACTCTATTTAAAAGTGAACCTCTAATTTATGAAAGGAATCAAGAGGGGATTTTGGCTTTGGTCCTAACTATTAGAAGGTTTGACCAAGAAACAATGAGAGTGAAGATATAACTAACACTGGGAATATTGACTCGTACAAATCACTCAGTAGGTTTTTTAGTGTCAAAGGTCTAGGACTTAACATGAAAGGGTTTGATGATTGCCATGGATCAGCGGCTTGAATTTTTTAATATCGTGTGAGACTTTAACATTGGGAGTGTTAAGTACACCAACACAATGAGAGTTAGGATGGACTCAGCCGAAAGAATTTTGGTGGACCCACCATCAGTTAATTTGATTAGTAAGGGACTTTGTGGTGGAGGACCGTGAATCATCAAGCAATCCATTGTTACACTGTAGAAGTTTCATGAGGGAAGATTGACTGGATGAAATCGTTGAATCTCATCTCGAGGAAAGAGTACTCAGAATATCATAGTGGGTGGGTTTTAATCATCTTGGAAATGATTAAATAGCTAGAGTGAGAGGTTTTTAATCATTCTTTAACATAATTAAGAATTTATTGGTTTTGGGTTATCCTTGAGAATACCATGTATAGCATTCTCCATGAACTTTCCATGGAAATGCATTGAGGTATCCCACCCCCAGCTCTTTGACGAACTTGAATCCAATTGTATTCGGCCACACTGTCGGGTTATCCTTAAGAATATTAAGAGTAATATTCTCCAAAAACTCTCCATCAAAGATAGGAAATAGTTTAGCCTCATATACCAGTTGGAGGTATGGGAGAAGCAGTTTAACATCTTATACTCATCGGAGGATTAGGTTCTCATTCGGCTTATTTCGATGTTATGATGCCGACATCAACTAAGGCTTGAATGCTATTCTTTAGAGTGAAGCAAGCCTTTGTGGGATGAAGGATCCTCCTGTGGTACATACAGTACTTTGGATCTAAAGTGTTATCAGCTTCCTCCTGATTCATAATAGGTGACAGCTTGATTTTGTTATTTTCAAGGAGGTATTTCAAGATTGTTGGAACCTCTTCATCCTTGAAGGTGTACTCTTTTTAGAGTCTCAGATCTGGGGTCCTTCGCTGCTTTTGAGGTTTGTGTTGTGATATCTGATTCGCATCAACAGCTGCTGTAGGTGCTTTTTCCTTACCACGAGAAGCAAAATTCGAGTTCGGGGGTTTAATCGTCGGTTGGCCTCTTTTAAGTTTTTTTCTTTTGAGAAAGCGTTCGGCCTATTCCCTGTGTAGTTTTAATTCTTTCCATGTTGTGAATGGCACGACCCCCAAGGCTTTCAGTACGTCAATGGAAAGGTTGTTATGGCAGGTTTGGAGGATGAATTCCTCCGTGATCGGATCTCGGTAATTCATTGTCTTATTACGGAAGCATTTAACAAAGCTGTCAACTGACTCCCCGGCCTTTTGCTTTTCATCCAAAAGGGCTCCAATCAACACTTTGGTATTATCATCGAAGAAGTTGTTGATGAACGAGCTCTCCATGTTGTCCCAGCTATTGATACTTCCTGGCTTGAGATAGCGGTACCAATAGAAGGCAGCTCCGTGAAGAGTGCTAACGAATGATCGGACCATCAAGGGTTCATTGTTGGATATCACACCCAGGTGGGACTTGAAGTGAATTAGGTATTGAGTAGGTGAGCCCTTTGCATCGAACAGCGTGAAGTTAATTAGATTAAACTTCGTCAGATATGGGATTGACTCCCACTCCCTTGGGTAGGGACATAGAATACCCGTTTTCCTCACTTCTTGAGCGGACATTAAGGTATTGATCTTATTCTCCAGCTCTTTCATCATCTCGTCCTCGCTCGTATTCTTTTTTGGATAATTTCGGGGAGGAATAACTAGATCACCCCTAGTGTTATCATCCTCCGTGGGACCACCCTCAGCATTTTGGTCAACAGGAGGGGTATCAGCGTTAATATTTTCTTCTATGTCTGAATCACTGTCTTCTTGATTGGTAGCATTGTGACGGCTAGATTCATCAATCTGATTTGATAAGGCTTAAATCTGTTGATTATGTAGTTCCATTTCTATTGTACAATCATTTCCATTTTGAATTTGAAATTCTTTTTCTGTTTGGTTAGAGCGTCTTTGAGGATTTTGGCCATTTGTTTAGCATTGATCATAAACGCCTCACGAGATTGTTATGTGGTGGACACCGTATTGTCAGAAGTTATCGCGGAGTTGGCGTATGACGCTTCCTCCTCCAAGGAGCGTCCTCTATCCGGCCTAGGTCGTCTAGTTCCTGACCGTAACCAAGTGATGCTCTAAGATGCCTCAGAGAAAGAGTCAGGGTTGTAACGCCTTGGTGATTTTCCTTTATTGGCCACATTGATGGTAACTTCTGGAAACTCGTCATCATGACCGACAGATTTTTTCTTATAGAAGCGTCTTGATTTAGATTGGGACACTTCGATGGAGATTCTTTCGAATACCGAGACCCTCAGTGGAGCAGTCCTGGGGCAGCTACACTCTGATAATATTGCCCTGATAAGCTTGGTTCACGGATAATAATAATATGTTTCTTGGGTACTTCTCTTTCGAGTCTTATTCGTACCTCCAGCCCGATAGTACAACTCATCGGCATGATTATGGGAGCAACCTATCGTGTGCTGGCATGACTCCCCAGGTACAACGTCATCGTCTTGCGATGAACACGTTTCCTTTTAGGGATATAACATCTCGTTGGTGTTCTCAAGAGTCACTGATTTAGAATCGCGCCTTCGTGAGCGCGGGGCCCCAACGGGCTGTTGAAATTCAACTTGCAATCTGAGGCGAGTAGTTACATGTGCTTTCTCAACAAGAGAGGTCTTTAACTTGTTGGGAGGAAGCGAATGACCCCCAGTCTGACGAATTGCTCTGGGTTCATTCACCAGACCGAAGCGCTCTTTAATTAGGGATTTACCTCGATCCTCATGCGAAGGATCAAGATAATTTGTGATCTTCATCTTGAATCGGACAAGTCCACGCTGTTGTGGGGCTCCACCGGAGGTGCGTGATTCATCAGAACAGGAATAGGAGCTGTCGGAGACTTAAAAATGGCCACGGGAGGTGAACCAGGTGCAAGGCGAACTAAGCTAGTTTAGACTTGGCACGAGCCACCATTTGGTGGCTTAGCCTTAGCCGAGCCAGTATTTTGTGGCTTAGCTTTGGCCGAGCCAGCAGATTGTGGTTCACGTTTTTCGACAATTTCGGGCCTGTTCGAGTTGTTTTCGATGCCGTTTTAGACTTTGGCCTCCAGACTTGGCATAGTTTTGGTGGTTTCTTGACCACCTCTTCCCTCTATAATTTGTTAGCTTCCTGCACAAGGATTCTTGCATGCGCAAGCAATGTGCGACGTTTCTGAATGTGTTCCTCAATGGTTGAACGGGTTCTTTTGACATGGACCCATTCATTCTTTGCTGGTTTAGAGGAGGAGCAGCTCGCTCATTGTTGCGGTGCTTGGTGCTTCCTAAACTTTAGATCTGCCTCATAGCAGATCCCGTCAATTGGCTCCAAAGCATTAGCAAGTTGGCGTGCGAGGCGCTGGCATTGACTTTGACATGCTCTCTTTGATAGAGTTGGCGCGCCTTCAGTAGTAAACTCCTTGATCAAGAAGGAGCTCGGATCTGAAGGTCCAACTTCCTCGGACACCAGAGGAGCATTGCGAGATGCAACTACAGCAGCAATGGGGCGAAGATCATCATCTTGGTTGCGACACTATAACCTCGATAGAGAGGTTGTCGGCTCCCACTATGGTCGCTAGCGTGTTCGCGTCAGAAATTGATTTCTTCAGTGTCATTGAATCTGTTATAATCGTTTATCAATTAGAAATTCAAAAAAGAGAAAATTTGATCTTTTTATAAGATCTTCTTACATAATGAGAAAAATAAACAAATATAATCTCCTTCAAATACACGCAACGGACGTTTATCACCCGCTGCTCCGCATGGGATCTTTGCCTGTTTAGGGGACATGTAAGTCTGTGGACCATCACGAATCAGATCCGGTTAACAAAAAAGTTAATTAATACTCTTGCTTCACAAAGGAAACAATCGTAGAAGTGATAATCTCGACCAAACGAGATTACGACTCTTCTCGAGATTAAAACTAAGTTTGATCCGGAGGAAACGGAGAACGGGCCTTAGATCCTTCGAATAGCTTCCTCTTTATGCTAAAGTTTGCCAAGATCTGCTAGCCCTCCTCTGAAATTCATGCTCCACTCTTCAATTTGACAGCACCTCACCCGCTGATCTTAGATCCCTACAAATGAAAACCCTAGGCATTTTTTTATAAGCTTTCGTTGTAGTGTTTTCTGATAAGAAATGATCATCTGACCTCATCCGTAGTTACTAACCACTTAACCATGTTTAGGGATAGCTTCAAAGTAGTTGGAGAGGTTCTGGAATGAAAGAATCCTGAAAAACTATCAAAAAACATGTTTTAGGAGTTTTTGCGAGCGAGCCACCAAATGGTGGCTCGGCACTTTGCGACGCACCTATGTGAGCCACCATTTGGTAGCTTAGCCTTAGGCTGAGCCACTAGCTTTGGCCAAGTCGTTTTGACTTAACTCGGCCACCAGGGGATTTTTCGGTTCGTTCGGGTTGGACTTGTTTTGTCGTTACGTGCATTTCATCATTTTGTTGACTTGTACGCTTCAGCGATTCACTTCATGCATTTCGTTAACTTGGAGGTGGCTCATGAGTGTGTAGGCCAGTTAGAGTTGGCTGGTGAGCACACGGGCCACTTGGTTTTACCGTTATGGTGGCTTGTTGCTACATCATCAACGGTTCGCCGATTCACTGGCTCATCGTCTCGAACTGTGTTCGTAACCATTAGGCAATTTTTAACACCTACAGTGTGGTCCCTATCTTGGAGAGACTCACCAAGTCTCCTAGCCTTCCTCTTGCTCTCCTCTAGCTCCAGCCTGAGCTTGTCAACCACGGAAGCTCTTAGAGCTAGCGTCTCCGTAGCTTATTCCAAGTCGACCCTTCTGGCTACCCTCAGGGAATCAACCTCCCTTAAAAGTTTGAGATATGAAGTTCGGACCTGCTTCATCCGGCCGTATATCTCTTGTTCCACCAAAGCACCTCAAACCAAGTAGTTCGGAAGACTTAGGTGGACACTACCATTGGGAACCCCCTACAAGAATTCCTCATCCTGGGGAAGCCAGAACTGCTCAACCACCCTCGATTGAGTCCGGCGAGAACCAAGGACTCTCCCTGATATCGAGATAGTGAGCAAGCTCGTAGCGGTGCACTGGGTCAGGCTCCTGTCCATATTGAGGGCTGACCCCCAAAGTCCTAATGAGGTATTATCTCATCCTTTCCCATTCTTCCTCCCCGATCTCATTAATGCGGTGAGGATAGGGTTAGTATAACCTTGTGGGAGGCGTCGTCTTCTCTGCAGCCAGCTCTTTACCGTGCTGGTATGACTCGCTATGATGAACGGATGACCCCTCTTCACCAGCGAAGGCTCTAGCCTCGGCTCCAACCTCTTCTTGGGGAGCCTTGGCCTCCTCTTCTGGGGCCGACTCATCCACACGGAGGACATCGGTCTTGACTGCCTCAGCCACCGCCCAAAGCACTCACTCTTCATCCCTCTACGGCTACCTCCTTCATCTATGGATGAGGGTAGTAAAAGGATCCTCCTCAGTCGTCTCGGCCTCTATGGGGGGAAGTCACGATGGAGATGCTTTTTGGGCCTAGCAGACGGCCCTTCCTAAGGGTCAGCCAGAGGAGCAGTCGGCGCCATCACCGCTTATGTTGTCCCTAAAATAATGGCTAAAACCCTCTCCTGGTCCTTAGCAGTGAGACTCGCGACGGACACATTGGCAACCCGCAAGACCGAATTGTCAAGTAGGTGCTACTCGGCGAGAGCCAACATACACCTTGATTTGATCCAGTGCATCCCTCTAGGCGTCAAGCAGGTCACCCACCATGAGTGCCTCCCTCCTTATCTCAGGACAGTTTGAGCAGTCCAGCTCTAAGTCGTCCCCCACGACCTAGATGAATTTATCCTTCCAGTCCTTGTATGCGTCAGGAAGGTTGGTTATAAACTTGTACTTCCCTACCATTTGGAAATGGAAGTAGGGTTCATTCTGATACACCTTCATAATCACCAAACGGCCCAAGACTCGCAAGGCTGGCTTTATTGCCAACTAATGGCAAATCACCACGAACCCCACCAGGATTGCTATGGTGTTCGTCTTCATCTGGGCTAGCTCTACCCCTTGCACCGTGAAAACTTGCTGGAGGAAAGGGTGGATGGGCAGCCACAGGCCAAATTCCAAATGCCTCAAATTGAGTAGACCTCGATCTAGCCCATGATCATATACGGCCTCTGACCTTGTCGAGGCCATCAGATCATACTCCCGAGGGATATCAAACCTCCTGTGGAGTATCCTCTTCTATGCTTAGATTACCATAGAATGGATCTCCGCCAGAAGAGCTCGTCGATTTACAGGATCTGATGCCATCGTAAAAGCAGAAATGATCGCTGGAAAGAGTTGAGCAGGAAAGATCTTGAGTTCTCTAAAGGGAATTTTGAAAGACAATAACTACCATCTTTATGGTCCTGTTTCTATATATAGTCAGCTGACTTTACAATTACTAGAATTTGAACAGCCAGATCAAGCTTTGTCCAATAGACAAGATTAATTATTAGAATACGAAGTAGTATTTCAAAGATCGAGGCGTAGCCCACTAACCTTGAATAGCCCTCAATCTGCCAAGAAAAGCAGAGTTGTGGTAGTCAAAAGAATGTGTGGTGACATTA
Source organism: Asparagus officinalis (assembly GCF_001876935.1). Lineage (NCBI taxonomy): Eukaryota > Viridiplantae > Streptophyta > Magnoliopsida > Asparagales > Asparagaceae > Asparagus > Asparagus officinalis. The sequence goes on along the minus strand of NC_033802.1, from coordinate 48,365,364 downwards.
GCCATGTAAAATCTGAAGAGACTTTTCAGTTCCCTCATTTAATACACACTGACGTCCGTCCAAGAGCTACTTTCATTTCACTCGGACCCGGCTCAAGCTGACTCCAAGCGAAAGGGACCAACTGTTATGGTGTTTTCAATCACCAAAGTATAACCCTTTGCCAGCAACGGACATGTGTACTTCTACATGTTATGCTCCAATCAAATTGGCGGCTAAGACCAGTAAGAATCCTAACTTAGCTGACTCGCTGAGTCGACATCTTCTTGTGTCGACTTGAAGGGTGTTACTTGTCAGTCCTCTTGTTGAAGATGACTCTCTTCGAGCCTACTCGACCAGTTATTTGATAGCCCATGGAGTCGACTCGAAAGGCGTTACTTCTCGACCAAGCTACAGGACGACTTCAATCTCGAAGCTCTCCCACTGACAACACGTCTGTTAGACCTTAGAGGAGGGGTAATTAGGGTCTTATGATAATATAATCTGATTTTATACCAATTAAAACTTATTAATAAATTATTCTTTTAAGATAGATATACATTATGTTATGAGCAAGAATATGTAATATGAACAAAGAGATATATCATATATGGTAAAATATATGCAAGGATATATAAACAACACAAGGATAAACAATCTAAACTAAAGATACAATTGTGATAGGGCAATACAAACAATACAAACATACAATATGATCACGGAGTTCGGACCTTCCGTCCTACGTCTCCGCTCCCTACTTCCAGGAAAAAATCCACTATCACAACCGGGTTTTCTACGCTTACCCGAATAACGTTTACACCACACAATATGGTTTTCTAGCTAACCGAAAACTTCACAACTTACACAATTGATCTCCACGAGATCACACTCACAATTAGGCACGAATATAATAAATTTGTTCTCTACAATAGATGAGAACTCAATGTAGGCTCACACTCAATATTATAACTCTCACCAACCTAAATATACTATATATGAAAATACAATAAGCTCAATGTGGGTGTGTGTAACAATAAGATTTATCAAATCTAAACTCAATATAAAAACTAGCTTTAAAGAATGATAATCAAACAAATAAGCAAATATAAAGCTAGATATGAGTTTAGAAATTCTTCTCTGAAAAACAAGATGGAGAGATGGATTAAGATGAAGCTCAATTAATGTAGATGATCTCCTCCACTTGTAAAACAATTTTCATAAACCAAACAAACTTTAAACCAAACTTAAACCCTTGTTAAAAACTCTTTTAAACTTGTTTAAAATATTCCATTGGTTGCTCTGGTAGAGAGGGGTTTGAGGGTTTATATAGGAAGAAAAACCAACAGCCAAAACCCCAAGACAAAAGACCAAAAAACCCACAAAATCAGAAATCATATTCTGTATAAATAGAGCCGTTGGGTGATCGACGGTCGACCGTGGGAATTTCGCGGTCTACCGTGAGCAACTCAGAGGCAAAATTGGGCTCTGAAAAACAACCGGTCGACCGTGGTGGTCGACCGCAAAAGACTCTGGACTGCATCTGGTCGACCGTCACGGTCGCCCATGAGCCTCTGAAAATCATGCTGAGTCTCTGGACTCAAGGGCGGTCGACCGTGGCGGTTGACCGCAAACTGACATATGACAATTTCAGGCTTGAAACAGTTTTTCTGACTTTAAAACTCTGTCAAACAAATTCTAAAAATTATGAAACTTTGGAAAATGATTGTAGACATGATAATTCACATGCTACAAAAACTGGTTTTCAAAAAGGACCTTCCAAATGAGAAATATCATCATTTTGCAAAATAGTCCAAAACATAAAAATGTAAATACATGAGTTTTGACATTTTAGCTTAACCATGTTTTGAAACATTACAAAATAATTTTGCAGACTTAATAATTTTGACATTTTAGCTTAACCATGTTTTGAAACATTACAAAATAATTTTGCAGACTTAATAAAAGATGTATATGATTATTGTTAAGTCCAAAAACTAAGAATACAATATTTTCTTTTGCAGACTTAATAAAAGATGTATATGATTATTGTTAAGTCCAAAAACTAAGAATACAATATTTTCAGAAAGTTGCATATTTTGCAAACATTTCAAAAGTAAATATGATTTCATTGAACTAAATAAAATTAATATTGATAAAATCATATATATGCATATAAGTATGAAACAAAAATATGTTTTCTAATTATATTCAATTGTTTCATATTAAAACTTGAAAACTATCAAACCAAAATATATATGTATATATATAACTATATATATACAAAACTAAAACGTGTATGTGTGTATTGATCTTAAAGTACTAACACACATAATATAAAACCTAAAACTAAATTTACCCAAGCTTGTGATCTTCAACGAAGCTCTATCTTGGTACACTTATAGATGAAGCTTAAACTTGAATCTTTAACTTTGAATTACGTAGGCTTCACTCCATAATTCTGCCAACCTCCATTGGATATGATCGTGAATGCGCAATTCCATCCATCCTCCAACACGTTGTTTGTCTATAATAAATAGAAATACACAAATACTAAACAAACAACATTAGTGGTAAAATTATTTGTTAAACATCATCAAAACAAAGAGGCCAACAATCTCCCCCTTTTTGATGATGACAAACAATTTACAAAGAGGATATATGCATGAAAGGAAATGAATATATAATATTATAATTTTTATGTATATAAATAAAAATTATATACTCACAATATTTCTCCCCCTTTGACAACATCAAAAAGGGGAAACCAACAAGAAAGAAGAGAGCGAAAGCTCCCCCTATCAATATGCATGGGTGAGTATGAAAAAAATAATAGAATAGGGAATACTCCCCCTATCAAAATGCCATAAAGAATATATGAAATGAAGGCTAAGGCAATCATATGTGAGTAAGAATAGATGAATATGCTAAATATCACTCACATACTACAAGATAATGAGAACATATATGGATGTACCATTGAAATAATGTATCTCAAAACATAAACATAAAAATTATGTATAAAAATAGATTTATGAAATCAAAAGAAAAGGAACATGAAAATCATGTATAAAAATAGATTTATGAAATCAAAAGAAAAGGAACATGAAAATTATGCAAAAAGTTTTCAAATGAAAACAAATTAATTAATGAAATCATAAATCAAGATTTAAACCCAAAATGACATTTGATCAATAAAGGAAATTTTCTTTGTAAAACTTAATCAAACCACATAAACAATACATTATTAAGCATATTTGAATTTTGAATCATCTATTTATGCTTATATAATGAATTCAAAAGAACAAATCAAAGCAAAATTTTCATAGTTCAAAATTAACATACAAGAATCATGAACTATGGATTTTAAACACTAAAATCATCTTTAAGAATATAAAACCAAATCATCATTGATTTTCACAAATGAGAGAGGTAACCATATCAAGCTCTTGAGCTTGTTCCAACCCATATAAGGACTTTTAGTACCCGGTAAACAAGATTTGAGAATAAATACCCAATAAATCCGGTGGGTTATATAAATACAAACCTCTCATCAAAACAAAACCAATAATCATGAAAACAAAAAATTTTGATCAATAAAAAGAATTGTTTTCATATTCAAAATTTTAAAGTATAATTTTCAAAACCAAGAAAAAGAAAAATAAAAATACTAAAATTCTTGGTTTAAAGATCATTTTGGCACCCAAGCTTTCTTGGTGCCGGATTGTTTAGGGACATGACCCCTATCAATAAAGTTCAAAGCCCTAGGGTTATGAACCCTCTTGGGCACATATGGTGTACTAACACGGTCAAAGCAATAATCACTCAAATGACCCTTTCGATTACAATTTGTGCAATGAAAGAGATCCATTTGTTTTTATGGATTATTAGCTCGTGCACGGGAATCATTTGCCAATAAAGATTGTCTTTTAGAAATATTTTACAAATAAGAAACATTATTAAACAATGGTCTATTTGGAACATATTACAACTTAGAAACTTTTTGCATATCAAAACAAAATTTAGCAAGATATCCAAACCTACCACAAACATCACATTTAAAAACATGTGGTCTACTAGAAGCATTTGGCAAATGAGATTTCTTTTTCAAATCAAAATAATATTCAGCCAAATGACCAAAACGACCACAATGATCACATCTATACACATGAGCATGCTTATGATGAACAATGGGTGCATGTGTGTGTACATGTGATGAAGAAACTTGATGAGATGCACAATGAGCATTGATGATGAACAATGGGTGCATGTGTGTGTACATGTGATGAAGAAACTTGATGAGATGCACAATGAGCATTGATATTTTAATGTTTGTGTGTATCATAGCAAAATTTAGCTATATGGCCTTTACAGACGCAAATAGAGCACTTGTAAACTTTGCTATATATGTGTGCATAATGAGTGGATGATGACTTGTTTGCACTAGACTTGGCACACATATTCATAAGCTTCTTATGGTTATCAATGCATATTCTAAAAGTTGAATCTAAAGTTAAAATGCATTTATTCACAAGATTCAAATCTTTATTATTAGGCACATATGCACTTTTATTAGAAGTAGAACATAAATAGTCATTTATAAAAGAAGCAGTATCGTTTTTTATGTTCTCAACTTCTAACATGGTATTATTTTTGTCATGAGTCAAGTTAGCAATATCTAATTTCAAAGTATTATTTTTCAAATTTAACATATCATTGTTTACTTTAAGAGCATCATTTTCTTGAGTAATGATATCAAATTTGGAAGCTAACTTCTCATGATAGGATTTTAATGCAACATGCTTGCTTTCTAAATTAACAAAATCTTTTGCAATTTGTTATAGGCACGTAATAATTTTTCACTAGCATAAGCAAGTTCATCACTAGATAAATCATTATCGGGTTCGGAACCACATACCACACTAGGGCTATCGCCTAGTGGCCGTGTGCATGATGAAGCTTCAATATTACTTGAGGAAGAATCCGCCAGAATCCTTTGGATCTCCTCCAAGTTATCATGATGTGCTTCTATGAATATCTACAATTTGTAAGCACTATCAAAATGAGCAAGCTTGTTAGAAATAGAAGAATCAAGTGCATTAAGCATATATTCTAACACAATCTTGTTCATGGTAAACAATCTTTTGTTCTTTTTACTCCACTTGAATTTCTTCATAATGGGTACAATATAAGTATTATCAATAACTCCTCATAAATTAATATTTTTAGATTGTACAAATAATTTAAATCTAGAAGCCCATTGTGCATAGGGAAAATTAATGAATTTAGGAGCAACATTTGATTCATAGCCTAATAAAGGTGCACAATTCATGTCCATGATAAATGTATATATGTGCAAGCAAGACAAATGCAACTAAAATAAGATTAGCACATAAAAAGATAATTTGGATCTTTAACTCAAGGTGATTAGACCTTAAATCAAAGAGCACCAAGCTCTGATACCAATTGTTAGATCTTAGAGGGGGGTGATTAGGGTCTTATGCTAATCTAATCCGATTTTATACCAATTAAAACTTATTAATAAATTATTCTTGTAAGATAGATATACATTATGTTATGAGCAAGAATATGCAATATGAACAAAAAGATATATCCTATATGGTAAAATATATACAAGGATATATAAACAACACAAGGGTAAACAATCTAAACTAAAGATATAATTATGATAGAGCAATATAAATAATGCAAACACACAATATGATCACGGAGTTCGGACCTTCCGTCCTATGTCTCCGCTCCCCACTCCCGGGGAGAAATCCACTATCACAACCGGATTTTCTACGCTTACCCGAATAACGTTTACACCACACAATACGGTTTTCTAGCTAATCGAAAACTTCACAACTTACACAATTGATCTCCACGAGATCACACTCATAATTAGGCATGAATACAACAAATTTGTTCTCTATAATAGATGAGAACTCAATGTAGGCTCACACTCAATATTACAACTCTCACCAACCCAAATATACTATGTATGAAAATACAATAAGCTCAATGTGGATGTGTGTAACAATAAGATTTATCAAATCTAAACTTAATATGAAAACTAGCTTTAAAGAATGATAATCAAACAAATATGCAAATGTAAAGCTAGATATGAGTTTAGAAATTCTTTTCTGAAAAACAAGATGGAGAGATGGATTAAGATGAAACTCAATCAATGTAGACGATCTTCTCCACGTGTAAAATAATCTTCATAAATCAAATAAACATTAAATCAAACTTAAACCCTTGTTAAAAACTCTTTTAAACTTGTTTAAACATTCCATTGGTTGCCAAAACCCTAAGACAAAAGACCAAAAAACCCGTAGAATCATAAATCAGATTCTGTACAAATTGAGCCATTGGGCGATCGGCGTTCGACCGTGGGAATTTCACGGTCCACCGCGAGCAACTCAGAGGCAAAAACTGGGTTCAGGAAATTAGTCGGTCGACCGTAGTGATCGACTGCAAAAGACTTTGGACTACATCCGGTCGACCGTCACGGCCGACTACGAGCCTCTAAAAATCATGCTGAGTCTCTAGACTCAATGGCGGTCGACCGTGGCGGTCGACCGCAAACTGACATATGACAATTACAGGTTTAAAACAGTTTTTTTGACTTTAAAACACTGTCAAACAAATTCTAAAAATTATGAAACTTTGGTAAATGATTGTAGATATGATAATACACATGTTATAAAAACTGGTTTTTAAAAAGGACCTTCTAAATGAGAAATATTATCATTTTACAAAATAGTCCAAAATATGAAAATGTAAACACATGAGTTTTGATATTTTAGCTTAACCATGTTTTGAAACATTACAAAATGATTTTACAGACTTAATAAAAGATGTATATAATTATTGTTAAGTCAAAAAACTAAGAATACAATATTTTCATAAAGTTGCATATTTTGCAAATATTTTAAAAGTAAATATGATTTCATTGAACTAAATAAAATTGATATTGATGAAATCATATATATGCATATAAGTATGAAACAAAAATATGTTTTATAATTATATTCAATTGTTTCATATTAAAACTTAAAAACTATTAAACCAAAACATATATGTATATATATAACTATATATATACAAAACTAAAACGTGTATGTGTGTATTGAGCTTAAAGTACTAACACACATAATATAAAACCTAAAACTAAATTTACCCAAGCTTGTGATCTTCAACGAAGCTCTATCTTGGTACACTTGCGGATGAAACTTGAACTTGAATCTTTAACTTTGAATTACGTAGGCTTCACTCCACAATTCCGCAAACCTCCATTAGATATGATCGTGAATGCGCAATTCCATCCATCCTCCAACACGTTGTTTGTCTACAATAAATAGAAATACAAAAACACTAGACAAACAATATTAGTGATAAATTATTTGTTAAACATCATCAAAACAAAGAGGCCAACAGCGTCAACATCACATTTAATGCTTGGCAGGCACCATCATACCTCTAGCCCCGATAACTTTCATGACTCATCGGACCACGTCGGCATCGTCATGCCTTAGATCACTTTGCATTTAATGCTGAGGTGACCTCTCCTTCACTCGTCGGCCGACATGTGTAAAGTAGGTGCTGATGCAGTCATCGGCCCATCCTTATTTACCGTCATCCTGTACTCGGCTAAAATGTGTTGAATATCATATCTCCATGATAGTATTTTGATGATAACAATTTATACAATGTGTGTTATACAAATACATTAACTTTTATATGTAGATTTCAATATCAAAATATGAACAAGTACAAGTTGATTTCAAGGCATTATGAAGTGAAGAAGATGAAGAACATATGAGATAATGTATTTTACATTTTCTTTACTTAGAATTATTTTACAAGCCTTGATCACACACACGAACACACACAATATTAGAGCACACTAACACAAGCTTAGTGTGTTAGTTAACTATAAAAATCCTCTATGTTAACCATTAGAATTATAGTTAAAACTTGAGTATAAAAATCTTTTATTTCATAATTTCTACTCTTAGTAGTCGACTAATTAGAATAGTAGTCGACTACTCGTGTATAAAACTTAAATATATGTTTTTGTCATTTTAAAGTATAGTCGACGAATGTAGATTATAGTCGACTACTCAGGTGTTTGATAGAAACATAAGTTTCTGTTATTTTACAGTATAGTCGACTAATCTACATTATAGTCGACTACTGAAGGCAAATTTTATTTTACAAGTTTATGTCAAAATACAGTGTAGTCGACTAATGAGCATTATAGTCGACTACTGAGAAATTTTCTGAATACACAGAGTCTGTTTGAACTCAGTGTAGTCGACTAATCTGTATTGTAGTCGACTACAGATACAGTTTTTCCATATTTCAAAGTTTGAATTTGTGACTATTTATAGCCGTTTTTAAATATTTTTAAAGTTCAAAAAATTGTCTTTTCAAGGGCTATAAATAGGTTATCTGTTCAGAAAAAATGCAGAGACTTACATACCCATAAGCTTTGATCTTTGTGCATTTTTTTAAGTGAAAAATATTCAGATTTTGAGAAAAAGAAAAGTTTCTGAAATTGTCTCTGAACATCATTCAAATACTTATTGTTTAGGCAATTTACAGAAGTTAGAATCATTCCTAAGCCACTACTACACTACACTACAAATTAAGGCTTATAGGAATTGAAATTGTTGCTTCAAAAGTTCTCTCAAGTTGTAAGAGGTGTTAATCTCTTGGTTTCAAGATTGGTGTGCAAATTGGCAAGGTGTTTGTCAATTGGTGTTGTAATTTGCAGGGACTTGCAAATTGGTCATGTTTGCTTTTGATTTTGTAAGTTTATTCAAAATTATAGTGGAAACTCTCAAGCGGGATTTGCTTGGGGGCTGGATGTACACCGGATTGGTGGAACCAGTATAAATCCTTGTGTTTGTGATTGTGAATTTCTGAGATTGCCATTTTTCTTTGCAATTTATAATCTACTTTGCATAAATTTTAAAAGAACACTATTCACACCCCTCCCCCCTCCTCTAGTGTTCTAGTATATCTATTTCAGATCCTACAAAATGATGGTTCTACCTTTTTCTACCCGTATAAAAAGAGGTACTATTCCAAATACTAAGGTAGGCGATTCTAAGCGATATCTCAGAATTATATTCTGCTACACTACACAAAAGAACTAACACAATTCTTCATTTACCCACTTAAATTCATCAACTGACTTGATCGTTGGAGGAACCACGGGGGAACCAAGCCTCGTCCTCTCACGAACTGTTATTTGTGCAGGATTCAGCTACTCAACTCAAAACTAGATATTCGAAGAAGTGAGCAGCCCCTCATCAACCTCACCCCCATCGCATATATTGACTGTTTGATTATTTAACATCAACACTCGTGAATTTTAATAGATAAATAACAATTACTTCATATTAAATAGGAAACATATAAAGTTTAACAAGTACGTCATATTTTTAACATACTACTAGATGTACTGGGATGACTATGTAAACTTAAGAGAAGGATGCATTCTTTCTATGCTTTGAAATTTTAGTTGATGCATTATTAAAGTATTTATCTATATGGTGAATGACGAACTTGGTTGCCTCCTCTAGATTTTTTTTATTCATATGTTGCAAGAATAAGGTATTCTCTGGTAGATGCAAAGCACGAGAATACTAAGATACCTACCTAGTTGAGCTTTTATAATGCTTGAGGGACAAAGAAAATTGATTAGAAGTAGGGAGATAATCATTATGTTATGGAGAGGATGGAAGTATTGGCTGATGATTTTTTGGGGGGGTTTGAATTTCCATGGGCTTCTTTTGGTGTATTGGTGATGTATGTATATGTATATGTACATGTGTGTGTATAGGATAAGTTTTATTCCCCTGCTTGCATAGGGGCTTTGATTTCTTCGATTTATATATGTTACTTTTATGCACTATTCAAAAACATTAAGCTAATTGTAAGATCCCTAATGTAATAGAAGTGATGATTGATTTATAGACTATAACTTACATATCATCTATTAATTAATATATTAATTGTTTATGAAGGAAAATAGGAAGTACACCTTCTTGCTATGTTATGAGAAGAAGAGAATAGACATTTTCTTTATCAAATAAAGTCGGCAATTTTAGTGAAAGGATGTTTTTAAGATAAATGGATAGTTGGAAATTCCACCATCCCTAGTATTAGATACATAGGACTTTCTATGACTATTATATGCTCACCTTATATTTTCTCTACACCAACAATATATTACAACAATATTCTATTTTATTTTATGGTTTTAGAAATTTTTGAGGGGCTGTTTATAATTTTAAAACTTTCAGAGGGACATTTCTAACATTTGACACTTTCAGGGTTGATTGTAAAGTTTTTTGTGGCTATTTTGTTAAATTTTCATGGGGCTATTTGTATTTTTCAAAAAATTTAGGGGGCTATCGGTAAATGTTTTGAGGTTTTTATTATTTCTAAAACTTTCATGGGTAGTTTGCAAATTAGTTTAGGGATGTTATGACATCAATTAAGCTAAGTGTTACTTCTCCTCTTGGATTTGACATGTGTCTCATGACAACATTAATCAATCACTTCAGCTCACCCTCTCCAGTGGGTGACTCGGATAGCTTGAACACTCAACTCCTTTGAGCTAGGCCGAGTCGAGACCAGCTCCTACTCGACCTCATCAATCGAGTTGACCACCCTCATTCACTCAAAGCTGGGTCAACATCTTGCGAGGCCGACTAAATAGGTGATACATATCGTCCCTCTTGCAGAGCCGAGTCGAGAGGTGGTTCGACCTCGAACTCCATAGCGACAGCTGTCTATCCTCATCATTGCAAGTACCACGAGTCTCCATTACTCATCACCACACCCCCCCCCATACCTCCTCAATCTCTACCATATACAATCAAAGATGACTCGTCGCATATGTAGTTGACACGTGTCCCGTTCCATGCTAGATCAGACATGATCAGAGCCCAGATGACTCGATCCGCTCCTGCAGCTGACTCCATCGACCAACAACTTACATGGCCAACTCAAGAGGCAATACTTGTCGACTTATTCTGCAAGTTGAGCCCTCAAGACTTCACACTCAACCAGCTATAGCAGCTGACAACTTGCGTAACCGACTAAAAAGGCATTCCTTGTTGGCCTTCAGCCGGACACAGTGTATCCTTGAATTGTCTGCCAACAACCAGTCACCATCACATTAAATACACGGTCAAAGTCATCATTGCTCTAGCTCTCATAGTCTTCATGACTCATCAGACCCAATAAGTACTAAGCAGCAACTCTCACTTTACACTAACCATCCAGATGACCCATGCCACACACAGTCGACACATGTCAGCTATCTGCCAAGTCAGCTGCCTGCCTTAAGTCGACCATAGTTACATATTTACCCCTCTCAGATTGGTATATATATGGGCTCATTGTATACTAGCACGGAGGAGAGACCAGAGGAAGCCCCAAATGGGCCACATATATGCAACTTCTGCATACTTAACTATTTTTAGTTCATTGATATCTTCTCTTCTCAAGCTCAAATACTGACTTGATCATCGGAGGAACCATGGAGAACCCAGCTTCGGTCCTCTAATGAGTGTTATTATGCAGTTCTCTTATACAAATAGGGGACCGGACTTTAAAAAGAGATGAGGGAACCAACATCACTCATATCGACCTTAATCCCCCTTACTAAACTCAGGATTACCCTCTAATCTCGTTGTTGGATCTTAGAACATCAACAAGGGAGGTATTTGTAATTTTAAAAAATTTAGCAAGTTGTTTATTATTTTGTAAACAATTATTTGGCTAGTTATAATATTTTTAAATGACTATTTGTAAACTTTTTAAGGGGATCTTCATAACTTTTTAAACTTTAAAAGGACTCATTGTAAAAAATTTAGGGTGTTATTTTTAATTTTAAAAAAATTAAGCGAGCTGTTTGGAAATTTTAGATTTCCATGTCATTCTTTATTATTAGATTTGTGTCAGATTTTTACAGTGCTATTTGTAATTTTTTTAATTTTTTAAGAGTTATTTATAATTCTAAAATTTCAGGGAGTTGTTTGTCATTATTGGACTTTAAATGGACAAATTATGATTTTTGGATTTTTAGGGTGCTATATGTAATTTTTGTTTGTAATTTTAAATCTTAAGACGTTGTTTACTAATTTATGATGTGTCCTTTTGTAGTTTTAATTTTGGGAATTGTTTTTATTTTTTTCACGGTGTTTATTTATAATCCTCAAATATAGAGAAAATATTTTTTATGTAGAGGAACTTGATTATTAAAATTTTTTAATTATGGATAATTTTAATTTGAAGAGGATAGGTATCCACATATAAAGTAGGTATTTGGTTATTTAAATTTTTTTAATTATGGATATTTTTAATTTGATAGGAATTCTATAATAAAGATAAGATAAAGTATCCACGTGTCATATTCTAATATGGTAGATGAAAACATGGCAATCTTTTTTGACTTGTGGAATGTTTTTATGCCTCAAAGTTTTTATGCTTTAAGAAGACTCCGACAATTTCTCTTTATATATAAAGGAGAGATTAGTGTGTTAATAGATAAGGTTACATTCAAATGAAAAATAATATTTTTAGATCTTCAAAATTTTCATAACGATGGGATAATAAATTTAATTTAACTAAAGATAATCTTTCCAAATTTTAACTTTATTATCATCATTAGGATAGGACAACAATCTAATATCCAAAAAAGGGTCAAGGACACTATTGATCATGAAATATTTTTCCCAAACTCAGACACACACACATCCTAAGGTGACACCTTAATTAAATCTACGGAAGCGCTTTTAAAACTACATTAAATGTAATCAACTTACTCGATTCACTTTGTTCATTTCAATTTATCTGTTTTGGATTATATATAAATAAAAAATTTGGCATATTGAGTTGTAGTTGTTAATTCATCCATTAATTATAAAATTAATAGTTTCACAACAATATAATTAAAGAGATAATGAAAAATATGTGTTAGAAGTATTGAAACATCATGATTTTTATTTTATTGATGTTTTGAGACATTTAGATCATAATGAATAGAGCTGATCATTTATTGGAATAGTCTAGTCCATAGATTAAGAGGCGCTTCCTTAGATTAAATCAAAGGTGTCACCTTAGGAACACTTTTCCATATATGTGTTTGCACATGCGTGCATGTGTGTCCAATGAAATCATTGGGCATTATCGTGAATAGAATCAGGTGCAGGTCTAGCTGGATACAAATGCAAGTATTGTACAAAAATACCAAATACTTCAACTGATTAGAGGGGGAATGGTAAGTATTAGATTAGGAAAAATCGGAGAAGAAAGGTCTCATTGATATTTGATATGAGCAAAACTACGTACATTTATGCTAGTTGAAGACTGTAGAAAACGACGTCAAATTGTTTAAAGTGTTGGCAAACATAAAGATTCGGCAGGGGTATGGTGTCTACTACACCCAGGTGTGGCAGAATCTACCCCTGTTTTCAGGGGTGTGGTGTCTGCCACACACAGGTATGACCGAATTTGTCCTGTTTTTAGGGGTGTGGTGTCTGCCACACCCAGCTCTGACAGAATCTGCCTTATTTTCCGGGGTGTAATGCGTACCACATCGGGGTGTAGCAGACTCGTTTTCAGATCTGCATCATATTTAGGATAGTGTTTTGTTATAAATAGAAATATGTTTTTTAGGGTTTCTTAAGGAGAGAATTAGCATTATTTTGAGCACTTTGAGAGGGAGATATTATGAGGGATTTGAGAGCTTTGATTAGGGTTATATTTGAGTAATTTTGTGAGCTGTAACCCGTTGTATTTCTCCTTCATATAGTGAAATCTCCCCATCCTCTCCCCGTGGATGTAGACAATTGCTGAACCACATAAATTCCTATATTTGGTTTGATTTGTATCGTATTTTAGTGAGAATTGCACTCGTAGTTTGGTTTGGTTCTCTTCTCTCATCGCTCACCGACTTATTTGGTTGTCGACCACGCTTCCGCATGGCACCCAACAATTGGTATCAGAGCTCCAGATTTGAGTTCTAGAGTTTTTAGCATTGGGTGGAGGAAGATTCATTGTGAAAGCTTGGTTCTTTGGGTTCTAGGCTTCGGTAGAGATAGCATTATGGAGTTGTCATTGGAGATCTCGCTTTCCTCGTGTAGTTAGGAGATTGTGTTGGAATCCTATCTAGGGTTCATTTGGGTAATTTCTCATTTTCTATCAAAGTTTGAATCTTTCTTTACAATTTGGAGTGGTTTACAATGGGAGAAGAAGTTGGTGAAAGCAGTAAGATGATGGTGAGTACAGTTCAGGTTGGACTTCAAAACACTAAGATTAGTGTGGTGAAGTATGACGGTAAAATCAATTTTGGTTTGTGGATGAGTGACGTACAGGATGCTCTAAATACTCAAAATTTGGAAGAGACCATTATGGTCCATGAGAGGCTATCGAAATATGATGAGGCAATATAGGATAAGATGAATAGGAATGCTTGTGGGGTGATCAGGTCTTGTTTGGAACAAGAGCTGAAATACAATGAGATTAGGGTGACGTCTATGATGAAGATGTGGGAGATTCTTTACAACAAGTACCTTACAAAGAGTATTGAGAATCGGTTGTACTTGCTGCAGATATTATTCAGATTCCAGATTCCAGGGGCACCTCACTTGCGACTCATGTGAACAACTATACAAAGTTGTTGTCTGACTTGGCAAATGTGGATGAGAAGATAACGGATGAGTACAAGGTGATTATCTTGTTAGGCTTCTTACTTGATGAGGAGTATAATACATTCATGCTCACTTTGTTGAATAGGAGATCTTCCATCACCTACAGTGAAGTGACTAACGTATTGACGAACTATGATTTGAGGAGGAAGGACAAAGAGACTTCTCGTGCTAGCATTTTAGGAGAGGCCTTGTCGACGAGAGGTGGAAGTCCATATCCGAGAGGTGATAATAGGAATAGGTCAAAGTTAAGAGGCCACCACTAGTTAGAGAAGAACCAGTGTGCGTTTTGTAAGGAACAAGGATATTGGAAGAGAGATTTCTCGAAGTCAAGGAGAAGGAGAAAAGAAATAAGAAGGGCCCGAACGCCAATGAGGTGAACGTCGTGAGAGGTGATGATTCCGATGATTCGTACTTTTCTCTATTTATTACTCCAGAGGTGAACCATGTGGATGCATTTGATTAGATGCATGCTACTTATCATGTGACTCCCCGGTGAGATTGGTTTGTATCGTTCGAGAAACTCGATGGGGGTGTAGTAGTCATGGGAAATGATCAATCATGTGGTATTTATGGGATAGGTACCATCAGGATTCGGATGCACGATGGATTAGTTTATGAATTGAATGAAGTAAGATTTATTCCTCAGTTAAAGAAGAATCTTATTTCAGTTGGAGTTTTGGAGGTGAAGGGATTCAATGTGACCTTTAAGAACGTTGTAACGAAGGTTACTAAGAGATCTTTGGTAGTGATGAAGGGAGTTCACAGTAGGAATTTATACTATCTAAAGGGAAGCATAAAAATTGGCCAGGTAGCTCCAGCTATTTCAGAGGCGGACGTGAGCAGGCTTTGGAACTATAGATTGGGGCACACGGGTGAAAAGTCACTGCAAGCTTTGTGCAAGCAGGGACTATTGAAGGGGGCTAAGAGTGGAAAAGTTAAGTTCTGTGAGCATTGTGTTCTTTGTAAGAAGACGAAGGTGAAGTTTGGGACAATCATTCATAGGACGAGGGGTATCTTGGGCTACGTGCACATAGATGTTTAGGGTCCCACCAAGTCGGTATCACTTGGTGGTCGATATTGGTTCGTCACGTTTGTAGATGACTATTCTAGGCGTTGTTAGGTATACACCATGATGAAGAAGAGTAAAGTCCGAGAGATTGTAGGTTATCTAAAAATTACTGTAGATAGCTGATCCCCATCAAACACCGATGATGGAAGTCACAATTTGACGGCTTCCAGAAGGCTACGATTTGAAGACTTTCATATAGATCGATGAATGTTACAATTTGATGACCTTCATAATAACTGATAAAAGCTCTAATCAACAGCCTTCACAATCAACATCGGGAGTTATAATCTGATGACTCTTATATTTTTAAGAAGCAAGATGAAGATTATAAGATGACGGTCTTTACAACGCTTTAGCAAAAGAGACTACAAATTGACGATCTCTTCAAATCAAAACGCAGATATCTCTCAAACCCAAGTTATGTTCTGAAGTCTGTCTGCAAGACTGGACTTCGCCTGAACATTGGACTTAGCCTGAAGCTCACCAAGATCACCTGAGGCTCACCTCTGTGTTCCAGAGTCAAAACACAGAGCTCGTGCCCGCGTTCTAGATGCAAAATGTAGGGTTCATCCCCAGGGTTCATGTTTAAAACTCAGGGTTCATCCCTAACGTTCAAGTCCAGACGCAGAGATCGTGACCGTGTACACAGAACAAAATACAAAGGTCCTCCCTACATTACAACACCAAAGCACGGAGGTCCTCCCCGTGTGTTAGCAACAAAACGTAGAGCAGAGGTCCTCTATACGTTGCAATATCAAAATGCAAAGGTTGGTCCTGTGTTGCAATATCAAAACGGAGAGGTCATACCCACGTTTCAGATTCAAAATACATGGTTCATCCCAGTGTTCTAGTTGAAAATGCATAGTTCGTGGACTCAAAATGCAGAGTTTATCTCTGCGTCCCAACTTTGCATTTTAGATTTACAACGCTACACGAACACAACACTTTCAGCCTAAAGCAGGCCCAACTTTGCGTTTCAAGTCTAAAACACAGAGTTTGGGTCCAGAACGCCATTTTCGATGTTTAACTCATTCAAACTCGAGCTGAACGGTTCCAGAAACTGTTTTCCCCCACAATTGGAGGAATTTTTGCCCCACTTAGGAACAAATTAAGGGGTCAGTTACAACCCGTAATCCACCTATAAATATGGGTAAACTCAACTGAGTTCAGGGATGGCTTTTTGGGGGAATTGCTAAAGAATTAAGATCGATAATTA
The DNA here is from genome assembly GCF_001876935.1 of Asparagus officinalis. Lineage (NCBI taxonomy): Eukaryota > Viridiplantae > Streptophyta > Magnoliopsida > Asparagales > Asparagaceae > Asparagus > Asparagus officinalis. The sequence continues at coordinate 48,348,365 of NC_033802.1, read as the reverse complement.
TCTCTTGGAGCTTCTTGGATCAGGCAGCGGATCATCTGTGGATCTTGGATCTGGAATCTTAGAGATCAAAACTGCACAAAGGAGAGATCGGCATTAATCTTTTGGAGCAGTCCTTGGAGCTTTCATCTATGGCTTATTAACTGATTTTCGATTCAAATCAACTCTTTCTTAAGAGTTTAAACTCGCTCTGAGTTATCAACTCGTCAAGAGTTTTAAACTTGCCATGCAAGTTATCCTCAATATTAATCAAGAGGAATCAATCATGTTACAGTGAAATAAGACGTTCGGATCGTTAACGGAAAGCAAACTCGACGCAAGCATTCGAGGGAGGCATTTTGTCACCACCGTGAGGAACCCAGAATTAAACAAAGGAGAGGATTTATATTGATCCTCTTCTCTTTTATAATCAGAAATTCAAATTGTAATCAGTAAGAGATCGTGAGAGTTGTAAACATTCTTTTCTAAGCAGTTAGAAGAATAAATCAAGTTCAATTCTTTCATTTTTTTATTACAAATTTTCCAACAAACAAAATATGGTGACTCCGCTGGGAACTAGCTTCACTGATGAAGAAGTGGTGGCACAATTCGACGTTAACCTTGCTGGAACAACGTTCAAAACTCTCGTGGTAGAGTTTGATCAAGCTAAGTTTGAGAAGGCCCTCTCCTCCGGATCTATTAGCCCTAAGGCTATGTGCAAGATCCACAAAGTCTTCAAAGAGACTAAAGATTCAACTGCTCTAATTACAGCGAAATCACCCAAGGAAGACCTCTCCTTTGGGTCAGATTGCTCGGATAATCCCTCCTCCGATGGAGTAGGCTTAGTTTCAGCCAAACTCACGTCAAGACGATGGGTATCGAGTCACAAGCGGCCCATTGTGACGACAAACTAGGTCAACTCATGTGGTGACGCCACCAAGGCCTTAAAACAGGCTAAGGAGAATGTCGCTCAATGAAGAAGGAGATCCTGACGATGAGCACAACTTCAAGAGAACCGATCCTCTAATCAATGCGAGCTCCGCGTTTGTGAGCCTCAACACGAGCTCTACGTTTCTACTTTAGAATGCAAGCCTCACCTTTATGTGTCCAAGCATGAGCCTCGCATAAGCCAAGCTAAATGCAGCCCTCAGGGGTGCGTTTCCCAAATAGAACGCAACCCTCATAAGCACGTTCCAACATCAAAACGCAGTCCTCAGGGGTGTATTTCCCAAATAGAACGCAGTCTTCAAGGACGCGTTCTAACACCAAAATGCAGTCTTCAGGGATGCATTTCTCAAACGAAATACAACTCTCAAGAGTGTGTTCCAGAACCAAAACGCATGTCTCCAGACCACGTTAATCTGCCTAAACGTAGTCCTCAGCAGAGCGTTTCAGAATTCAAACACAAGTCTCAAGACTGCGTTGACCAACCAAAACGCAGCCCGCAGAGGTGCATTTCAATTGCAAAACGCAACCTCAATCCTGCGTTCTTCAATCTAAATGCGACCCTCATGTTTCTTGCATGATGTGTCAAGTCGTGTTCAGGGTGATCGACATGGACTTCCAACAACAAATCCATGTTCACCAGGAGCCAGTCGCATCTAATAATAGGCAGGGGGTTCCAATTCCAACCTCACGATCAATGAGTAAATCTTCTCGAGTCTTCGCAATAGATTTGAGAGTGTTCATATCGAGAGAAAGACCGATGCAACAAGTTATTCGTTCATTTCAATGTGAATGACTAATTCCTACGGTCTTCTCGGGATGTCAATGTTGCTCATATGCGACCAAATCATTGGTGTTCGACAAATTAACGAATATTGCTTTGTCCAACCACTGACGACGTTCTCACAAGAAGGACACTTTGGAGGATGAATACCTTAGGGTCACTTCTAACATGGTCGACAGAGGGAGATCATCAGTCCCTAGCTCTAATGAGTCAGAGAAATATCAGTCTCCTGGCTTAAAAGACCTCTTGAATAGGTCCGATAGAATTTATCAACATACTGGGACTAAAATAGGAGCCATTCCTCTGGTTAACTATCAAAGATTAGCCAGAGAAACTAATTCCAATGATGAACACTCAGCTATTGCGGAGTCCCAATCATCAAGTTCTTTCATTGGGCATGAGAGCTTCGTCCACATGGCAGAAAGTTCTAAAGATCTTTCAAAGAGTGTTGCTGAGCAGGAGGCCATGCTCCGAGCACAGCAAAAAACCATCAATCAACTTTGGGAAATGATGGCTCAGATCATTACAAATAGAGCTAATTTCCAGAAAGCTGAGTCATAACCTCAGTCGAAATCCTTTCGGAAAGGAGGATCATCCATATCGAAGGGGAAACAAAGAGTGAATGAGACTGGTAAGCAAGAAACTCATCACGAAGAATCATCCTCCGAAGAAGAATCTGAGAATGAGCAAATTCCTTAGTCAGCTAAAATAGAAGAATTGGAAGCTCGCCTCAATGCTATAACCCATAGAAGCGAGCTCCAAGATGAGGGAGTTGTTCGCGGGAAAAATTGTGTTCTTCATTGATTCCATTGCACACTCTTGTAATAATTTATCGATTACAATGATCCGGTCTTTTTATAAGATCCGGTTACGAAATCAAAGAAAAAGAAAATAGATTACAACTTTCCTTTCGAACGAATCGCAAGCTCCTGTTTTGCGGTCACTCGCTTTGTGGGTTCTTCGCCTACGCCGGGGTTTATCCATGGACCACCGCGCGATCTAGATCCGGTCGGATCTATGCAGTATGACGGGTATTATTTCGTTAAGGAAATAATAGCCAAGGGTACTATTTCACCAAGGAAATAGTAGCCTTTAGTTCTCGGGATCAAAGGCCAAGCTTTGATCCGGAAGCTCCTGTTTTGCGGTCACTCGCTTTGTGGGTTCTTCGCCTACGCCGGGGTTTATCCGTGGACCACCGCACGATTTAGATCCGGTCGGATCTACGCAGTATGACGGGTATTATTTCGCCAAGGAAATAATAGCCGAGGGTACTATTTCGCCAAGGAAATAGTAGCCTTTAGTTCTCAGGATCAAAGGCCAAGCTTTGATCTGGAGGATGACTACGTAGATCTGAGATCTGGTTCCTCTCGAACTCTTTCCTTATTTGGCGTTGATGATCGCCGAGCACCGGATCTGGAAGAGCAAGTCCTCAAAGTCCCAAAGCTTCAATCTTTTTAAGTTCTAAGCCTTGAATCCAGCAGAGCTTCGCCTCCAAATTTTCCAACCCTTTAACAAATGAGCAAAGGCCTATTTATAGGCTCTCAGATCTGTGCCTTGGCACAGATCTGGGCCGGCCACCTATAGGTGGCTCGGTTTTGGCCGAGTCCCCTTTGGTGTTTGGGTTTTGTCATTTTTTCGGTCTCGTGGTTGATTTAGACTCTGATTTGTTGATCTGAATCCTGATTTGGCAGTAAACCCGCTTCGTTGTTGATCTGGACTCTGATTTGACGGTCTGAATCCCAATATGGCAGTAAATCCGCCTCGGTGTTTGAGTTCAAATCTGTTCTATGGTTGGATGACTCGTTGACTCACCGAACTGTTAGCTTGATTCCGCATGCGAATGGATGTATTCTATTGTTTGCGTGTGGTTCGTCACCTCGTTAATCCTCTTCGTCGCGTGTCACTTGGCTTCGGTGTTGTGGACTGACGCTCGTGTTCGGATATATCACCCGATGGTTCGTCGGTTTGTGCCGAGCTGTGCTAAGGGACCTATAAGCAATTTTATACGCCTACAGATACCCCCTCCAAAGTATTTCAGTCTCGTTCTTTTATAGAAGAGTCTGGAATACTTTGGATATGATTGTCCCAACCTTTAGTCGGTGTAACGGGGCTTTGGAATGGCTTCTGTTCTTGGTTCCTTCGATCCTTCAGGCCATTCGGTGCTTTGTCGAATGTCTGTAAGGTTTCCGGTGCTGCATTTATTGTCTGACCGTTGTCGGAATTTCGAATTTGAAGTCGGTTCCTAATTTTCTGATCTTTAGCTCGTGCTTGTTGGTTCAACATAGAACTGATTGTTGGCGTTGAGTCTTTATTTGCAGCGCGTTGTCCGGTGTAGTGTTGTTGAGTTATCCTTATGAATATTCCTTAGAAAAATATTCTCCAGAAACTTCTCAACCAAAAATAGGAAATAGTTTATACTCGTATACCTTATTGGAGTATTAAGAAGCAGTTTATACTCGTATACTTTTCAGAGTATTAAGAAGCAGTTTATACTCATATACTTTTCGGAGTATTAAGAAGCAGATTATACTCGTATACTTTTTGGAGTATTTAGAAGCAGTTTATACTCGTATACTTTTCAGAGTATTAAGAAGCAGTTTATACTCGTATACTTTTCGGAGTATTGATTCTTTCGTTGCAACGCATTGATCGGTGTTGACCTAGGGTTACGCGTTGACCGTATTAAGAAGCAGTTTATACTCGTATACTTTTCGGAGTATTGATTCTTTCGTTGCAACGCATTGATCGGTGTTGACCTAGGGTTACGCGTTGACCAGCATTAACCCTAGGGTTTTGAACATCGTACGTTAATTTTTTGATCGCAACGCGTTGACTGGCGTTGACCTAGGGTTACGCGTTGACCGGCGTTGACCCTAGGGTTTCGAATGTCGTTGGATGCTCAAGTCACGAGACCAACTAATGAAGCTGATGCGTCAGTGACTCTCGTATTTATAGGATTTTTGGCAAACCCTCAGCCATCAACGGGTTTGATGAGCCTTTACCGAATACCGTTTGAATCGGGCTAGCATGTGGATTATCTAAATCCGTTCCGCATGTAACGTTGTGCTATGAGATTGAATTCTCCGAGACTTTGTGCTATGATGTTGAATACATAGGCTTCGCCATTGTTATGGGAATAGGCTACCTGGCGACACGTGTTAGGTGTTGACTTTAGGATTTTTGGCCAACCCCCAGCCTTCAATGGATTTGATTAGCCTTTACCGACTACCGTTTGAATCGGGCCAGCATGCGAATTATCTAAATCCGTTCCGCATGTGACGTTGTGCTAAGAGAGTCAACGCTCTTAGTGCTACGATATTGAATACGTAGACTTCGTCTTTCTCACAGGAATAGACTTCCCGGCGATGCGTGTTAGGCGTTGACTTTAGGGTTTTTGGCTAATCCCTAGCCTTCAACGGATTTGACGTGCTCTTACCAATTACCGTTTGACTCGGGCTTACATGCGGATTGTTTTAAGTCCGTTCCGCGTGTGACGTTGCGCTCAGAGATTGAATCCTCTGAGACTTGTTGCTATGACTTCGAATACATAGACTTCGCCATTGTTATGGGAATAGGCTACCCAGCAACGTGTATTAGATGCTGACTTATCCCTACTTAGGCTTCGGAATAAAATACCCCAGAATCGAACTCTGGTGTCTTTTTTTCGGAGAAAGACTAAACCGACGACGCGTGTTAGGCGTCGGCATATCCTTTCTTAGGATTCAGGATGAAAATCCCCATGCGTGTAAGGCATGGATTTTGGTGTTATTAATAATAATCTGCCACAATGTTGAATATGTGAACGGGTGTTCTTTTTAACGGTTAAGAACTAACCGGCAGCGCGGGTTAAGCGCAGACTTATCCTTGCTTAGGTTTCAGGATAGAATACCCCAGAATCGAACTCTGGTGTCTTTTTCTTCGAAGAAAGACTAAACCGGCGACGCGTGTTAGGCGTCGGCATATCCTTTCTTAGGATTCAGGATGAAATTCCCCAAGCAGTCATGGATTTTGGTGTTATTGATAACAACATGCCACAATGTTGAATATGTGGGCGGATGTTCTTTTTAACGGTTAAGAACTAACCGGCAGCGCGAGTTAAGCGCAGACTTATCCTTGTTTAGGTTTCGGGATAGAATACCCCAGAATCGAACTCTGGTGTCTTTTTCCACGGAGAAAGACTAAACCGGCAGCGCGTGTTAGGCGCAGACTTATCCCTGCTTAGGATTCGGGATAAACTTCCTAGGATGAATCCTAGATTGACAAATTCTTGGAAAAGGTTGGTGCGGGAAAGGAAGAATTTTATATTCTATTTCCCGGTCTTCTTTTAGGGTGAAGGCGAACCCGAATACAAGGAAGGAAGAATTTTATATTCTATTCCTTGATTCTGGAAAGGAAGAATTTTATATTCTATTTCCAGCGCAAAAGAAACTAGAAGTGGGATCTCCACTCCGAGAATCTGGAAAATTTAGATAAACTTACCTTTTATAGGATTGGTTATCTAATCTGAAAATGAGTTTTTCGTTTATCGAAATGAAATTTCAACTTAGGTTATGACCATGGGAAGGCTTAACCAAAGAGAAAAAGAAGGGAGTTCTTTCGTTTATCGAAGGGGGACTCTGAACTGAAAGTGAACCTCTTGTTCATGGAAAGAGTCAAGAGGACCAGAAAGACACTTTTGGTGGACTCACTGTCAATTGAAATTGATCAGTGAGGGATTTTGGTGGTGAAAATGATTTTGGGTTATCCTCTAGAATATTAAGTGTGATATTCTTCAAGGAACTTCCCGATGAATGGGTTATCCTGAATGTACTAGGGATAGTACTTTTTCAGGAACTTCCCATTTATTGGTATTAATTGATACGTTTTGATATCTTCGAATGCTTTTTGGCAGGCGTCGTCCCAGATGAATGACACCCCTTTCTTGTTCAGTTTAGAGAATGGTTGGCATTTCCCAGAAAGATTCGAGATGAACCGCCGGATATAAGCTAAACGCCCTTGCAATCCTCTGAGTTCTCTTAGATTTCTAGGGGGTTGCAGTTCATGTATCGCCTTACGAGAGCGATCCGAAGAGATGAGATTTGGATCTCCAATGGTAGCACAGCTTCACATCCGTATACCAACGAATATGGGGTGGCCCCTGTAGGTGTGTGTATGGTGGTGCGATAAGCCCAGAGTGCTTCACCGAGTTTATCGTCCCAGTCTCGTTTATTGGTCTTCACGAGCTTTGATAGGATTTTAATAATCATCTTGTTAAACGCCTCAGGTAATCCATTCGCAGCGGGATAGTAAGCTGTTGACGAAATATCCTTAATTTTGAACTTGTCACAAAACCTGACGAAGGCGTTGCTTATGAACTGTGGACCGTTGTCATGAATGATCCGTCTTGGCACGCCGCGTCGGTATATGACATGATGTTTGATAAAATTGATGACGTTGTTCGTCTTCACTTCTCTAAGCCGAATCGCTTCAGCCCACTTTGAGAAGTAATCTGTGATCGCGAGGATGAACCGATCACCTTTGACTGAAGGGGGAAAAATAGGACCAACAATGTCCATACCCCATGTCTCGAACGGCCAAGACGTGGTTGACGTGTGCAACTGCTCTGGTGGTTGATGCATATAATTTGCATGTATTTGACAAGCATGACACTCTCGGGCGTATTCGATCGCGTCGCGAACCATTGTTGGCCAAAAATATCTCATTCTCCTGATGCGATCATACAATTTGGGACCAGGTTGATGCGCGATGTGATCATACAGTTTGGGTACAAGCTGATGTGCACCACATTCTCCTCCGTGTGCTTCCTTAAGAACTTCTTCTGCTTCTTTGTTCGAAAGGCATCGGAGTAACAAACCATCGTACCCTCGATGGTATAATGTATGGGTCTCGGTATTATAGAAGAATCTTAGCGCTCTTCGGCGGATTGATTCTCTTTCTTTTACATCCTCTGGCAAAATACCATATTGGACGTAATCAATGATAGGAAAACGCCAATCTCGGGACTCAGACCCAATTTGGGTTGAATTCACCTCCTTGGCATTTAGGTTTCTATCATCTTCCTCTTCAATATCCATATTGTATATGGGTATGCAGAGCTGATGCGTCCTTACTGTGACTAATAATTCAGTTTCGGGAGGCTGTGCAAGTGATACTGCTAGTGCTGCCAGTGCATCCGCATAAGCGTTCTGGAGACGAGGGATGTATTCAATAAAGGTATCTGTGGTCGGGTTTGCCGCCAGAAGATCACAAATCGCTTGTCCTTTGATCGACTTCTGCTGCTTGAAGTGCAAATCGTATTGGGACAAGAGAAGGGCCCACTTCGCTAGCCGCCAATTCATAGAGGCCGGTTGCGTCATAAATACCCGTACTGGATTAACGTTAGAAATGACGTAAATCGTCTGTCCAACCAAGTAATGCCGCATCTTTTGCATTGCGAATACCAATGCGAGGCATTATTTCTCAATCATCGGATATCGAGACTCGGCGCCTATCAAGGTCCGACTTAGATAATAGACTGCCTGTTCGTGACCGTTATCGTCGTCTTGTGCTAGTAAAGCACTTATCGAGTGATTCATCACCTTAATGTAAATCAAGAACGGTTTACTCGATTTCGGTGCAACGAGAACAGGAGGATTCGCCAGATACGTTTTGATATCTTCGAATGCTTTTTGGCAGGCGTCGTCCCAGATGAATGACACCCCTTTCTTGTTTAGCTTAGACCTTTCTTGTTTAGTTTAGAGAATGGTTGGCATTTCCCAGAAAGATTCGAGATGAACCGCCGGATATAAGCTAAACGCCCTTGCAATCCTCTGAGTTCTCTTAGATTTCTAGGGGGTTGCAGTTCATGTATCGCCTTCACCTTATCGGGATCGATATGTATACCTTTAGTGGTGACGACGAATCCAAGGAATTTTCCGCTGGACATCCCAAGGAAGGATTTAGTAGGGTTCATCTTCAATTGATGACTTCGCATGAGATCGAACATCGTCTTCAAGTCCTTGATGTGATCTTCTTTATTACGGCTTTTCACAACCAAATCATCAACGTAGCATTCGACCGTCTTCCTGAGATGTTCTTGGAAAATCTTAGTCATCGCTCGCTGGTATGTGGCGCCTGCATTCTTTAGACCGAAAGGCATTACCGTGTAGCAAGAGACACCGAGGGGCGTTCTGAACGCTGTATGCTTCTCGTCACCTGGGTGCATCTTGATTTGGTTATATCCTGAAAAACCATCCATGAAAGACATTCTCTCAAATCCACATGCCGTTGTCATGAATGATCCGTCTTGGCACGCCGTGTCGGTATATGACATGATGTTTGATAAAACTGATGATGATGTTCGTCTTCACTTCTCTAAGCGGAATTGCTTCTGTCCACTTTGAAAAGTAATCTGTGATTGCGAGGATGAATCGATCACCTTTGACTGAAGGGGGAAAAATAGGACCGATAATGTCCATGCCCCATGTCTCGAACGGCCAAGACGTGGTTGACGTGTGCAACTGCTCTGGTGGTTGATGCATATAATTTGCATGTATTTGACAAGCATGACACTCTCGGGCGTATTCGATCGCGTCGCGAACCATTGTTGGCCAAAAATATCTCATTCTCCTGATGCGATCATACAATTTGGGACCAGGTTGATGCGCCCCACATTCTCCTTCGTGTGCTTCCTTAAGAACTTCTTCTGCTTCTTTGTTTGAAAGGCATCGGAGTAACAAACCATCGTACCCTCTACGATATAATGTATGGGTCTCGGTATTATAGAAGAATCTTGGTGCTCTTCGGCGGATTGATTCCCTTTCTTTTACATCCTCTGGCAAAATACCATACTGGACGTAGTCAATGATGGGAAAACGCCAATCTCGGGACTCAAACCCAATTTGAGTTGAATTCACCTCCTTGGCGTTTATGTTTCCATCATCTTCCTCTTCAATATCCATATCGTATATGGGTATGCAGAGCTGATGCGTCTTTACTGTGACTAACAGCTCAGTTTTAGGAGGCTGCGCAAGTGATACCGCTAGTGCTGTCAGTGCATCCGCATAAGCGTTCTGGAGACGATGGATGTATTCAATAAAGAATTCTTCAAAAGAATCTACCATTTTGATGGCCTCCTGGTGGTACGGGATCAGGTCTTGGTTCCTGACTTCATACTCTCCACGGACTTGGTTGACTATCAATTGAGAATCCCCAAAAGCTTCGAGATATTCGACAAGCGCGTTGTACTCGGCTACGTTATTGGAACACGGGCTAGTCAGTGAATAAGCCCGAGGCATCACATGCTTCCCCGGGGAAATTAAGACAACTCCAACTCTGGAGGAGACTGTAGAACATCCGGGGGTTATTGCCCTATTAACTGCTCTCGAAGCACCATCGAAGTACAATTGCCATACTTATTGGTGCGATGTAGTGTTCACCTCGTGGGTTTCATCCGGCAAGTCATCATATACTTCTTCCGTATCTGTGGTCGGGTTTGCCGCCAAAAGATCGCAAATCGCTTGTCCTTTGATCGACTTCTGTTGTTTGAAGTGCAAATCATATTGGGACAAGAGAAGAGCCCATTTCGCTAACCGCCAATTCATAGAGGTTGGTTGCATCATAAATACCCGTACTGGATTAACATTAGAAATGACGTAAATCGTCTGTCCAACCAAGTAATGCCGCATCTTTTGCATCGCGAATACCAATGCGAGGCATTCTCTCTCAATCATCGGATATCGAGACTCGGCTCCTATCAAGGTCCGACTTAGATAATAGACTGCCTGTTCGTGACCATTATCATCGTCTTGTGCTAGTAAGGCACTTATCGAGTGGTTCATCGCCTTGAGATAAATCAAGAACGGTCTACCTGATTTTGGTGCAACGAGAACAGGAGGATTCGTCAGATATGTTTTGATATCTTCGAATGCTTTTTGGCAGGCGTCATCCCAAATAAATGACACACCTTTCTTGTTTAGCTTAGAGAATGGTTGGAATTTCCCAGAAAGATTCGAGATGAACCGCCAGATGTAAGCTAAACGCCCTTGCAATCCTCTGAGCTCTCTTAGATTTCTAGGAGGTTGCAGCTCGTGTATCGCCTTCACTTTGTCAGGATCGATATGTATACCTTTTCCTCTCGGATAAATCCTGATTCGATCAATTTCTTAACCTCTGCCTCAATAGCTTCCATAATCTGCGGACGAAACCGTCTTTGCTGTTGTTTGACAGGTTTAGCATCCGGCTTGATATCGAGGCGGTGCATTGCTACATTGGGGTCGAGCCCTAGCATATCTTCATAGTTCCAGGCGAAGATGTCAATGTATTCCCTGATGAGAGCAATTAATTCCTCCTTCTCATTTGAGGGAAGGCTATCGCTGATAAATATAGGCTTTGGGTTGGCCTCATCACCCATGTTAATTTGGACTATTTTATCTTTAGTGGGTGGTTCTCTTTGTTTGAACCTATCGCCGTACTGCATGTTTAGGTGATGAACCCATGGATCTTCCCACGTTGGCATTTGATCGTCGTCTTCTATCGTCACAGGATTGACCGTAGTCATATGCGACATCAGTTTCTTGAACATCTCCCCCAAACTTGCGTCGGAATCCCCAGCTGAAGAATCAGAAGAGTATCCGTTCTTAGTTTTGTTAGCAATTTGATCGATAATTTGCCAACCACATTCATCATCAGACGAGGAAACATAGCCTAAGCCTCTTTTGTGACGGTAATAATCATCTGGTTTCCCTTTTGGCACATATGCTGCTTTAGCTGGGATACGGGAACCTCGATCAAAGTACAAGCCTTCTCCGAGTGTGAAATCATATCCCTGTTTTTCCATGAGCTTGCGCGCTTCAGGACTATACTTAGATAAATGTCGACCAGGTTTATCTTCCTCTTCGTCTTCTCTTAGGAAATGATCTGGTAATGGAAAATTCTCTCCTTTACCATAAATCACCTCTTTTTCGACTCCTGTTTTGGCAGGCACGACCAGGGTTGTTCCGAAGGAATGCTGGAGGCGTTTCTTTGTTACATAAGATGATCGGAGTGGCGTATGTAAATCAGGATTATCGTGTAGTCCTTTTGTCGCATCCTCAAGAGACAACGAGTACTCTAAATCATCTTTTATTTTAATATCGGCAAGTTGCCAGTTACAACCTCCATCTGACGATTGTTCATCGTCGAGATTGATTACAAAGGGTACAATGTCATTTAAAACAAAACCACCATTGTAATCGAATCCGGCTTCGGAATCAGCTTCTTCTCCACTGTCCGTGCCCTGGACCATTGGTTCCGTGTCGGATTCATTACCATAAAGGAGAGAATCAGTGAAATAATTCTCAAACCCTTTAAATGGTTGTTTATCCGCAACCACCGTCCTGACCCTTCCACCAGTGTTGACATATTTCAGACACTGATGTAGGGTGGAGGGAACTATAACATTACTATGGATCCAAGGCCGACCCAGTAGTAAGTTATATGATGTCTCAGCATCAATCACGTAACACGTGACCTCCGTCTTCAGATCACCCATTTGGCACTTTATCCGGATCTTTCCCAAAGGCCTTGACCCGCTGGTGTTGAATCCGTAAATGGCCAACTTGCTAACTGGAATACCGAGAAAATGCATCAAGCGAAGCGGCATAATACTCACAGCAGAACCCGGATCCACTTGGATTCGGTTGACTTTGCTGGAGCCAATGTATCCGATGAAATATAACGGTCGATCGTGGTTCGAATCCTTCGTCTACATATCTTCTTTGGTAAAAGTAATGCAGGGAAGGTTCTTAGTCGCTATATTGCAGTGTTGACTCAGCGGTTCTGGCCCTTCAGGCACCGGCTTGATTTGAGTCAGAAACACCTCTGAATTGGCCAAAGCTTCTTGCAAGGCCTCTCTGGTTTCCTTGGACAACCGCAGCAATTCATACAGCGTTATCCTTGCTTTATATCGAAGACTTGCGGAGTCTTCGAGCTTTCCGGTTTGTCTCTTCCAATCGGGCGACTGAAACGAGACTGCTTCGGATTCTGCACCTCTTGGGGATTCTTCTCTTTCGGTTTATTCACCGACTGTCGTCGAGCCTCTTCGCCCGGTGTAGGACTTGTAATCACCCCCATCTCCGTGAGAGTTTTGGCTGGTCCCCGTTTATTCACCCCCTGCTCACTAGGTGGTGGATAATTGTAGTGATACTCATTTCCGCTTCTAGTGGCGAAGACTTCTTGTTCTTCTTCGGAGAGCGGGAAGGTAGGAGCTTCATTACCATCCTCTTCGAAGATTGCGGAAGTAGCATTGCAGGACTTGCCTTTACCCTTTCTTCTCGAGGAAGTCGCCCACTGTTCGTCTTCAATGAGATCGGGATGAACCCAGAGGATTTCGCCGTTTGGGGCTGTGTGTGGCACAAGTCCTTTTTGGCGCTGTCCATGTGGGTCATCGTTCACTGTCTTCATCCCTACTTTGGTGATGCGCTTCGGTTTGAACCACGTTGTGGGCACCGATCCAAAGCTGATTGAAACCGCATTCGCTCAAACATTCTTGGACGGCTTTGGGGTTATGACGCCTACATTAATTAGCGCCTGGATCTTGTCCTTGAGGTGGTAGCACGACTTGGTAGGGTGATGGACCGCTCTATGGTATGCGCAATACTTCGGATCCGTCACTTTGTTAGCCCCTTCTTGATCCACAATCGCCGGCAGCTGGATTTTGTTATTCTCCAACAGGTACTTAAAGATGCCGGGAACTTCATCATCCTTAAAGGAATACACTTTAGGAAACCTCGGCTCCGAAGATTTCTGCTTCTGAGGTCATTGTTGCCATTGTCCCCGAGACTGTTGTGGTGCTTGTTGCTGCGGCTGTTGCTGAGGTTACAATTGGAAAGTTTGATTAGCATCAACTGCATTAGCATGTGCCTTACCTTTCCCCCGTGGGATGAAATTCTGTTGCGGAGCATTATTCGCATGTTGGCCTCTTTCCGCCTTCTTCCTTCTGAGGAACCGCTCGGCTTGCTCTCCTCGGACCTTCAAATCCTTCCATGTTTTGGACGGTGATGTCCCCATTGCTTCCAACACGTCCAAGGACAGGTTATTATGGCAGGTCTGGAGAATGAATTCCTTGGTGATCGGGTCCCGGCAGTTCATCGCCTTGTTCCGGAACCTTTTGACGAAGGTGTCAACCAATTCCCCGTCTTTCTGCTTTTCATCCAGCAATGACCCAATGGATATCTATGTGCCGTCGTCGAAGAAGTTGGCGAGGAACTTAGTCTCCATATCATCCCAGCTGTTTACGCTTCTTGGCTTGAGACGGCGATACCAATCGAAGGTGGCTCCACGAAGAGTGCCAACGAAGGACCGTACCATCAGAGGTTCATTACCAGAGATAACCCCCAGGTGCGATTTGAAGTAAATCAAATGCTGAGTAGGTGAACCCATCCCATTAAACGGCGTGAAGTTAATTAGATTGAACTTCGCCGGATATGGGATTGATTCCCACTCTCTTGGGTATGGACAAGGAATGCCTGTTTTCTTCATCTCTTGAGCGGAAATCAATGTATTGATTTTGCTCTCGAGGTTCTTGATCTTTAAGTTTTCACCTGTGTTTTCGTTAGCATTCTCATTACCACCCCCTGCATTGACGGGAGGATTATTGGCATTATGAGCCTCATGTATCCTCATCTTCCTGATGAACTTGGTTACGACGACTTGGCTCGGCTTGCTGGTTCGTCAATGCTTGGATTTGTTGGTCATGCATTTCTCTCATGTTTTGCATGGCCATCTACATTTCGAACATGAAGGTCTCCTGTTGTTTAGCCAGGGCTTCTTCGAGCATCTTGGCCACTTGTTCCGCACTTATCATGAGTGCCTCGCGGGGTTGTCCCTCGCTGGATACCGTATTATCTGATACAACCGCGGAGCCAGCATCAGATTCTTCATCTTCTGAAGGTAGTCTTGTCTGAACCCTACCATAAGTTCCTCGTGTATCATCTTCTGAAGGTAGTCTTGTCTGAACCCTACCATAAGTTCCTCGTGTAATGGCTCCAGACTGCAGATGAGTTAGATACAGGGGTACTGGCGGAATTGACTCGGGATTATCCCGTGTCGATGCCCTTTTGCTGGTCATATTGGCGGTGACCCTCGGAAATTCTCCATCTTCGACTACTCTTCTTCTTCGTCAGAAATGCCTAGGTCTTGGTTCTAGCGTTTCGGCATTGAGCCTTTCAAAAACTAAAACTCTTTCAGGGACCGCCTTGATGCATATGCACTCAGACAATACTGCCCGAATGAGTTTGGAACAGGGGCATTGAGTTTCCAGTCTTCGGGGACTCCTTTTCCTGGTTTTACTCGTACCCCCAGCACAATAGTACAGCTCTTCCGTTTGAAAGTCGGAGCAACCTATCGTGTGTTGGCACGATTTCTCAGGTATAACGCAATCATCATCAGACGATAACGTTTCCTTCTGAGAGCGAATTACCTTCTTCAGACTTTCGAGAGTCACGCGCCACGAAACGCGCCTTTGTGGGTGTGAATTCTCAACGGGCTGCTGAACTTCGATGCGCAAAGTAGTGCGCTTGGGTGCCATGATTTCTTTCTCATGTTGAGGGTTGCGGCGACCCCCATCATGTTGATTCGTTCGGGGCTTTGTTAGTGGGCCCAAACGCTCTTGAACTGGAGCCTTGCCTCGCTCATCGGGAAGTGGACCGAGGCGCTCCAAAACTGGCTTCTTCTTTCGGGATGATTCTGCGTGATCTCCCGGAGTAATTACTGGAATCATCGGCGGCTTGGGTTGATTCGCCGGTGGTTGAACTTTTGTTGGAGGCTGCTTCGGCCTCCATACTTGGCGGGTTGGTGATGGCTTTTTGGCCACTCTTTCTTCCTCCAATTTCTTGGCCTCCTGTACAAGAATTTTTGCTTGTGCAAGTAACGCGCGGCGTTTGTGAATCCGCTCTTCAAGTGTCGAACGGTTTCGTTTGACCCGGATCCATTCGACCATTCATTGATTGTTGAGGCTTTTTGCCTCTCTTGTTCTTCAGATCCGCGTTGTAGCGGATCCCGTCAACTGACTCCATGGCCTTTGCGAATTGTTTCGCAAGGTGTTGACGTTGCCTTTGGCGGGCTCTCTTCGAGAGAGTCACCACGCCCTCTGCGGTAGAAGGGTTGGCTATAGCAAACCTGCCCTGGTTGGGAATTGGAGGAATCTCACCCGATGCGACTTTGGCATCAAACGGGGCGAGATCTTCGTTGGTGTTTTCAACGTCTTCATACCAACGAGTTTTTCTCCTGGATGAGG
Organism: Asparagus officinalis; assembly: GCF_001876935.1. Classification (NCBI taxonomy): domain Eukaryota; kingdom Viridiplantae; phylum Streptophyta; class Magnoliopsida; order Asparagales; family Asparagaceae; genus Asparagus; species Asparagus officinalis. The sequence goes on along the minus strand of NC_033802.1, from coordinate 48,332,406 downwards.
ACTTTTTGGACTTGTGGGGGGAGGTTGATCTGGACGAGGACGACAAGTATTCCTCGAACTTCTGCTGATCGAACTCGTATTCGACCTCCTCCACGACCGGGATTGAGATCCGCGGCTGCGATGCTCCGATCTCGGCAGCGAGATCGGCGGCTCCCACTGTGGTCGCCAGATTGTTCGCGGGAAAAATTATGTTCTTCATTGATTCCATTGCACACTCTTGTAATAATTTATCGATTACAAAGATCCGGTCTTTTTATAAGATCCGGTTACAACGAAATCAAAGAAAAAGAAAATAGATTACAACTTTCCTTTCGAACGAATCGTGAGCTCCTGTTTTGCGGTCACTCGCTTTGTGGGTTCTTCGCCTGCGTCGGGGTTTATCCGTGGACCACCGCGCGATCTAGATCCGGTCGGATCTACGCAGTATGATGGGTATTATTTCATTAAGGAAATAATAGCCGAGGGTACTATTTCGCCAAGGAAATAGTAGCCTTTAGTTCTCGGGATCAAAGGCCAAGCTTTGATCCGGAGGATGACTACGTAGATCTGAGATCCGGTTCCTCTCGAACTCTTGCCTTATTTGGTGTTGACGATCACCGAGCACCGGATCTGAAAGAGCAAATCCTCAAAGTCCCAAAGCTTTAATCTTTTTAAGTTCTGAGCCTTAAATCCAGCAGAGCTTCGCCTCCAAATTTTCCAACCCTTTAACAAATGAGCAAAGGCCTATTTATAGGCTCTCAGATCTGTACCTTGGCACAGATCTGGGCCGGCCACCTATAGGTGGCTCGGTTTTGGCTGAGTCCCCTTTGGTGTTTGGGTTTTGCCCTTTTTTCGGTCTCGTGGTTGATTTAGACTCTGATTTGTTGATCTGAATCCTGATTTGGTAGTAAACCCGCTTCGTTGTTGATTCGGACTCTGATTTGACGGTCTGAATCCCAATATGGCAGTAAATCCGCCTCGGTGTTTGAGTTCAAATCCGTTCTATGGTTGGATGACTCGTTGACTCACCGAACTATTAGCTTGATTCCACATGCGAATGGATGTATTCCATTCTTTGCGTGCGGTTCGTCACCTCGTTAATCCGCTTCGTCGCGTTTCACTTGGCTTCGGTGTTGTGGACTGACGCTCGTGTTCGGATACGTCACCCGATGGTTCGTCGGTTTGTGCCGAGCTGTGCTAAGGGACCTATAAGCAATTTTATATGCCTACAGGGACCCCCTCCAAACTGCTGAATGGGATGCAGCCCCTTATCCTCCAAAGTTTGAGGTCCCGACGCTACAAACTTTTGACAGTATAGGATCACCGAACCAACATATCTATTATTTTAAGTCACAAACTAGGAATGTGATATCAAATGACACCATACTGGCTCGATTGTTCATTAGCACCCTCAAAGGAGTTTCCTTTGAATGGTTTAGAAAACTGCCTATGGGGTGTATCCAAAAGTGGGCAGATCTAGAAAGACTCTTCCTGTAAAGATTCTTTAAAGAAGATACAGAAGTCTTCATTCATACCCTTCTCACCATTAAGCAGAAGAAGAGGGACCCCGTCAAAGCCTTCATCAAGACGTTCTGAAACATGGTTCTCCGATGTTCATCGGGTATGATACAGTCTACCCTAGTGGAGACCTGTCGACACAACTTGCAGACCAACCTTCTAACACAAATGAGAGTTGCAGAATGTCATTCTTGGAGACAACTAATCTCTCAAGGTGAACAAGCTTAAAAAATTATTACCATAGTCAAAGCTAAAGAACAAAATAAGCAGGATCAACCTGTGCAATTGGACTAAACCCAATCTTCTCAATCAGAAGAGGAAGATACTACGGTCACTGAAACCAATCTTCTTCAATAAGATGGTAGGTCCACAAAACTATCATGTTAACAGTTACCTCTGATAGCCCATCAACTTGCCAGTTTTCTTTAATAAGATGGTGTTGGCCTTCTTATTTTGATGATGATTTAACAAACAATTTATATCTAATATTGTTTGTCAAGTGTTTGTGTTTTGTTATTTATTGTAGACAAATAATAAGTTGGAGGATGGATGGATAGTGCCATATCGATCATATCAAATGGAGGTTGACGGGATAGTGGTTGAAGCCTATGCAATTCAACTTGAAGATCCAAGTTCTAGCTTTATCCGCAATGTGTACCAAGTCAAGCTTATTAAAGATCAAGATCAAGCTTGGGTAACATTAGTTTAGGTTTATATTATGTGTGTTGGTACTTTAAGCTCAATCATATATACACACACATTATATTGGTTTCCTTGTATATATATAGTTATATATATATACAACACAAACTTTGTTTTTATATATATATACACAATTTAGTTTTGGTATATATAGGTATATGTATACATACATGTTTTTGTTTCCAAGTTTATATAAATATGAAATTACATCTTTCATATTTATTGTTTTGGTTTTTTCAAGTTTAAATATGAAACAATTGAATATAATTGGAAAATATATTTTTGTTTTATGTTTATATGCTTACATATGATTTTATCAATATTAATTTTATTTAGTTCAATGAAATTATTTTTATTGTTTTGAAAGTTTGCAAAACAAGTATTTTTGTGAAAATATTGTTTTCTTGGTTTATGGACTTAACAATAATTATATACATCTTTTATTAAGCCTACAAAATCATTTTGTAATGTTTCAAAACATGGTTAAGCTAAAATATCAAAACTCATGTGTTCACATTTTCATGTTTTGGACTATTTTACAAAATGATGATATTTGTCATTTGGGAGGTCCTTTTTGGACTATTTTTGGAATTTATTTGATATTTTTTAACATGGTTTAAAGTTGAGTTTTTCTGTGCACTTCAGGTCTGTGCATGTTTAGTCGACTCATTAGTCAACTCACGAAGTGTAGCGCAGTTATGATTTTTCTTCTGCTGAGTCGATTCATATAAGTCGACTCATAAGTCGACTTATGAAAGAGACGTTGCACAGTAACGGCTAGTTTCCAGCAGTGTTTTCTGGGGGCTTTTTTGGTCCTTTTCTGAGGGTTTTTGCTGAAGTTTTGGGTTCCTATAAATACATCATTGCTCTCATTTTTCAGTTGAACTAAGAGAATTTTTTTAAGAAGTTTAAGAAAGTTTTAAACAAGGGTTTAAGTTTTGTTTAAGTATGTTTAAAAGCTTTTAAGCATTTTCTAGTTTGAGTTTGTGAATTCAATTCCACAAGAGCTTGAGGAAATCATCTATTAGAGTTTGAGCAATCAACTATTCTCCCTCTATCTCTTGTCATCTATTGAGAAGTTTTCTAAACTTTTTTCTAGCTTTATATTTATTTGTTTGATTATCATCTTATTAAATCTAGTTTTATATTAAGTTTAGATTTGATTAATCTCATTGTTACACACACCCACTTGAGCTTATTATTTTTGCATTCATAATATATTTGGGGTTGTGAGAGATAGTAACATTGAGTTGAGCCTAATTGAGTTCTCACCTTATTTAGAGAACAATCATTTGATTTGTGAGCTATTATTGTGAAGTTCACTTTGTAATACACTTGTACACCGAGAGGAGTGTGTGGTGAGGTCAGAGTCGATACCGAGAGGAGTGGCGTCGGTGGCCTAGTGAGAGGTGATAATTTCGAGTACTTGAGGGAGTCAATACATGAGGACCAACACTTGAGGTTGTTGCTTGTGTATGTACATTGTGAAGATTTGTGAGAGTTGTCGGTTGACTTGATAACCAAGTGTGTAGAGTTTTCGGTTAGCTAGAAAACTAAGTGTGTAGTGGATTCTCCTCGAGAGTGGGGAGTGGGGACGTAGGACGGAAGGTCCAAACCTTGTGAATATATCATTTGTTTGTGATTGCATTGGCGCACTTATTTTTTTATTTATCATTATATCGCCTTTGTCAATTGCTTATTATTTATATTTTGTTTATATCTTGTTTCACCCTTGTGTTATTTGTATATCCTTGCATATATATCTTGTCGCATATCATTTGTTAGGATATATTTGTTAATTAGTTTTAATTGGCATAAAATTGGATTAGATTAGCATAAGACCCTAATCACCCCCCCCCCCCCCGGTCTAACATCTAACAGATGGTAGGTCCACAAAACTATCACATTAACAGTTACCTTTGATAGTCCATCAATAGAGTTTTCGGTTAGCTAGAAAACCAATTGTGTAGTGGATTCTCCTCGAGAGTGGGGAGTGGGGACGTAGGACGGAAGGTCCAAACCTTGTGAATATATCATTTGTTTGTGATTGCATTGGCGCACTTATTTTTTTATTTATCATTATATCGCCTTTGTCAATTGCTTATTATTTATATTTTGTTTATATCTTGTTTCACCCTTGTGTTATTTGTATATCCTTGCATATATATCTTGTCGCATATCATTTGTTAGGATATATTTGTTAATTAGTTTTAATTGGCATAAAATTGGATTAGATTAGCATAAGACCCTAATCACCCCCCCCCCCCCCCCCCCCCCCCCCCCTCCCCTCTAGGGTCTAACAGATGGTAGGTCCACAAAACTATCACATTAACAGTTACCTTTGATAGTCCATCAACTTGCCAATCATCTTTAATAGGATGGGAGATCTATAAAACTATCACGTTAATAGTTATATTTGATAGCCAAACTCTTCAAACAGCGGTCTGCCATGTGATGTGCCTCTATTCCAATCAAAGTCGTTATACTCCAATATCACTGAACGAATTGACGGATAGTGGCCCACTACACGATGTGCCATGTCTACCCCTTTTTCCCCCTATGCTTGTTCAAGACTGGGGTTTGGTTTATTTGTGGTCCACTCGATTATGAGTAATAAAGTTTCTAAGTTGTCATATTTAATAGAATACCTCTATCAACCACAAAATTCACAAAAAGTCGTCGGGTTAACATTATACTTCTAACGATTAACATCCCCACGGAGTACGAATTTAGCTTGCATTACTCCTAATTTGCTACGTTAACAATACACATCTGACAATCAACTTATCAATCCTTATCAATATGATGATAGGTCCTCAAAATAGCTCAAATCGTAATCTTCCCCAGCAAGACGCTAAGTCTTCAAAATCTTATTTAAATCACAAGTACAAATTCATGTCACATTAATATCATACCTCTGACAAAATTAACTTATCAACTCTCTCCAATAGAGTGATAAGTCCTCAAAGTTACTCAGACTGCAACAAACTCCTATCATGTTAATATCACACCTCTGACAAAATCAACTTATCGACTCTCTTCAATAGAGGGATAGGTCCACAAACCCGTCAAGTTAACATCACACCTCTGACGACCAACTAACTTATCAGTCCTCTTCAATAGGATGATAAGTCCTCAAAGTTGCTCTGATCATAATATTTTACCTATCAAGTTAACATCACACCTATGACGACCAAATCAACTTATCGACTCTCTTCAATAGAGCGATAGGTCCATAAACCCGTCAAGTTAATATCACACCTCTGATAACCAAATCAACTTATCGACTCTCTTTAATAGAGCGATAGGTCCACAAGCTTGTCAAGTTAACATCACACCTTTGATGACCAAATCAACTTATCGACTTTCTTCAATAGAGTGATAGGTCCACAAACCCGTCAAGTTAACATCACACCTCTGACGACCAAATCAACTTATCGACTCTCTTCAGTAGAGCGATAGGCCCATTAAATACTATTAGTTTAACATCACACCTCTAACAGTTAAACCCCCAATGAACTTGTTAAATCTTTTTTCAACAAGAATATTAAGTTTTTATTATAAAATCCCCAGCGGATTAAAGATTTTCTAGAATTATCCTAGTGATAATGAAGAAATTTTCTGAATTTTACTCTAAGTAAAAATTCATGCCAAGTTAATACTATACTTCTAGCACTTCCAACTTTCTTTCAATGTTTCAAGTGAAAACATAACACAGGAAGAAATAGCAACAAAGCTTACGCTTAACACGAATTGCCGGTTAGTCTTTTATCGTAAAAAAGATACCATAATCCACGTCTGGGGGACTTTATCTCGATCCCTAATTAAAGATAAGTCTATGCCTAACACGCGTTGCTGGTTAGTCTTTCGTCATGAAAAGGACACCATAATCCATCTCTGGGGGACTTTATCTCAATTCCTGAATTAGAAATAAGTCTGCATCTAACACATGCTGTCGGGTAGCATATTCCCGTAATAATGGTAAAGTCTACGTATTCAACATCGTAGCATCAAAAATCTATGCCTTTCATGTATGGGGAACTTTATCTCGACTCCTAAACAGAGATAAGTCTACGTCTAACACGCGTTGTCAGTTAGTCTTTTGTCGTGAAGAGGACACCAGAATCCATCTCTGGGGGACTTTATCTAAATCCCTAAAGAGATAAGTCTACGCCTAACACGTATTATCGGGTAGCACATTCCCGTAAGAATGGCAAAGTCTATGTATTCAATATCATAGCACTAAGTCTAAAAGAGTTCATTCTTTTAGCACAACGTTACATGTGGAACGGATTTAGATAATCCACATGATAGCCCGACTTAAACGATAGTTGGTAAAGGTTATCAAATCTGTTAATGACTGAAGGTTTACCAAAAATCCTATGCATGTTTACAGGCCCATCAGCTTAATGGATGTGGGTCGAGACTTGAAACAGATGAGCTAAAAACAAGTCTTAAAGACTTAATCAAAAATACATGAAAGCCACCTCCGCGTCTCAAGTCAAAACACCAAGGTCAGACCCGTATTACAAAAACCACATCGCCGAGGTCACACTCAGGTTCCAAATTTAAAACGCAAGAGTGAGACCTACGTCTAAAGTTCAAAACGCAGGGGTCCACCTCCGTATTCCAGAAGCAGGATTATAACGCATACCTTCATACGGGTCCTGCGTGGCAAATCCCTTCAACCAAGATACCTTCGAAGTGAGTGCAAAAAATGACTCCTTTATGACAATGAATCATAAGCTCCAAGATTAGAGTTGAGATCCAAAGTATTCCGAAAATTCATCCCAGTCAATCGTGAACTTTTGAAAACTTTGGAGGGGGTTCTGTAGGTTGTCTAAAAATCACTGTAGATAGTTGATCCCCATCAAACACCAATGATGGAAGTCACAATTTGACGGCTTCCAGAAGGTTACAATTGAAGAATTTCACATAGATCGATAAATATTACAATCTGATGACCTTCATAATAACTGATGAAAGCTCTAATCAACAGCCTTTACAATTAACATCACGAGTTACAATATGACGACTCTTATATTTTTAAGGATCCAAGATGAAGAGTACAAGATGACGGTCTTTGCAACGCTCTAGCAAAAGAGACTATAAATTGACGGTCTCTTTAAATCAAAAGGCAGATATCTCTCAAACCCAAGTTATGTTCTGAAGTCCGTCTATAATACTGGAGTTCACCTGAATATTAGACTTAGCCTGAAGCTCACCAAGCTTGCCTGAGGCTCACCTTTGTGTTCCAGAGTCAAAACACAGAGCTTATGCCTACGTTCCAGATGCAAAATCCAAGGTTCATCCCCAGCATTCAAGTTCAAAATGCAGGGTTCATCCCTAGCGTTCAAGTCCAGACGCAGAGATCGTGACTGCATTCCCAGAACAAAATGCAGAGGTCCTCCCTACATTGCAACACCAAAACACGGAGGTCCTCCCCATGTGTTAGCAACAAAACGCAGAGCAGAGGTCCTCCCTGCATTGCAATATCAAAACGCAGAGGTTGGTCCTGCGTTGCAACATCAAAACGCAGAGGTCATACCCGTGTTTTAGATTCAAAACGCAGGGTTCATCCCAGTGTTCCAGTTAAAAACGCATAGTTCGTGGACTCAAAACGTAGAGTTCATCTCTGCGTCCCAACTTTGCATTTTAGATTTACAACACTGCACGAACATAACGTTTTTAGCCTAAAACAGGCCCAACTCTGCGTTTCAAGTCTAAAACGTGGAGTTTAGGTCCAGAACGCCATTTTCGGCATTTGACTCGTTCAATCTCGAGATGAACAATTCCAGAAACCATTTTTCTCCATGATTGGAGGGATTTCCACCCTACTTAGGAGCGGATTAAGGGGGCAGTTACACTCCTTAATCCCCTATAAATATGGGTAAACTCAATTGAGTTCGGGGCTAGCTTTTTGGGGGAATTGTTGAAGAATTAAGATCAACAATTATCTCTTGGGGCTTCTTGGATCTGGCAGCGGATCATCTGTGGATCTTGGATCTAGAATCTTAGAGATAAAAACTACACAAAGGAGAGATCGGCATTCATCTTTTGGAGCAGTCCTTAGAGCTTTCATCATTGGCTTATTAACCGATTTTCAGCTCAAATCAACTCTTTTTCAAGAATTTAAACTCGCTTTGAGTTATCAACTTGTCAAGAGTTTCAAACTTACCACGCAAGTTGTCCTCAATATCAATCAAGAGGAATCAATCACGTTCCAGTGAAACAAGACGTTCGGATCGTCAACAGAAAGCAAACTCGACGCGAGCATTCGAGGAAGGCATTCCGTTGCCACCGTGAGGAACCCAGAATTAAACAAAGAAGAGGATTTATATTGATCCTCTTCTCTTTTGTCATTAGAAATTCAAATTGTAATCAGTAAGAGATCGAGAGAGTTGTAAACATTCTTTTTCTAAGCAGTTAGAAATAATAAATAAAATTTAATTCTTTCATTTTCTAATTATAAATTTTCTAACAAATAGAGATATTTGTGGAGTGGACGAAGAGATTAGAACTACAGACTGGGAGAAAGATCAAGACGATGTGATCCAGTAATGGTGATAAGTATACTTCTGACCCCTTTCAGCAGCTATGTCGAGACGAGGGCATAGTGAGACACTTCATAATTAGTCACACACTACAGCAGAATGGAGTGACAGAAAGATCGAATCAGTCTTTGCTAAATAAAGTCTGATGTTTATTATCGCAGAGTGGTTTGGAGAAGATATTTTAGACTGAGGCACTTTCTTATGCGAGCCACCTCATTAATAGGTTATCTTCATCTGCGATTAAAGGGAAGACTCCTATGAAAATATGGTCGGGAGAGCCAGCACACGACTATGATCAGCTCAAGGTATTTGGGTGCTCTGTATTTTATCATGTCAGAACTGATAAATTAGAACCTCAAGCTGAAAAGGCTATATTTGTGGGATTCAAGCGAGATGTCAAAAGATACAAGCTTTGGGATCTAGTTGATAAGAAGATTATGCTGAGTAGAGACGTCACATTCAATGAGGCTTCTATCCTGAAGCTTCCCAACTCTCATCAAGTGGAGAGCGAACCGACATTAGAGACATCGTAGTTGGTGGAATTGATGCAGCTCCACATTGTCCAAATGGGACTATATCTATTAGAGTGCAGACTAAGGTGATGCCAGGCGAGTACGATGATGATTTGGAGGATACAAATACAGTTGAGCAGGATCAGGGACCGATGGCTCAGGTTCAGGATTCTATTACGGCTCGAAGACAGAGGAGAGACATGCGGATGCCAGCTATGTATACAGACACAATTGTTGCATATGCACATCCGGAGAAAAGTATCAATGAGATGGTTTGTGGCGCCCCTGGGTTCACACAAGGCTGCAGTCCGAGGTGAAACCAGAGATGTCAAACCTGCCATGCACCACACCGTGCAATAACATGTTTCACCATCACAATTACTATCTCTCTAGTGGAATCAAAAACAGGTGTAGTACAAAGCAAGTAAAAGATTATACAACAATTGCTTAATGGAGTGATAGGACTCAAATAAACACATCTCATCAATCAAAAATAAGCTGAAGTACACAGTCAAAGTCTGAAATGAATAATAAAGATCTGGAGAGCTCAACATGTCTCAAAGTACATAATGTTTAATACAAGAAATAAGGCAAACAGCCTTTATAACTCTAGAACACAAACCTCTCAAGTCTAAAATGTCTCAAGTGGAGTATAAAAATAAATACATCTAAAAAGAGGATAGTATACACTAGTAAGGGTCGTCCTCAACCTTCGACTCTCCGGGCTCCTGGCTCGTTACCTGAAAGGGGGAGGGACAACGAGCGTTAAAACGCTAGCGAGCAACATCACAACCAACCCCAAGGGATAGGGCTCGTTGCATAAGAAAGTATAGTTAATACACAATAATATAAATCATTTATCCTAACAACAATGGGTTTTGGTACTTAGGAAAATACAACACGAGCATAGGTACGTTAAGCGAAATAATCCAAACAAGGAAACCCTCATGTATATACCTTGTATCTCAAATTGTAAATCCCTAAATACTAAACCCGAGATCTAATACGAGAAACAATAAAGGAAACGAATACAAACCCATCTCTACCGATAAGTGTAATCATGTCATGGCTACAATAAGTGTCATGTCTGAAAACGATTAAGTGTCCAACACGTAGACTATATATATATCATATGAATGTCCAGCACGAGGACTAAATGGAAAGAGT
>NC_033802.1:48315291-48321696 GCF_001876935.1 Asparagus officinalis | reverse complement strand
TATATATATATATATATATACAGTAGGTGATTTAACAGAAACACAAATAAGACAGAAAGACTTCGATGAGTCGACTCGTGCTCAGTTATGAGTCAACTCATGTCTCATGGGTCGACTCATGATCTGTTACGAGTCGACTCAGCAGAAAACATATGATAACAGGAAATGACTTCGTGAGTCGACTCATGGTTAGTTATGAGTCGACTCATGACTTATGGATCGATTCGTATACTGATGAGTCGACTCAGCAGAAGTAAAAAGGCAACACAACTAGACTTCGTGAGTCGACTCATGACAGTCATGGGTCGACTCAACCTGATGAGTCGACTCGTGATGAGTCGTGAGTCGACTTACGGGCTGAAATCTGCATATATCACAACTGCAACTCGTCCATCTCGATCCATACTTCCACTATACTGATCTACACCTCCTTAACTATCAATTCTAAACTTTGAGGCAGTGAAAGAATTCATACATAGCATGAGAAATGATTACTTGCATGTTAAACCTAACATTTAACCCCTAAACATGAAAAAGAGCATTTAATCAAAATAAAACTCATATTTTCATTTCTTTAAATAAATTCCCAGATCTGGGTTTTCATCAAAACTTGTTGGTGGGAGTTTAAAAAATCTAAAACATACGACCTTTAGCATTTACACTAATAAGAACATCGTTTTATATTTGAAATTATGTCTTAGGCTCAATAAAACTCATGAAAAACATTTATAAATTCATAAAAGCATGGGAGAGAGATTGGGCGAGATGTTACTCGCCTCAGATGTGATGAAGAACGATTCCCTTCGCTGAAATCCAAAAGAAACTGCTGAAAAAAATCCTTTGAAACGTCCCAAAATCACCAAGAAAACCTAGGGTTTGAGAGAGGAGAGAGGGGGACTAGGGTTTCTGGGGAGAACTGATGAAAAATGAAGTGTTTTCGGGTAGAGGAGCATATATATAAACAGTTAAGACCCGACCTGAAACCCAAACAAATCCGACCCAGAAAAACCAGAAAACCCTCGATGAGTCGACTCATGTTCAGTCGTGAGTCGACTCATGACTCATGGGTCGACTCATAAGATTATGAGTCGACTCAGTAGAGGCTTATGACAGGGAGATGATATCATGAGTTGACTCATGACAGTTATGGGTCGACTCATGACAGTTATAGGTCGACTCATGAGCTGAAAACTGAGTTCTTCGACTCTGATGCTTATGATTTGCAAATTTGCAAACTCAACCTCATAGCTAATGCATATATACATTCTCATAAGCTCAAAAATGCTAGATTTCATGCACAACCATGCCATGAAGATATTTTTCACATATTGAATATTGCGTTTCACTAATATCCACATGTATGAATTATCAAAATCAACGGGGTCTTACATTCTTCCCCCCTTAAAAGAATTTCGTCCTCGAAATTCAGAAATCATATCTAACTCATAATGGTACTTGAAAAGCACAACAAGGGTCTTATCCAATCCGCACACATACACATCTCGCAATATTAACTGCTAGATAAGCATATAGTGATATTCATACTTAACAATCTAAAATAATAATATTCTCACTCAACCCCTAACTGCTCGAACAAGTGTGGGTAGTCGCGTCGCATGTCCTCCTCGTGCTCCCAAGAAGCTTCCTCAATTCCACTTCGGTTCCATTGAACTTTCACCAATGGAATCACCTTGTTCCTGAGTCTCTTGACTTCTCTAGCAAGTATGGACACTGGGATCTCAATAGTCGATAAATCATCCCGAAGCTCAATCTCCAGTGCAACCAACACTCGCTGCCGCTCCTCATCATGCAAGTGCTTCTTGAGCATAGAAATATGGAATACATTGTGTATACTAGACATAGAAGCTGGAAGATCTAGTCTGTATGACACAGCTCCAATGCGATCCAAAATCCGGAAAGGTCCAATGTATCTCTGCGCAAGCTTTCCTCGCCTCCCGAATCGCTGTACGCCTCTCATAGGCGATACTTTCAGCATAACCAAATCCCCAATCTGAAACTCTAGGGGTCTTCGCCTCTTATCTGCATAACTCTTCTGCCGACTCTGAGCGGCTAGAATCTGCTCTCTGATCAACGCTACCTTCTCGGTAGTTTACCTCACAAGCTCTGGTCCAAGCATCAAACTATCCTCAGGCTCTGCCCAACATATCGGTGATCTGCAGGGTCTCCCGTACAGTGCCTCATATGGAGCCATACCGATAGTCGCTTGATAACTTGGAAGTCAATGACACATGCTCGCAACATGTCCTCCAACACTTGGTTCACCCTCTCCGTCTGACCATCTGTCTGTGGGTAGAATACACTGCTATAAGACAGCTTGCTGCCAAAAGAGTCTTGGAAACTCCTCCAAAAATGTGAAGTGAATACTGATCCTCGATCCAACATGATTGTGTCCGGAACTCTGTGCAATCGAACTATCTCCCGAATGAAGATCCTCACATACGCCTCAGCTGTATAAGTAGTTCTTACTGGGATAAAATGTGCTGACTTCGTCAACCGGTCCACAATGACCCAAATTGAATCATTCCCCTTCTTCGACTTAGGCAACCCTACAATAAAGTCCATAGAAATGTCTGCCCACTTCCATTCTGGGATAGGTAACGGCTGAAGTGTGCTTGCTGGTCTCTGGTGCTCCGCCTTTACCTGATGGCAGGTAAAACACTTTGCCACATACTCTGAAATCTCCCTGCGCATACCACTCCACCAAAAGTGCCTCTTCAGGTCCTCGTACATCTTTGTGGTCCCTGGATGTACTGTGTATCGAGTACAGTGTGCCTCATCAAACAACTCCCTCTTCAGCTCTGCACTGGCTGGCATAACCAATCTGCCCTTCATCCGTAGACCTCCATCTGCTCCAATGGTCCAATCGGCCTTAGGCACTTTGGAAATCTCCTCCTTACGGATTTGAATCCAAGAATCCTCCAACTGAGCTCTAACAACTCTGTCGTTCCAAGTTGGTTCCACTGATATAGCTCCCAAAAATACACTAATGTCACCAAACTCAGGTCTAAAATCAAACTGGCTAAGAGCGAGAAGGTCTCGGTGCAATGAGCACCTCAAAGCCGCAATTTGATGTCGACGCTTCCTACTCAAAGCATCTGCTACGACGTTCGCCTTCCCTGGGTGATACTGAATCGCAAACTCGTAGTCCTTGATAAACTCAATCCACCTCTGCTACCTCTGGTTGAGTTCCTTCTAAGAGAAAAGATATTTCAGACTCTGGTGGTCTGTGAACAGCTCGAACTGCACTCCATACAAGTAGTGCCTCCATGACTTTAGTGCAAATACCACTGCTGCTAGCTCTAAGTCATGAGTGGAATAGTTCTACTCATGCACTCTCAACTGTCGTGAGATATAAGCTACTACTCTCTGAGTCTACATAAGGACACCTCCTAATTCTGCCAATGATGCATCTGTGTAGACGACGAATATCCTGGATAAACTTCCAATAATAGCCGGCCAAACCCGAAAAGCTACGAATCCCTGTCTCCGTCGTTGGCGGCTCCCAATCCAGAACTGCTATAATCTTAGCCGGATCCACTGCTATGCCTTCTCTGCTGGTGACATGGCCTAGAAATCTAACTTCTGAAAACCAAAATTCATACTTGCTGAACTTGGCATATAACTGACGCTCCTGTAGAGTCTTCAAAGATAACCGTAGATGCCGCTCGTGATCTGCCTCCGATCTCGAATAAATATGAATATCATCAATAAAACTATCACGAACTGAGCCATGAAGGGACGGAAAACCCGGTTCATAAAATACGCGAATACAGCGGGTGCCTTGGTCAACCCAAATGGTGTGACCAGAAACTCAAAAGATCCATATCGCGTGAGGAAAGCGGTCTTGGGGATATCCATCTCCCGAATCCATAACTGATGATAACCAGAACGAAGATCAATCTTCGAGAAGAACTGTGCTCCCTGCAATTGGTCGAACAAGTCATCAATCCTAGGTAGTGGATACCTATTCCGGATAGTGACCTTATTTAACTCCCGATAATCTATACACAATCTCATACCGCCGTCCTTCTTCTTCACGAAGAGGACCGGCGCGCCCCACGGAGAATGACTCCGACGAATAAAACCCTGAGCTAACAACTCGTCCAACTGGGTCTGAACTCTCTCATCTCAGTTGGTGTCATACGATAGGGTGCACGGGATATCGGGGCTATGCCCGGCTGCAACTCAATACAAAACTTAACCTCTCTCACAGGAGGTAACCCAGGTATGTCCTGAAAGACATCCTGATAATCCGAGACAACTCGAGTCTCTAACAAATCAGAACTCTGATCCCGCAGCATCACCTCGTCGATGAACGCCAGAAATGACTCCGCAAAGCGATTGCCCTGAGAAGTGGCCACAATCATCTCGGACCCATCGGACGCTCGCAATCTGACTGTCTTCGCAAAACAGTCGATACTAATATGGTAGGACGACAACCAATCCATACCAAGGATGACATCGAACTCGGACACATGCAACACTATCAAATCTATGACAAACTCCGACTCACCTAGACTAATAATACACATCCTACAAACGCTCTCCAGAAGCGATACCCTACCTAAAGGGATGGAAAACCAATAATGGAATGTCTAGAGGCTGAGCTACGATTTGGAGTCTAGTCATAAAAGCGTACGAAGTGAAAGAACACGAAACTCCCGAATCGAAATGAATACGGGCGGGAAAAGGATTTATGAGGGACGTACTCTCCACAACTGATCTGCTTGCTCCATTATTATGCGGAACTACTGCATATGCTCTACCGGTGGATGAAGACTGCTCTGTCGCTGGTGCTGGAGAATATGGGACAATCTGTCCCTGGGGAACCTCCTGAACTGCTAGAACCTGCCCCTTAGTCTCCTGCTGCAGCTGATTCGGACCATTTCCCTTCTGAGTTCTTGTTGGTGCACTACGGCACTCTAATGCCTTATGTCCGACCTTACGACAGTTAAAACAAGTTCCCCGAAACTTGCGCTGTTGCTGCTGCTGTTCTTTCTGATCCTGTTGGGATCCCTTCTTATGAGGGCCCTGCTGCTGCTGAGGTCCAGACCAAGGTCTCTTATTCTTACCCTTATCTTCGGGGTGCCCTTCCTTGTTCTTCTGAAACTTAGGCGTCCCATTTTCTTGAGAAATGGCGATTTCAGCTTCTGATGGTGGTGGTGCAATATGATTCGCCACAAGCTCCTCGATGGCTGTTATCCTAGCGACTAAGGGAGCCATAAGATCAATAAGGTACTGGGGAGCCTGCTGCGGCTCAGGTAGCATCTGATGTGGCTCAGGTGGGGCCTGCTGGGGCTCTGCCTGAGCGGCCCTTCGAGTGCGGGGTCTCCCACGCCCTGCCATCTCTCTGATCATAAGAAAAATAAGGTTCATGAGTCAAAGTAGACGTACATACATAGTTCATCACAATATGATTTTCACATCACATAGTATTCACACGTATACTTTAAGCAAAAATAGTTGTCAAAAAAAATTTCTCAAAATTTTGAGATATACGCATATATCGTCCTCACTCATACTAGAAAATCCTTAGCGGACTCTACACATGAATCCTAAGAAACTCTAACCTAGCTCCACGACTCGACACAGGATGATCCTAAGGATACTGGAACTAGAGCTCTGATACCAACTGTGGTGCCCCTGGGTTCACACAAGGCTGCAGTACGAGGTGAAACCAGAGATGTCAAACCTGCCATGCACCACACCGTGCAATAATATGTTTCACCATCACAATTACTATCTCTCTAGTGGAATCAAAAACAGGTGTAGTACAAAGCAAGTAAAAGATTATACAACAATTGCTTAATGGAGTGATAGGACTCAAATAAACACATCTCATCAATCAAAATAAAGCTGAAGTACACAGTCAAAGTCTGAAATGAATAATAAAGATCTGGAGAGCTCAACATGTCTCAAAGTACATAATGTTTAATACAAGAAATAAGGCAAACAGCCTTTATAACTCTAGAACATAAACCTCTCAAGTCTAAAAATGTCTCAAGTGGAGTACAAAATAAAATACATCTAAATAGAGGATAAATAGGCACTAGTAAGGGTCGCCCTCAACCTGCGACTCTCCCTGAAAGGGGGAGGGGCAACGAGCGTCAAAGCGCTAGCGAGCAACATCACAACCAACCCCAAGGGATAGGGCTCGTTGCATAATAAAGTATAGTTAATACACAATAATATAAATCATTTATCTTAACAACAATGGGTTTTGGTACTTAGGAAAATACAACACGAGCATAGGTACGTCGAGCGAAATAATCCAAACAAGAAAACCCTCATGTATATACCTTGTATCTCAAATTGTAAATCCCTAAATACTAAACCTGAGATCTAATACAGGAACAATAATAAAGAGAAATACAACCCATCTCA
>NC_033802.1:48308915-48315162 GCF_001876935.1 Asparagus officinalis | reverse complement strand
TCTTACATTATAGATTTGTGGTTAATTTTGATGATCAAGATATCTAATCTTAGCTTTTCGGTTATAATGAACATAATGACGAGCTCTTTCGTATCACATTAATTATGTTTTTCTCAATACTATCTAATTTTCTCATATCCGTTTTGTATCCGCATGCATATTGTCTTATATATATGTATATGTATGTATGTATGCATGTGTATATATATATACATGCATACATATACACACATATGTATATATATGTATATATATATGTGTGTGTATATGTATGTATGTATGTACACACACACACACATACATACATACATACATACATATACACATATATGTGTGTGTATATATATATATGTACGTATGTGTATATGTATGTATATATATGTATATATATATGTATATATGTGTGTGTATATAAATACACACACACACATATATATATATATACATATATACACACACACACACACAGCAGGTGATTTAACAGAAACACAAATAAGACAAGAAAGACTTCGATGAGTCGACTCGTGCTCAGTTATGAGTCAACTCATGTCTCATGGGTCGACTCATGATCTGTTACGAGTCGACTCAGCAGAAAACATATGATAACAGGAAATGACTTCGTGAGTCGACTCATGGTTAGTTATGAGTCGACTCATGACTTATAGGTCGATTCGTATACTGATGAGTCGACTCAGCAGAAGTAAAAAGGCAACACAACTAGACTTCGTGAGTCGACTCATGATAGTCATGGGGTTGACTCAACCTGATGAGTCGACTCGTGATGAGTCGTGAGTCGACTTACGGGCTGAAATCTGCATATATCACAACTGCAACTCGTCCATCTCGATCCATACTTCCACTATACTGATCTACACCTCCCTAACAAAAATCTGAAACATATGATCTTTAGCATTTACACTAATAAGAACATCGTTTTATATTTGAAAATATGTCTTAGGCTCAATAAAACTCATGAAAAACGTTTATAAATTCATAAAAGCATGGGAGAGAGATTGGGCGAGATGTTACTCGCCTCAGATGTGATGAAGAACGATTCCCTTAATTCGCTGAAATCCAAAAGAAACTACTGAAAAAATCCTTTGAAACGTCCCAAAATCACCAAGAACACCTAGGGTTTGAGAGAGGAGAGAGGGGGACTAGGGTTTCTGGGGAGAACTGATGAAAAAATGAAGTATTTTCGGGTAGAGGAGCATATATATAAACAGTTAAAACCCGACCCGAAACCCAAACAAACCCGACCCAGAAAAACCAGAAAACCCTCGATGAGTCGACTCATGTTCAGTCGTGAGTCGACTCATGACTCATGGGTCGACTCATAAGATTATGAGTCGACTCAGCAGAGGCTTATGACAGGGAGATGATATCATGAGTCGACTCATGACAGTTATGGGTCGACTCATGAGCTGAAAACTGAGTTCTTCGACTCTGATGCTTATGATTTGCAAATTTGCAAACTCAACCTCATAACTAATGCATATATACATTCTCATAAGCTCAAAAATGCTAGATTTCATGCACAACCATGCTATGAAGATATTTTTCACATATTGAATATTGCGTTTCACTAATATCCACATGTATGAATTATCAAAATCAACGGGGTCTTACATGGTTCCTACTATATTCAGAGAGGCCGAGCAGAGTTCGGAGGCTGATTTGTGGCAGGTGACTATGCAGGAGGAGATGGAGTCTCTTCACGGGAGAGACATATGGGAGCTTGTCAAGTTTCCAAAAGGACGGAAGGCAATTGGTTGCAAATGGGTGTATACAAAGAAGGAAGGCATTGAAAGCACTCCCGTGAGGTTCAAAGCTAGGTTGGTTGTGAAGGGCTATGTACAGGAGGAATGTATTGATTATAATAAGGTTTTCTCTCTAGTGGTAAAGCATTCTTCGATTCAGATTTTGCTAGCTTTGGTAGCACAGTATGATTTAGAGTTAGATCAGTTAGATATAAAAATAGCATTTCTTCATGATGATCTTGATGAAGAAATCTATATGACTCAGCTATTGGGATTCTAAGTTGTAGGGAAGGATAAATTGGTTTGTAGACTGAAGAAATCGCTATATGATTTGAAGCAATTTCCTCGACAGTGGTATAAACGATTCGATGGGTTCATGATTACTCATTCATATATTAGGAACCAGTTTGATCCTTGCGTATACTATCGCAAGTTGAATGGAGGTACGTATATTTACTTCTTGTTTTATGTCGATGACATGTTAGTTGCTTCTACTTCCAGATCTGCGATAGATAGATTGAAGATTCAGCTTTCGAGTGAGTTTGAGATGAAGGATTTGGATGAGGCTAAGCACATTTTAGGGATGAAGATCGGTAGAGACAGAGACAATGGTAGAATTTATTTGACACAAGTGGCTTATTTGAAGAAGGTTCTATAATGGTTCAATGTGAGCATGGAAACGAAGCCAGTTAGTGTACCATTGAGAGCCAATTTAAAGCTTTCAGCTGACCTTTCACCAAAGATAGTTAAGATCGAGAGTTGATGTCAAAAACTCCATATGCGAGCGCAGTTAGGAGTTTGATGTACGTCATGGTTTGTATGAGACCGGATTTATCACAGGTAGTGAGCATGGTTTCTAGATACATGCACAACCTAGGTCTGGGTCATTAGGATGTCATGAGATGAATTTTGAGGTACTCTCAATGTTGGTTTGGTTTTTGAGTGGAACACTAGCGATGGGCAGCTATGTATTGGATACGTAGATTCAGATTACGCTGGAGATTTGGATAAACGCTGGTCGACTATGGGATATGTGTTCACTTTGACCCATGCACAAGTGTGTTGGATATACACCTTGCAGTCTATAGTGGCTTTGTCTACGACGGGGGCAGAGTATATGGCGATTACAGAGGCTGTTAAGGAGGCTATTTGGCTTCAAGGACTTTTGGAGGATCTTGGTGTTTCATAGCGATCCATCACTATTCATTATGATAGCATGAGTGCTATCTATTTGGTAAAGAATCAGATTTTTCATACTAGGACGAAGCACATTGATATTCGTTATCACTTCGTTCGAGATGTTCTTGAAGATGGGGATGCGGAGATTGTGAAAGTCCACTCGAAAGACAATCTAATGGATATGCTCACAAAGATAGTTCCGAGTAACAAGTTCGATCATTGTAGAAACTTATTATAAATTCGTGATTGTTGAGGTCTTTCGTGGCCATTTGGATGAACTACAGGCGGCTTGATCCCTTGGGAGAAGGGGTACGTAGGCAACCACATTGGTGCAGCCGCATATCGTGAGACGATGCATTGGTGCTCATGTTGTTGTCGGCTCAATTTAGAGAACACTTCGTCGTGGTGAAGAATTGTAAAAAATGACGTTAAATTGTTCAAAGTGTTGGCAAACATGAAGATTCAGTAGGGGTGTGGTGTCTGCCACTGTTGGCCTTCTTGTTTTGATGATGATTTACAAATAATTTACATCTAATATTGTTTGTCTAGTGTTTGTATTTTATATTTATTCTAGGCAAATAATATGTTGGAGGTTGGATGGAATTGCGCTTTAACGATCATATCCAATGGAGGTTGGAGGAATTGTGGTTGAAGCTACGCTATTCGAGTTAAAGATACAAGTTCAAGCTTCATCCGCAAGTGTACCAAGATAGAGCTTCGTTGAAGATCAAGATTGCTTGGGTAATTTAGTTTAGGAGTTTATATTATGTGTGTTAGTACTTTAAGCTCAATCATATACACACATACACGTTTTGGTTTTGTATATATATAGTTATATATATACATATATGTTTTGGTTTTCATGTTTATAAATATGAAATTACATATTTCATATTTATTATTGTGATTTGGTTTAACTACTTAGATATGAAACAAATATATTTTCATATATATACTCATATGTTTTATTTTCTATTGTATTTGTAAAAATATTATATTCTTAGTTTTTGGACTTAACAATAATCATATACATATTTTATTAAGTCTACATAATCATTGTGCAAAGTTTCAAAACATGGTTTAGCCAAAATGTCAAAATTCATATGTTTACATTTTTATATTTTGGCCTATTTTGTAAAATGATGATATTTTTTATTTGGGAAGTCCTTTTTAGAAACCAGATATTGTAGCATGTTTATTATCATGTCTACAATCATTCCCCAAAGTTTTACATTTTTAGAATTTATTTGATATTTTTAAACAATGTTTTAAAATCAGATAAACAGTTTTCAGACCTGATTTCATGTGTCAGTTCGCGGTCGACCGCCACGGTCGACCGCCATGAGTTCAGAAACTCATTATTTGTTTTTATGGCTCGCGGTCGACCATGACGCCGCGGTCGACCGTCGCTTGTCCAGAGCTGTAGTTTGTTTTTTTGTTGCTCGCGGTCGACCGCAGCGGTCAACCACCGAACAGTCAAATCTATTCTAACGGCTAGTTTCCAGAGCCGTTGCTGTATTGGTTTTTTGGTCTTTTCTTGGTTTTCTCTTGGCTTTGGGGTTTCATATAAATACCCCCTTATACCTTAGTTCTTATATTAATCCAAGAAATGTTTTAACAAGTTTTAAAAGAGTTTAAGTTTGGTTTTAAGTTTGTTTAAGGGTTTGGTTTTTGAAGAATTCCATAAGAGGAAGTGGAGATCAATTCATTGAGCTTCAATCCATATCTCTCTCTCTCTTATCATCTAGAGAAGTTTTTCTAAATTCAATTCTAGCTTTTATTCATAATTACTTGTTGATTATCACACCCACATGAGCTTATCGTATTTTCATACATAGTATATTTGGGTTGGTAAGAGTTATAACAATTGAGTGTGAGCTTTTATTGTGTTCTCATCCATATTAGAGAACAATCATTCTTTGTATTGTGCTTAATCGTGAGATCACTTTGTAATACACTTGTACACCGAGAGAAGTGTGTGGCGAGAGTCGGGGATCGTCCCAAGAGGAGTGGCGTCGGTTGACGAACCTAGGGAGAGCTTGTAACCGAGCACTTGAAGGAGACACGTCTAGTTCAACACTTGAGAGGGTGTAGAGTGGGATTGCAAGAGTGTGTAAGTTGTAGAGTTTTCGGTAAACTAGAAAACCGTATTATGAGGTGTAAACCTTATTCGGGTGAGCGTAGAAAACCCGGTTGTGATAGTGGATTTCTTCCCGGGAGTGGGGAGCGGAGACGTAGGACGGAAGGTCCGAACTCTGTGATCATATCGTGTGTTTGAGTTTGCTTTGGCGCACTTAATCTTATGTTTATATTTCTTGTCACCATTGTCCATAGCTCATTATTTATATCATACACTATCTAGTTCATTCTGTTTACTTTTGTATTAGTTTATATATCCTTGCATATATATTTCATCATATAGGATATATCTCATTATTTACATTGCTTATCCATATTTCATCATATAGGATATATCTCATTATTTACATTGCTTATCCTAGCTCATATATCTTGTTGTATTTTATACTTGCTAGGATAACTTGTTAATTAATAGCTCATATATCTTGTTGTATTTTATACTTGCTAGGATAACTTGTTAATTAATTTTAATTGGTATTTAATCGGGATTAGATTAGCATAAGACTCTAATCACCCTCTAGGGTCTAACAGCCACACCCAAGTGTGACAGAATTTGTCCCTGATATCAGGGGTGTGGTGTCTGCCACACCCAGGTGTGGCAAAATATGTCATGTTTTCAGGGGTGTGGTGCGTGCCACACCCAAGTGTGGCAGACTCGTTTTTAGATTCTCATCATGTTTGGAATTGTGTTTTGTTATAAATAAAAATATATTTTTAGGGTTTCTTAAGGAGAGAATTAACATTGTTTTGAGCACTTTGAGAGGGAGATATTGTGAGGGAGTTGAAAGCTTTGGTTAGGATTATATTTGCGTAATTTTGTGAGTTGTAACCCGTTGTATTTCTCCTCCATATAGTGTCATCCTCTCCCCGTGGACGTAGGCAATTGCCGAACCACGTAAATTCATGTGTTTGGTTTGATTTGTGTCGTATTTTAGTGAATTGCACTCGTAATTTGGTTTGGTTCTCTTCTCTCATCGCTCACCGACTCGTTTGGTTGTCGAGCATGCTTCCGCACGACGTACAACAAAGACTTTATAAAGAAAGTCCAAATAAAATGTGTAAGATAAAGGAGAAAATAGAAAAAAAATGTAGTACCAAAATATGATTATATGCTACATGAGATAGAAGATATAAAGGATAAGAAGGAGAATATACATCTGATATATATG
>NC_033802.1:48290161-48308905 GCF_001876935.1 Asparagus officinalis | reverse complement strand
CACGTTGATCAAATATGCTCAAATATGCAATACTATTCAAGGAATAAATAGTTATACTAAAAAGAGCTAGAATCCTAAAATAACTCTCGTTGTTGTTCAAGTAAGTCTTTGATGGTCTCTACTCTACCTTTTTTATTTAGCCTTGTGACTTTATGAGTCCGCCATGCATGCATATCAAAAGCTTTCAATCAGCCTAAACCAAAGGTGTAGCATGAAATAATGCAAAAAAGAAAAGAAAAGAAAAGAGGTAAAAAAAACCTCATTCAAATTTCACTCTACCTTAAATCAAATAGAGTGGTCCCTCTTAGCTCGCAGGGTCAATTTGCCAATTTGTAATTAAACCAGATTAATGCTAGTTAAGTTATATCTGATCTCGCAAACTATAAATAGGTTTCCATGAGCTAGTTTTAAGTTAAACTTAGATTCTTTATTTTCAACTAACATCGGTTTCAAACTTATACTTGACTATGTCTTTATTTGATTCAAGTTTGAGTTAGATAAAATTTGGTTGCTATTCTATGTTTAAGATTGATTTTGCTAAAGCCTTTGACTCTATAGACTGGGTTTTTCTTATTGACTTGTTGAAAGCTAGGGGGTTTGGTATCAGATGGTGTTCTTGGATTCTTCATATTATCTCCACTTCAAATTGTGTTGTCCTTGTTAATGGTGTGCCAACCAAGTTCTTCTCTTGTAAAAGAGGTCTTAAACAATAAGATCCATTATCTCCAATGCTTTTTAACATTGTTGTTGATGTTTTAAACAGAATGATCATGAACAATGCTGATGATGGTTTATTATCATCTCTTGGACTGAGAAATCCTCTCAATCAAGTAAGAATTCTCCAATTTGCTGATGATACACTCCTATTTGTTAAAAGCTCTGCTCGTGATATCACTATTCTTAAAACTATTCTCTATATTTTTGAAGACATATCTGGTTTGAGCATCAACTATTCAAAATCATCCTTAATTTACTTCGGTTCTTTTCATCATAAAGCTCAACTTTTAGCTTCTCATCTAGATTGTAAAGTTGATCATTTACCTATCAAGTACCTTGGTTTACCTCTTAAGTATGGTAAATTATCTAAATCAGACTCGCAACCACTGTTGGACATTATTCATAGAAAATTGGCAACTTGGAAGAAGAATACCCTCTCTTATGGAGGGAGACTGGTTCTTCTCAACTCTGTTCTCACATCTCTCCCTCTTTATTTTATGTCCTTTTATATGTTACCAAAATGGCTCATTAAGGATATGGATAAAGTTAGGAGAAATTTTTTATGGTCAGGAAAGGCAGATGCAAGTTCTTTCAAATGCTTAGTCAAATGGAAAAAAGTCTGCCTAAGTAAAACAGAGGGAGGATTGGGTGTGAAAGATATTTCCCTGTTCAATTATTCTCTCTTATCCAAATGGCTATGGAAGTGCCTAGATATCAATTCTTCAACAGGCAATTTTCTTCATAATCTCTATGTTAAAGATCATATATATCTAAGTTCCAGCGCATCTCAATCATCTTTTTGGAAGGCTGTTTTATTACATAAAGATGCTTTCTTACATAACATACATTGGAACTTAGGTACTGGAGAGAGAGTTAGATTCTGGGAGGATAAGTGGCTTGGTTCTAACAGTTTAGCAAGTGTTTTTCCGAATTCATATAATTTAGCTCTTTCTTCAAATGTTTCTGCTAAAAGCCAAGGTTTATATTATCATAATGTCTGGCAGTGGCATTTGTTGATGAGGAGAAGTATCCTTCCTTATGAGAAAACAGAGAAAATTGATCTTTTGAATCTTCTTAAGGATTTCCATCCTTCAAATAATCTTTATTATGCTCAATGGTCCCTTACTTCAAATAAACAATTCACTGTTAAGTCTCTTTACAATTTTCTTATTTGGATAGGTGTTTCAAGCCCAATCTATAAAGTTATCTGGAATCCCTTTATTCAATCAAAAGTTCGTATCTTCCTCTGGATTCTTATAAATAACAAACTTCATACAAAGGAGGTTCTGCATTTAAAAGGCTGGCAAGGTGACACTACTTGTTCTTTATGTGGTTTGGAACTGGAATCTAGAGAGCATTTGTTCTTCTTGTGCTCTATAGCAAATGAAATCTGGCAACACTTCAAGAGCTACTATCTTCCTTTTACATGGCCGAATAATTTGGATGATCTCTAGCTTTTATTAGAATCACTGCATGGGTGGAAAGGATACATGTGGCGTAGCATCTTTGCATCTGTCTATTGGAGTATATGGAGATCAAGAAACAAGTTCATTTTTGATCAAACGTAGTTTTCTACCAAGTCTATTATTAACTTGGCAATATCTTCTTTATATGATTGGACAGGTACTCAAAGTGGATCTGCAGCACAAAGGATACAAGCTAAGTTGGAGGAAGACCCAATCCGTAGATGCGTTTGACTTATCTGAAAGTGACAGGAGAATAATTTTTGTTTTTATGTATAGAAAATACTTTTGTTTTCTTTAGTTTTTTGTTGATTGGGCTATAGAAATATTAGTTTCTTGATACTATATATATGGCTGGCTTTGGTTCTTTCTTATATCTGTATCAACGGTGAATGACGGCAAGACCCTCTCTTCACCTTCATGGATGTTTGAAAGAAGAAAGTCATATATCTCTAGTGTTAAGAAACTAGTATTTCTATCTTCCAATTCTTGGATACAATTCGTATCCTGTTTTTGTAAAACTTGTCTCTTAATATAAATGACAGGGTATATCCCTTGTTTTTGCTCAAAAAAAAAATTGGTTGCTATTTTTCTTTTTCTTTTTCTTTTTCTTTTTTTCTCACAGTATTTTTCGGACCAGACATAATCTATGGTGCATTTCAGACAGAGAGCCCCTAGGCTAGTTCTAGTCTAATTATTGACTCAACTCTGGTCAGGTTAAAAACAGAATTAGGTCAGACGATGAAACTGCCAAATTGCGATTATGAACTTGGATCATATTTGATCGCCAAACTAACCCTTTATTGGCTATATTTAAAAGGGTTGGGTTGCATTTCAAAAAGTCTTATACGGTAATTTCTCCACTAATTTTTCGCTAATTTTTTTACCAATTTTAGAAATGGGGGATTTTAAAATGCATCGACTCTTATTCTTCCTGCCACTGCCACGTCAGAAAACCGGTTGAATTAAAATGCACGTGACGAGTTCTCGCCGGAAAAGTGGTCGCCGACGAGAAAAAGGACCTAATTGGTAATTTTAATCAATTAAAATGCCTTAACGCCGATTTTTTTATTTAAAATACCTTCTTGGCAAATGTGGTTGAATTAAAATAACAATATGGGTATTTAGCCTATTATTAATGGAATGTTGAAATTTATGGAAGAATCCTATAAGAAAACGGTGTTAGAATGATGCATGGAAAATTGAAATTTCTACATTGCTTACCGCTTGTAATTAAAATTTCTTCAGACACAATAGGCAATAGTGATCAATTTAGAGATAATAATCCCCTAATATCTTTATTCCCGTACTTTCCTCGTATAATATTTATTCCACCCTCATCCAGTAGCTACAACCGAGAAATGAACTAACAAATAGATTGAAAGAAAACAAAATGGCAGAGACAGATGCAAGTTCGTTAGCAATGGTAGTGGAAACCACTAATTGTGCGATGTCAAATATGTGAACTTATTTCTTAGGGGGTGTTAGTCAATTGGGATATTTTGATGCAAATTGGGATAATTGTTAAAGCGGAATAATTTTTTGCTAGTGGGATATTTTAGTGGGATAAATAGGAACAATTTTGTGAAGCGGGATATTTTGATAAAATAACGTAGGATAAATTTTTATAATCATGGAATATATATTTATGCATTTGGAAGATATAAATACTATTTATGTATTTTAAACTTACTATTATTGATTGATAATTGCTTACAAGAATGTTCTTTACTATTAAATAACTTTTGGTTAAACTATAAGATATTGATAATTATTATTATAATGATGGTCTAATAGTGGTGATAACCATAATAGGAAAGAAGTAAAGATAAAAAAAAAATATAAAAAATAAAAAATAACAAAATAAATATGAGTTCTAGTTTTTTACCACCTAGTTCCAAGCTAAAACTTGGAATAATTTGAGAGACTAGAACTCTCATTTTTGTATAGAAAAATGAAAAAAGTGGGATAATTTTGTATCATTATCCCAATTCTAGTTTTATTAGAGTTCTACTTGACTAACACTGTAAAATTTTGTTCTAGTTTTAGTTCTATGTGACTAACACCTTAAAAATTTATCCCACATATTATCCCAGTTTTAATTTTAAGTTTTAGGTGACTAACCCCCCTACGAGGGAGACTTGAGTAGTGAGTCCCTAGTGAGTATAATTACCCGAAGGGTTGGCCTGGTATTGGGTGGTCCATTTTAAGTCGTTTGTTGAAAGAATTGATAGGTTGTAAGTTAGACGAAACAAACGGCAAGAAATTACTTCTCTATAAATCTAGAGAAAATAAACCATTGCCGAGTCACAAATAGGGAAAATGAATTTTATGAAGAAGGATAGGTTTTTTGCTAAATCAAAAGCTAGAAGAGTAAGGGAGAATTAACAATTCATGGAAATAAGTAATATACATGATTATGAAAACTGCTGTAACAATACTAAGCCTTATAAACATTTACAGCACATAGATACAAATAAAGAAAAAAAATACCTACAAAAAATATAGCAAAAATGCTAAATTATATATCAGATAATAATTAAAACAACTATTCAAAAATAAATGAGAAACAAACTATTTTAAAAGAAACAATAGGACAGATGTACGAAAATTTAAGAAGACTAAATAAAATAATAGAAAGTATGGAAGAATTTAAAAGAGAATTCAGAAAGTTAAATCAACAATTACAACAAATTAGAAATAATAAAATAAAATTGATAAATAAAGTATCATTTGTGTTATACTGGTCAAGTACACTAAAATCAGACACACTAAAAGATGAATATATTATGGTTTTGCAAAAATTGAATGAAGAATATCTAGAAACAAAATTATTAAAAGCATCAGTAGAGAAGATAAATGTTATCATTGAAAGTGAAAATAATGAAAAGGAACTAATTGAAAGATTGAATAAGCAAATAGAAGAATTAAAATATAAATACGTTTCTTGGGGTAACAAACTTCATACAAAGGAGGTTCTGCATTTAAAAGGCTGGCAAGGTGACACTACTTGTTCTTTATGTGGTTTGGAACTGGAATCTAGAGAGCATTTGTTCTTCTTGTGCTCTATAGCAAATGAAATCTGGCAACACTTCAAGAGCTACTATCTTCCTTTTACATGGCCGAATAATTTGGATGATCTCTAGCTTTTATTAGAATCACTGCATGGGTGGAAAGGATACATGTGGCGTAGCATCTTTGCATCTGTCTATTGGAGTATATGGAGATCAAGAAACAAGTTCATTTTTGATCAAACGTAGTTTTCTACCAAGTCTATTATTAACTTGGCAATATCTTCTTTATATGATTGGACAGGTACTCAAAGTGGATCTGCAGCACAAAGGATACAAGCTAAGTTGGAGGAAGACCCAATCCGTAGATGCGTTTGACTTATCTGAAAGTGACAGGAGAATAATTTTTGTTTTTATGTATAGAAAATACTTTTGTTTTCTTTAGTTTTTTGTTGATTGGGCTATAGAAATATTAGTTTCTTGATACTATATATATGGCTGGCTTTGGTTCTTTCTTATATCTGTATCAACGGTGAATGACGGCAAGACCCTCTCTTCACCTTCATGGATGTTTGAAAGAAGAAAGTCATATATCTCTAGTGTTAAGAAACTAGTATTTCTATCTTCCAATTCTTGGATACAATTCGTATCCTGTTTTTGTAAAACTTGTCTCTTAATATAAATGACAGGGTATATCCCTTGTTTTTGCTCAAAAAAAAAATTGGTTGCTATTTTTCTTTTTCTTTTTCTTTTTCTTTTTTTCTCACAGTATTTTTCGGACCAGACATAATCTATGGTGCATTTCAGACAGAGAGCCCCTAGGCTAGTTCTAGTCTAATTATTGACTCAACTCTGGTCAGGTTAAAAACAGAATTAGGTCAGACGATGAAACTGCCAAATTGCGATTAT
The DNA here is from genome assembly GCF_001876935.1 of Asparagus officinalis. Classification (NCBI taxonomy): domain Eukaryota; kingdom Viridiplantae; phylum Streptophyta; class Magnoliopsida; order Asparagales; family Asparagaceae; genus Asparagus; species Asparagus officinalis. The sequence goes on along the minus strand of NC_033802.1, from coordinate 48,302,805 downwards.
GAACTTGGATCATATTTGATCGCCAAACTAACCCTTTATTGGCTATATTTAAAAGGGTTGGGTTGCATTTCAAAAAGTCATGTATGATGAATAACCCTTTATTGGCTATATTTGAAAGGGTTGGGTTGCATTTCAAAAGTCATGTAGGAAGGGAACATGGATGAATGATGGATCTAGGTTTCGGAGAGAAAAAGGGGAGGATGATGCATGATACGTGAGTTATTTGAGGGAGCACTGTAGATGATGGCCTCCATTATTGTACTCTCGCTTTGTATGATGATGATGATAGTGTCGGATATGTTTACGGCACAAGTTGTTGGGCCAGCAGTGCAGGTGACAGAGGCTTTAATAGGTGAAGGACATCAGCATAATAAAATTGAACTAGTTACCCTATTTAGGTTCATCTGTTCGTCCTTTTTAATAAGCCCAATTGGACACCAAATTAGTGTTTAGTGCTCGGAACCGAATCTTAAAGCACAATATACTCAATACATTGAGCACCAGTGCCATTCAACATGGTATGAGGATGTTAGGATATAATACTACCATACAACCCCAGCTGTTCATGAGTTAAACCCAATCTTAACCTCCTCCATCATCACAGCTGTTCATGAGTTAAACCCAATCTTAACCTCCTCCATCATCACTCCATGTCAATGTCTACGTAGCGCTATGGTCCAAAATCAGATCACCATATCAGATCCATGTAGAGGCGTGACTTAAGCAGGTAAAAGTGCGACTTCTACATACAGCTAGCCCTCGACAAAACAACAAATGGAACGGCTTTGCCTCTCCACGTATAAGATCTTCTTCGAAAACCCGAGGAATGAGAACTATAATCTCTTATAATTATACTACACTCAAGTCTTTCAATTGAGATTCCTATCTCCAAAATATTGACTAGAGTAGGAAGGCCTTTGGTCGAACCAATGGCCGGACGTGACAAGAACGAGTGTTTCACCGAGTTTCATTTAGGATCAGCCGACTACCTCACAAAACGACTTCCAAACGCAACGTCATGTTTACTATCATCAACATTATCAATCAACGCATTCAAGTTTTATTATCTGAATCTTATTATTATGTACATCAACACATTTCACTTCTCTTCCTGAGTATTGGAACATTGTTTTTAGAACTTTAAAAATCAAGGTAAGAAGGAGGTCAGACTTAGTTGTAAAATATGGGGTCCCAAATCCAAAATCAGATTGTCCTCTCCCCCCCTCTCTCTCTCTTCATTTTCTATTTCTTTTTTTTTTCTCCATTAAAATTACCATTGCTTCCATCGAGGAGATGAAGGACTAAAACAGTGAAGGACAGAAGTAAATCTCATGGATGTGAAAGACTAAAATGTTTAATATACTTTTGGGTCAGGTCGGGTCAGGTCAGGCCCATTACAGCACCAACGCCCAAAAGCCGATTCCTCTGATTTCTCGTCTCGATCACACCGAAACATGTTCGCATCCGATGTACGGTTCCGAATGAGTACCAAGTTTGAGCTAATTGATTGAGCGTGACCAACCAAGTTGATTGAATACGTATACACGGCCCCCTGAAACGTATGTGACTCGAACGAATCCTAGTTGGGTCCCACCTCAAGAACTCCAGAACGGGTGTGGCTTTACGTACTGAGTAGGAAACTCGGTTTAATTGGGATTAAGAAAAAGACGAGACTTATCATAAAAGCTAATTCGAAAGAGACACGAAATTACTAAAACTGCCTATACCACATGTCAGTGAAGGGGGGTCTTTGATTTTCGGGCATAGAATGATGCAATAAAACACTTTTTTTTTTTTTCTCTCTCTCTCTCCCCCCCGGAACAGCCGCCTTTTTTTTTGGTTAAATAAGAACAACTTTTTCTTTTTCTTTTTCTTTCTTCGTTCTTTTTCCCCCATCTAGGTGCTCGGCAAAACTACTAAACAAGGCCGAGTAAAGGGAACATGGGTCCAAAAGGCTTAAATCCTATTTTGGCAAAAATTCGGCCCAAGACTAGGGCTAGTTTTGATAGGCCGAATTTTAGCCTTAAAACCTAGTTCTTTTTTTAATCCAAACCCAAAGAGCTAGCTTGAAAAAGAACCAGCTCACCTTCCAATTGCCAAACCGAGCCTAAGCTCCGGCCCTTGTTTGTCAAAAGAACTTGAACGCCTCGGACTGATTTTGTCTCGGTCCAGGCGCCTTCTAGACTGGAACGAAACTGGTTTAAGTCAAAATTAGTTTGACAAGCTAACCCTAGCGCGGCTTACTTTATTTTGAGCTCTTTTCCACGTAGGCAGCAAATCAAAAAGATTTGCATCATTTGAAACTCACACCTAGTCCAATTATAACATCATCACAACCCAACAAACAACACCAATCATAGCTGCCTCTAACCCATAATCCTAAGAACTTGGTAGGGTGAAGGCCTAACCATAAACGAAGTCGAGAAAGATGCCCCTCGCAGCAATAAAAATAGACAAGCGCTTGATCTCACCCGATTGCTAGATTTTGTGGGGCTGGGGACCACAAACACTCGGACGGAGTCAACCCGGACAAAAGCTCATTTCTTTTTCCAATTGGGCAACTGGGGCACTCGCCCCTTTTTCTAAAAAGCCTTACTAGCTTCTTTCCTTTATTTTGGGTCCAAGCGATTTTCCTTTCGCTTTCAGAAATCAAGCCCAGCAATGAGAATCCACAAAATCAGTGGGGAGACTTTACTGCCTGCTTCTGATGCTTTGGATATCATTAGCTTAGTGAGGGATTGAGGAGAGACACGCGTCGGTTATTGACGTAGACTTGCCACCAAATTTCATGTTGGTGTTTGTCCTCTTTTGGTTTTGTACATCATTCAACATGCCAATAGTTATAGTTATGAGATTAATTGCTAGGCGCATAAAAGATGACGTACCAAAAGTTGATATATATAACTTATGATCCGTATGAAGAACACATTCATCAAATAATTAAGGCTAAATAGCACTTGCATACCCTATTGTTTCATCTACATTTCGCTTACATACCCCTACTTATAATTGGTAGCAAGAAAATACCCCAATTTTTTTTTTTAATTTACACTTACATACCCTCACTTTTTTCGTAGCATTTATATACGGTAAAGTTACTAAAACATGCTCTTTAGTATCTTAAAGTTTTTAAAAATGGCACATAACTACCCTAAAGTTTTTAAAACTTGAACTTAAATACCCCCAAGTTTGCACAACTGAGGGTATTGATGTGCAAGTTTTAAAACTTCAGGATATTTAAGTGCTAGTTATAAAAACTTTAGGGTATTCGAGTGCCGCCAAAAAAAAAGTTGGGGTAGGTAAGTGAGGAGGAGGTGAAACAATAGGGTAGATAAGTGCTATTTAGCCAATAATAAAACAAACGAACAAGTGATGAAGAAAGTTATTCCTGTTCTTACTCAAAAAGGTACGTATGCCCAAAGCATCAGTGTACATTATGATGATTTCCAAAATACCAAGAAAACTGAAGGGGATGCAAGTAACCTTCGCCGCTATTCTAAAAGCCAATTGCTGTAAGCCATCATGATATGTCACTCTTACATAACAAATGGGGCCAAAAAGGCAATATACACATATCAAAATAGGATGATAAATAATACGTCAAACATCATTCACAGCTACATCTTGAGACCACACAAAATATCAGCAAAGCTAAGCAGGGCACAGGCTTCCGAAGTTACCAGCAAAACAGAGGGAGGCAGCGGTTCGACAGCTAAGGAAAGGGGTTGCCTCTGGTTGGACGGCAAACATGGTTCCTTTTGTGGGCATGATCTGGGTTGTGGTGCTGAGTTCGACATGTATAACCATACCAGCAGTTCTCTCTTCCAGATGCATCAGGTGGTAGAAACTTTACAAGAATAGTACAAAATTAGCAAACTAATGATATACTATAGAGAAAACTGGTCGAAGGGAAATGGAATAGGGTATCATACAGGGAGAAAATCACAGCTTTTTCACAACCAAAGTAATTTATATAGATGATGTCAGATTTTTTTTGAAATGCAGATTAAACAGATAGCACAGGACCTGAAAGAAGGAACTTCCTATGTCATATGATCTTTTATTACATTGGACAGCTCATGTATTCAGTGTAGTTGTATTTCAGCTTTAAGATTTGCGTAGGAAAAGAGCAAACTAATGTTCTCGAAGAATACGCTAGAATTCTATATATCTATGGGACAGTACATTTAAGTTTATGTGCCGCACTATATATTTAACGAAACTCTTTGCATCGCCGAAACATAGATTGAAATTAGAACAACGAGGGCACACACAGGTAGTGCAAATCAGATAATATTTTAAACAAAACCCAACAACTTTATGTAACGACAAATGTGGCTTTAAAACATAAGTAACACTGTAGGATGACCTTGTGTAATCTCTTGTTAACTGACAACAAAGAGGACGATTTTATATGACCTCTCTGGATTACGCAGTTAGATAGTTTTTGTGAAAAGGAAATATTATTCAACTTAAATAAGATCCACAGTTACACTTCCACGTTCTTCTAAAGTAAGAATACGTTGTTAATGAAGTCCTCAATGCCGTTGTCATCATTATCTGCCTTTTCACATTCATGATCTGCCTTTTCCCATTCAAGAAGAGTGGAGTGGCCAGAAAGCTCGGAAATGAATAACCAAGTTCTTATATATCCTATTAATGATAACCCTCTTGCATACACCAAGTTCAAGACAAAACTATGAACCCGTGCCAGAAAACTTGATTGCTAGTGAAAAACATGTATATTAACCGTTATTGGTGATTTAATATAAATGATATGATTTGGTATAATCGTATAAGGAATCAGATTTATGTTTCAAGAAAATATGGTAAACACGCCAAGATGATGATTTTCTATAAAGGACCGTATTAGATTCATGTTGCAGTACAAAATATGCCTAAAGGTACCACAATCCTAATCAGCATGCACATGACAGAAAGGCAATATGCATTATAGAGATAAATTTTCCAAATAATGTTCCATACATCGCTTTCTTCATGTGACACAACAATAATCATTATTGATGTACTCCTCATTTTTGTATCAAAATGGGATCAGCTTACACAACTCTAAATTGATAGTACTTCATCAAATATTACCTTTCCTACAACCATACACAACCCTAATTATAGAAAAGGAGGTGGTAGTCACTAAAAGCTACTAAAAGAATTTATGAGTACGGAACTAAACAGTAGATATTGAGCACTTTAAGCTCAGTAAAACAATAGGGAAACCCTCTACAATCATCTGAAATTAGGAGTCTGTAACGAGAAGATGATGAACATTGTCACGTACTCATCTCTGAGGCAGAACATAAACCAAAGATATAAATTGAATAAAAAAACAGAGATGAAAAACCAAAACAAATAGCTACTGCAGTTCATCATATTACGTTTTATTTGAATTTATTGTTATTTCAGAAGCATATGTGACAAACATAGAATTAAGCACTATAAGCATCCCACAGAAAAGATAGTATTGCAGTGATAACTTAATAGAATAATTGAGAAACAATGAATTTACATAATCCTATCAAAGGAAGGATGAAGTACTCACACTTCTAGGCGTTGTTAGCCGAAACCAATACAGGAGAAAGTCTACCAATTTGTCATAGCAATCACTGCAATCATAAGAGATTGTTTAACAATGTTTCAAAGAATTTGGATTAAATAAAAGGTGTCTAAATATTAAAAATTGTATAAATTATATAAAACTTCCAAGCTCACAGCTTAAGGACACAATATATAACCAAAAACAAAAAATTATAGTTAAAGATAAAGCATACAGGCAGTGACAAATTGCCATATACATTAAAACTGTCAAGTCTTAGCATGGTTTGTGTTGAAAATTTGAAAAGTAACCAGAATTTTCACGATGAATGGGCAAACAAGGCAAAAAGAGATGTAACAAGGGTTCGAATGTGTAATTTCAAAAGTAAAATGAAAATTTTAAAGATTAAAATCACATTGCACTTACGTCCAATGCCCATTGAATCAAAATTAACTACAAAAAACAGTATCAGAACTCTAAGATGTAACAGAAGCACAACAAGCAGACACATGATAGCAAAAGGGATGTATCAAAGTTTTTGTAAAGCCTGTAACACTAGAAAATGAAAGGAATATTTGCATTGAGGTCATAGAGAAACTGTTCCCTTCATATGAAAAACTAATCCATAAGAGAGAATATCTTGAAGTTAGATGGAACATACATGCAAAGGTGCGTCCTTGAAGTGATAGTCTCTGCATGAAATAATTGTAATCTTGATCTGTCTGCAAAAAGAACCAAAGGCACTACAAGTAAGAGCCTAGACATGTACGTGAGTTCAAGCCATGCCTAACATGATAAAAATACCATTTAGAGTTAGAGAAAATATGAACACTGCCACAAGTATGTAACTGAAAATTTTAAAAGCTTAAACTGCTCGAATAGGTAGGAGACCCGTTGATTTCATAACCAAGGGCTTATGGGCTACTAGTATTGCACAATGGGAGGGTAATGAAGTATATGTATCATTAGATTTGAAGCTGATGTTGATGGATAGGATTAATCCATCAGGAAACTAATGGGTGGCTCAGATGGCGCCACCGAAGCTACCATGTGGAATGGAGAGGTGTGCTGGGTGGAGAAACGAAAATAGGCCACATGTAAGACGAAGGATGAGAGGGAGAGGGGACACATCCTTGGATGCCCCCTCTCCACCACCTCTTCTCTCTTTTTTCTCTTATAATCCCATCTACTTACTCATGAAAGAAAGGATGAGAATTACGATACCATGCATTAGGGGGAGAATGTTGATGTTCATGACACTATATTCATTAAATTAGGTAGAAATGCCGACTTGCTTCTCTTGAGTTATATCACAATATATTGTTATTCTCTTACCTTTGTCGATAACTGTACAAGTCTGCTGGTAGTGTCTTATCTTCAGGATTATCTTTATGCTCCTGAGTAGGGATTTGATCACTAATTATGTTCACCTGTCTCGGGATGTCTGTGGTAATATGACCATGAATTTCCAGTGTAGATTAACATGTTTATGTACCATGATTGATTTCCTATGCGGAATTTCTTATGAAATTACAGAAGTATCCTATATATTATGGCCCATGTATCAGTTGCCAATATGACCATTCAAGAATCATGTTAGTTTTTGTCAATAATTGCTGGATTGGGATGTGGATAGAATATTACATATTATTTAGTTGCAATTAGAAAGCTCGCCGTGGCAAGGAAAAGATGTCTCAAGTTTAGAGGCAGAATACCCCAGTCAAAGACATCTTCTTTTTCAACGCAAAATCAAGTGTTTTACCTATTTTCTGTTCACCTAAGAAAGTACTACGGAAACTTACATATCTAAGTCATATATAACAGGATTCAACTCAAATAGTCAAATGTGAATAGTGTAGTGCCTCAATGATTAACACTATATAAATGTGTTCATGTCTTGGTAGGGTGTCTACGGTACAATGTTTTCTAGTACAGTAGGTAGTAGTGTCGGTATTATATTAGGTCCTGCTGATGCTTATGTCACTTAGCCACAGTTGTTAGCCTGGAAAGCCTGGTAACATCAGGAGAAAAAGATAGGTCAAATTTTCAGGGTGTGAGACCAGATGTATAGCCATGTTATGCTTTTCGTTGAGGTATTGTAATTTGTCCCTACATGATATAAGGATGCCTTGCCTCGGACTTCAGGAATCAGTTTAGAGGGTCTACATTAGGTATTGTCATTTGTCCCTGCATTCTAATCTTCAACGACTAACTGATGACATCTTGACAATCAGTTTATAACGGCTGGTATGCTTAATGCTTAGAATACAACACAAAAACATCTAGGGAAAAACATGAAAAAGATGATATGATAGAGAAGTCAAAACAGGCTCTACAAATGCAAAATAAATAACTGTTACAGATTAGAATTACAAATAATTGCTTTGCTTATGGGGAAAATGATAAGATATGATCCAAGAGTTAAACAGCTACAAAAATGCAGCAGTCATAACTAACGATAGCAGAGTAAAATGTAATAAACTGTTATAATGCTCAAGCTAAATAAAAGCCAAGAATCAAACATATTCACTAAGGCAAATACCGAATTGTGTTTAAATCATGTTGATGACTTTATAGAAAGATTTGCCTTTACCAATTTCTTGATTGTCAAACTTAGTGATCCAATCTGAGATAACAGCCTGCAATGTCTTTCCCATTTTCTGTATGCACCTGTCTGTAACCTAAGAAAATGATTTGAAACTAATGAAATATTACCACATTTTCAGAAGATCGAAATAAAATTAACTCAGAAAAAGTATTCATACATCTTTCTCATACTGATTATTTTGATGTATTGAATCTGGAAGTCTTGAAATGGTGCGGTCTGATATCTGCAACATTGAAGCAAGAAGCAAGAATTTAGAAAAACACATTGTAGATGAGATAAACTATACACAAAGTGTTGCGAAATCTTTGTTCAGATAACTTATTACAGTTCAAATGCATTTCGCTAGCAAGTAGCAGGTAGAACCTATATGCTGTTTGCAAGACCAGAGTCTATCTAAAAAGCTGTGTTCGTCCTACAGCTTACACAGAACTGTTACCTTCTTCTAAGTTCTAACTGAAAACATTTTGTGCTACATCAACAGAATGAACTGTAAGCTAAATAAAAACAATGAGAAGGGTAAGTTCGATTTATCTCCATATTTACATACACAATGGTATGCCATACTTGTGGCCATACTGTATGGCCAACAGGCAGTAAAAGGCCAATTAATTTACGATGCAACTATTGAAGATTTGAAGGAAGCTCTAAGTTCCCAGGTTTAGATGACAAAGGAGAGTACAGTTTGCTATAATGAACAGGTCTTTGCATGCATCTACAAGGCACAACAAGCTAGACCCATATGGAAATGTCAACTCACATCCATAATCTACTTATGAAAATTACTCAAGTGAAATGCTCTAAGAATTTTAGAATAGAAAATGAAACTAAATTAAGGGACCACAAATCAATGGAAATAGGAGTTTTCTGGAAGGTTTAGAAAAGCAACAAGAGCTGAAAAAATATAATGCAGGTTTATGGAGACCCTAAGTATTTTCCATCATTCAACCCCCACCCCCCACCCCCCCCCCTCCCTAAAAAAAACGAAAAAAGAAAAGAAAAAAGAGAAAAAACCAACACACACGCACACACAGCAAACAGTTATTAAAACCGTTCAATAATTCAGGGGTTCATGAATGCATCAAGACCTTAAAGCAAGTAAAACTACAGGACCCCAACAAGATTCAGAGGGAAGAGAGTGTACTGGTCTGAATGTTTGCTGATTGCAAATTATGTCGTATTCATTTGGATCTACACCTTGAGAATGCCAATAAGGACCACAAAAGGCTCTATTGCATCCTAAGCCTGCAAAAAGAAAGAATACATGGAAATTGCTAAGGAACAGTTTCTTTGCAAACGTGATTGGGAAATTAACTTGTTATGCAGTTTAAACTTAGAATGCACTAAGGATTAAACTACCAAAAGCAACAAGACAATAGAGTTTTAATTATTCGTAACAAGTGAATAATTTTGGTTCTAATGCAAATCTTCAAATGAAAGCCCCCATACTTTGAGCAGACAGTCCCCCATTACTTATAGAATTGTAAGTCAATTGTACAGCAAAGATAAGGAAAAAGTAATGTCCTTTCGCATTTGCATGCCCTAAGTAGAAACTGCAAGGAAAATATCCATGGTGAGCTGATCCTATCTCGCAGTATAGGAAGTAACATCCTTGGACAAGGCTATTCTTTCAGTGTATCTCAAACTTGGTCAAATTACAATTCGCATCTATGGAATATAGGTTGGGTCGACAGCGTAGAAGTTGAGTTTGAAGAAGAAATGGTATGCCATAGATGAAAAAGAATTCCGACATTATACCTCCGGTGTTGCATTTAAAGAAAACTATAGAATAGCTTAACAAGAACATATTTTACCAAGAACATGCCTTCACACATAGAAGGATCAAACTCTCAGAACAATGTTTCATCTAAGAGCTCAATGCTCAATGTAATATCACATATCAGGAAGTAACACAAATATAAATATGTGTGGTACTAAGAGTTGGGTCATATTCTTTAAAGAAAATTCAAATTTCAATGGAACAGAATAAAATATGAACAAAATATCAATAATAACAGCAAAAATTGTCGATATTTGAAAATGACTCGCCATAGAACTTAACGGAGAAAACAAAACAAAATGGATTCTCCAAGCTAATCAGTTGTTGCTGTAAAATTCAGAGTTCCACAACGGAATGAAAAGAATGGTAAGAAGCATCCTTATATCCACAGGATAAATTTTTTTAGTCACGTAAATGCTACCACTGGAAATTCCAGAAACAATTACAAATCAAACAAGATAAAGCAGCACGTACAATGCTGTGGAACACCGACATCAGGTCTAGATGGCATCAATCCTCCGCATCCTTGACACTGTAGGTGGGTAGTCACCCGACCACATCTGAATCCCCCAATTGCAATGCCTGTTAATAGTTATATATCAGACTAAAAAAAAGTTATATCTGACGAGACTAATAAGTCAGCTACAGAATGGCAGTGAGACTTTAGTTAGCACCATTGCAATTTTAAAAGACAACTGGAATTAGAACATAACTTCAAAACATTTGATTTGCAGCATAAATTTTTCCAATTGCTCTTCTAAAAGTATAAATGACATTGATCCAGAACCTTAGGAGATACAGCGAAAATGTTTGCATCGAATAAATACTTAGATAACAGAATATTCTTGTAACTAACTTTTAGACCTTTCAACCCTTTGGAACTTCAGTAAACTGTTAAACTATCAAATGATGCAGAAGCCAACTTATGAAACAAATTGTTTAATAGTTGTTACTAGCTCAGAATTGCAGAGCAGAATGAGATGCAAAAGTAGGATCAACTGGGAATACACATTTATGTTGAAATGAGAGAGGATGGATAAATATAGGGTGAACAGCATACTTATAACTACCCATATGAATAGGCATGAACTCAGATACTCCACAAACAGATATTAGACCGAACAGCGTACTTTTAGGCATCCATGTACAAGTAGGCATGACCCAGATATTCTTACAATGGAAAGAAAGTCGAATCTGATCAACATTTCAGTTCACCAACTTCAAAAACAACAGAATAAAAATGGAACAGGAACACATACAAGAGTAACTGCTTTGGGACTGATGTCTTCAATGTCATGCTTCTTTAATTTCATTCATAACTACCCAAGAACAACTACCAAAATTTCAAAACAAATCAGTACATATCCTTCACGCAAGTAATATCAAAGTTGTAATTTCTATACTTCTTTTTTCCGAGACATTCATTTAGTTCTTCTGATATTAAGTTAACAGAATGAACTTTAGCACCTCTTATGCCCCTTTAGATGACACTTCCAATCGGGTTGCATGGAAACTCAGGTAAAATTTTACATAAAAAATGAAATAACACTTCACAGAAGCATAAAATATATGCATGATTGCCCAATTGGAGTTTCAAAATATAGACTTTCTGGTTCAAATTCACCACATTTTCCAGAGTTGTCCAAGTAACGATGAAGAATCTCTACATAAATGTATTTAACAATCTAATAAACTCTTAGAAATTTGACTGATGTTAAAAGAAGTATCTAAAAGAATCGTAATTCATCCTCACATTGCTTCAAAATAAACTGTAGGAAGAACAGAAACAAAATATCCAGCTTTTGGTTTACCACATTGGGGGCATGGAAGATCTGCACCACTACCTTCGTCACTTGATGACAAAGGCCTCTTTCTTGATGTTTTCTTTTCAATCCCCAAGACCTATGCAAGTAGCAGTGTGATATCATATGAATACGATTGCATAGCATCCATTTCGGTATAAGATAGTACACTCTAAAAGCTTGCAAAATAAGACGAAATAGGAGACCTTTACTACATTCCATTTTTGCACAAAGACGGCCAAGCTAATGTATTGTGCACACCCCTAAGTCTTTTAGAAGACACCTTGGACAAATATTATGCATCATAACAGAACAACATAAAGTTCAAAGCTCCAAATAGCTAAAGCCGGGGAAACATAAAATTATGAAAACCCAGGAAATTGGTGAGCTGTATAGGAGTTAAAAATTGTATGACTCTTGTAAAAGGATCACATGAATCAAGCAACAGGAAACATATCTACACAATATATCATTATTAGAAATATTCATAGAGAATTAATAACTGCAGAGGAGAGTTACCAAAGTATAATGCATAAGCTATAAAATTCAATACACACATGAACTTACAAGATTTGACTTAACCAAAGCATATGTATCTAACTGTGCAATCTCCTCATCCGAATGCTTTAGCGAAGAAAATTTTTCCAGGATAGCCTGAAAAAAAATATTCAAATGTTAGCAAGATACAGATACCATCAAATTAGTTACTCAAACAACAAGGAATATAAAAGTTATCTGTCTGCTTTCTTAATGCATGAAGATAAATTGGTCTTAGCAACAAGGCGCAATGCATATCCTACTTCGAGAGTTGGATAGAAAAATCATAAAAAAATATTTGAGTTTGAGAAGTTTCAATTCCAACTTAACTTAAAGAAGGGAACTACTGAATTTTCTTAGTGACAAGCC
>NC_033802.1:48280497-48290151 GCF_001876935.1 Asparagus officinalis | reverse complement strand
CCCCCACCCCCCCCCCCACCGCCACCCCCCCAAAAAAAACTCTCTCTCTCTTCAACACAATAATTTATATATGTAATGCCTTTCTAGTTAATGAAACAAAAGAAAACGCTAAAAATACAATGATATTCTCAAAAAGAAGACAGATGTCAAACACGAGAGGACAATAGAGGGTAGAACATCCTTAGTGGCTTAAACATAATGCACCTGTGATGCTCCAAACCTTTAGATCTTTGCAAAAGTTTTTTTTTCTTGGTAAAGTTTGGGGTGCTATGCTCTACTAGGAAGCTGCTCTTCTCACATGTAGCAACTGCTTGAAACTTGTGCCAAGTAGATAACTGATTATCCATTAAATATGCACAGTGGTGAGAAGTGTTGTGATAGCAGTTAAACGACTCAGTAGCATAAATACATTTGGTGAATAGTGTGTAAAGGCTAGTTTCATGTGAATTATAAGCCCTTTAAGTATGCTCCCATGCCCATCTAACTGAAATTAATTTAAATCAACTCAGACTAAAGGAAAACAATCATCCATTAATATGACAATCCCATTTACTTAGGGGCTTTCTTTCAGGACATTTGTAACCTACAAGTTCAATAAATAAATGCAGAAGCATTAAAAGTAGAGACAGAGTGGGACAGTTTGCCCAGACTTAAGTTTTCCAAGGAGCTAGGTACATTCAAACATGTTCTCCCAAGCATAGTCCTGCTCATCTGTGCACCATTTTCGCAAGCCAAAATGAGCTTAAAACCATGCCTCATAACATGTAAAATACTAAATAGTGAGACGAAGAACATGTCACCCAAGAATTTACATACTTCTAAACTTTGGCCTAAGTATGCCAAGCTAAAACCGATAATTTTAGCCAGGACATTAGGATCCGGAGCAAGTTGAATACACGCAACACCCGCAGTTATAGGTTTTCCAACAAGCCACAATCTGAGTTCAAATTCATGAATATATTATTAGATCCCACTAGTTTTATTCCACGCACAGTATCCATAGTTTCTTACAAGGTTTCTGATATAGATCATTAGAAGCATATCAATTGATGCCTAAAGGATAAACTGCACAAACCCTTCCCACATTTAACGCCAAGGATTAACAAACAATGCCCTTTAGCAAGGATTTTTTGGTACTTCACTGAGAATGCAGTTCGCCCCATTTCTGTCAACTAACATTAGACTGGAGTAAGGATACGGTAAGGATGTAGCCTGCTAATTAACCATGTCAAGGATTCATGTGCATATACCTACTTCAAAGAGGTCGTGTGCATATACCTACTTCAAAGCGATTATATGCAGTGTGCTTCTAAAGGCTAAACGACCTCAAAATTAGGCATCTAAATTACAAATGAAGCACTTATTGTTGAATAGCATTCATTCTTTACCTAACTGATTTTCTATGTGAAACTTGTAGCTGTCATGTCTTGTGAAACTTAGCGGGCTAGCATAATGGAATGTTCTGGAATGTAGTTTCTTCCTTGTTATCATAATTTTCCACAGGAAAAGAACTAATATGTAACCACAAAGTGTGAAGTGACTTGTGACTATAGCTTTAATTAATGAAAAAAAATTCTCTGTAAACTTGTAGCTGCCCTATCATCCACAGGACACACATTTCTTCTTTGTCAATTGAGTTTCCCTTTTTTCTAAGAGCTTCATTTATTATAAAACTTCAAACAAACTTCTAAGAAAAAAACAGGAAAGAACTTCCAGCTGGAGGATATGTTGGTGGAAGAGAGGCTCAAACCAAGAGCAACATGTGAATTTGCACAAACTAAACCAAATCATGTATCATGAATGATCAAGATCATCTAAGCCCTGGCTACATTCTCACTTTCTGGAAGCACTTGTTGTGGGGGAAATTGTTTAGATTTAGCTTTGCAGGAACGTTTATACCTGTCAGTTACATGCCTCCATCTTATTTCACAAATGAAAAATACCACTGCATGTTAGAGTAAGTCTCAACACTCATGTCCAATGATGTAAACAGAAAATATAATTACTTTTTCAAATAATAGCCTGATTGCTCCAATATTCTCTATTGATATAATAATATTACATGAGGTAATCCAAGGACATCCGCAGTCACACGTAGTACAACAATCCTCCACAAAAATATGAGATGTCCTCTTATAAGCATAGAAGCAAATAAATCTACTCTATAACATACCAGAATCTAGAAACCAGCCCACATAAAAAAAGAATCTCTATGTAGATACAAGCAAAGCAGCATGCTAGCCATATTTATTTCTCAACTATGATAAATTCCACTTCAATCAAAAGTGCAATATATTATACATAGGGCATGTTGCAAGCCATAGGGATGAAGTAGATCTACATGAAAACCTTATCAAACATTTGGAGAAGGAAAAAATAGTGGAAGAAAGCACCTCTTCAAGAGTATGCAAAAAATGGTTTCTTCCCACAGAATATATAATTGCTCGACACTGGGGACAGACTACACTTTTCTGCTTATCTTGAGAACGGGTTGAAGATCTCCTTAACCACTCTGAGAAGCAACCATTACTACATTAAAAAAAAAGTAGGGTTCATCATTAAATGATAGAAGCAAGAAAGGTTCAAATAAAAATTTGGCTAAACAAAAAGAGATCAATTACCAGAAATTGTGCAGACAAGGAGCAACGGTGACAACATCATGCCATATGTTTAGGCATATACTGCATTTTGCATGTTCGACATCTAAGGAAATCTACCGCATTCAAACAGTAAAATCATGAACCATGAACCAGCAGCAATACCCTAAAAACTAAAGGAAATGAAAATAGAATTTCTTGAAAAACTAACCTTCATACTTTTTCTTTCACGCCTCTGGGAGGGTAGAAATTCAAAAGTATAACTTAAGAACCCTGAAAAGTATTTTAAAGGAAAATATATTCAGAGAACTACTTGGTCGAAACTATTATAAGAGTAATAATATTAATGGAAAGCTATAATAACATCACAACTAACAATAAGGTATTCATGTTTTCAGAAGTATAGGTATCAGGATAAAAAACAGCAGAGGTGCGTAAATTGATCACAGGCTCAAGATTAATGACGACAGCAGAAGCCCTAACATCAAAAAACATACAGGATGAAAATGAAATATTCCATGACTACTTTTCTAAGCTAGATTCTCTGATCAGAAACACGGATCAAGCATAGAAGATAGAAACATGGCGGTTGCATAGCAAATTTCTGAGGTAATGTACAGCAAAGCTAGTGAGCTGCAACTAAATTCAAGTTTAAGCAGTATCTAATTATAACTTCAGGAATTTTATTGCATTAAACATTTAATAAATAAAAAAACAAGTGATGAAGGGCAAAATCTTGAAAAGACATGAATCATCTTTTGGGGTTTCAGTTATAGAATTATAAAACCAACAAAAGAAGAATAAGATGAAAAAGAAAAAGATTAAATCACTACCAAAACAGCACAACAGGAGAAATGCCAATTATAAAGTTCAAGCTTTTAAATGTCAGCTACCATTTCTGTGTGATATTCAGTTTTACCTCCCTTGTTCTTCAAAATGAACAGACTTGCGAGCTTAAAGATAACTTGCTGCCTTAATCCCTCATATTTGTGAGGGCACACAAGTTGAGGGATGCAGTAACACTAATGTAACTTTAAATTAAAACATATAATTCGATATAAATCTTAAAGCATAGTCAGTTAAAATAGTCTAATTTAGTTTCAGGGTTTGCTGCCCAGCAATTGTCCATACGTTAGAGCAACTTTCAATTATTGCACTATGTTATTGCATTCTGTAATCACCTAGTTTCTTGTCCACAAGGAAGCTTTACAAACCAACCTCAAGGCATTCGTATGGTAGCAGGCTAGCAGCAGCAAATCCTCCAAATTATTGCGCCAGCAATATAGTCCTTTCCTCTCAGTTTTGTGAAGGACCAACTCCTCTGGACACTCTATTTACGAAAGCTGAAAACATTCCTACTAATATAGATTTGACCAACTGTACTCCATGTGTGATACAGAAACAATGTCAACAGCAGCTCAAGTTTTATTCCAAAATTTTTGGGGTAGGATATGCCAGAACTTTAATTCTCCAATCAACTTTAATAGGGACCAGCTTATCTGCATTTCATTTGTAATACAGAAACAATGTCAACAAGAGCTCAGCTTTTATTCCAAGATTTACAGAGCAGAACATGCCAATGCTTATTCTCCATGCAGCACTAATTACCACTTCATTTGGGTATCTTGTCCATAAGAACTGATATCTTGTCCATAAGAACTGAAAGCTTAACCTATCAGGCTTATTGCTTAGGGCCAGCCCATCGCTGCATGCTCTAAAGGCATCAGTGATGATTTGAACATCAAATGGGACCAATACTTCCTTTTCACTGTAAATTTCTATCCTATTCTCAAAACTATCATTGGTTTCTTTAGTTTACAGTCAAATCAGACAAAAATGTCACAGTGGAACAATTTACTCAAATAATTCATTGGAATCATATCAATAAATCATTATGACATTATCATTATCTAAGCCTTTCCCTGTCAAGATGGCACTAGCCGAACAAAGCAAAGTCCAGAGAGCTCCAACTTTGACCCAATATTTTTGACTGCACATCAATTATGCGAGCTTGTACAATTCTATCAATTCAAGTATGAGCAAGAGAGGCCATGCCCTAAAAGAAAGGTTGTTCTATCAATTTTGTTTACGCAATTTAACTTAAAATGAACAAGGAACAGACAAAATCCACTAACAATAGGAAATAACCAAGACAAAGTGGTTTAATGATAATCTGCTATAGGTAATCATACTTGTCTCTGGCACATAGTAAGCCAAAGGAGGCATACCCAAATAAGACTTCGAGCAACAAGAAAACTATAGGTGCTACAATCAAAAGAATATTATTGCTTTCCTTGAAATACAAGATCATTCTTTTTTTTTAACCAAATTTTGATATGATACCAAGAAAAGAAGCATCAAAGCTAAAATATAAGAGATGATGACACATTCAAGAATATGGCAAAACAAATGATATTTGATTGGACTTACCTTTTTTACAGGGGCCAGAAGTAAGTTTACTTCCACACTTTATATCGACAACTTCTTCTCCAACAGCAGTTCCATCAACAATTATTTTATTTGAACTGTCAAGACAATTTAGGGAAAAGAAACAATAAGGAAATAGATGGGCAAATCAGTGAAGAGAACATATAGATTAATAGCTGAAAGTGACAGATGGTAACAGAGAGCATACAGCCAACATTGTAATTGAATCTCTGTTCTGGTGGGTGTTTCTTAGATCTTTGATGTACATATAGATTTTATGGGCATTCTTCTCAAACTGATAATATTAGGACATATAAAAGAGAATACAAGACTCCACATAAGTTAAAGTAAAAAACTAAAAAAAAAAAGAATAATTGCCTATTTCTCATCACACCATTTAATAGGTGTAGAAGTTTAAAATAAATAAAAAAATGTTTTGTTACAAAAGAGGAGTCTACACGGTGACATTGATAATAGAGTGAATCCACTTTCGAGGAAAAAAAAAGGTTAAGAAATTAGGTCTTGATACCAATCACATAGCACTCACATTCCTAATCTGTTTACAATGGAAAAATTACATCTTAACTCAAATTGTTACTTTTACGTAGGTACTTTAAACAGCATGCAAGACCCGTACCTAACAAATCCACTTCATCTCATATACATTGAGCCTGAACCCCATGGACATTAATTGCCAACACTTCTACCGATGCAGAATTCTTTCAACATGTCCTCACCTTTTGTTTTCACAGACACATGAGTTCCACCTTATGTCTGAATCTTGAAGGTAGAGATTCTGATCAACACTTGGGAGGCTTGTACATTTAATACATACTTAGCTAAAAATTTATAATTGTCACATGGCTAACCCGAGTTAAAGAAACAGTGCCTCTCCCACCAAATCATAGAGATGCTAACTAAAATACACCACCATGCTACTTTCGCTGCTCAGATCAAAATGCGTCCCAAAACCAACCTATTGCCGCACGAAAAAGTTTAACTCATTCCCAATGTTGAAGTAAAGTTCAATTACAATTTCCCTTTTAACTTCAATGAATTTAATAAGATGGAAGATGACCCAATGGGATGGAATACTAAAATTAAGGTATAAAGGGCCGATACAATATCTAAGAACAGGCGAAAAGGGAGGGAAGGTCTAAATAGGTCTTTATCTGGCCTGTAAAATCTACCTTTATAAATACCAGATCATGTTTATACAACAATACAAGGCCTTTTGTCCAATTTTTTGGGGTCAGCTACGTGAATGAATAACAGAATAATTGCTTTGACACAAAAAGGTTAACTCAAGTCATCCGCGATGTGGGAGTAAACCCTAAATGCAATTTCCACTTTCACTTGGGTGATTTTAAGTAGATATGAGACAATGCAACGATACAATGTTCAAGAACACAGTACAAGAGAAGGAAGGGTGACATAGGCATGCACCTTACCTGGCCCGTAAAATCTATCTTTATACATAGCATATCCTGTTCTACAACAACAACAACAACAATAAAGCCCTTTATCACAAATTTTTGGAGTCAACTATTTGAACCTTAGTCTTCCATTCAATTCTATTACATCGCATTTAGTTGACTATTATTATATTCTTCTTAATTACCTTCACAACCTTTTAGGTCTACATCAGGTCCTTTTGCTCCATGAACTAAATCTTATCATTCTCCTAACTGATTGCTTAGTTCCCTTCATAGTATATAACTAGCGTATCTCAATCAAATGTCTCAAATTTTATCTCTAATAGCAGCATCCTCTAATCTCCAACGAATGCACACATTCGTTATCCTACCATTTAGTGTATATCAACAAGAACATATAATGACATTCTCATTTCTGCTTTAATCATTTCTTGAGCATGTTATTTAATTGTCCAACATTCTGATTCATAAAGCATTATCAGTCTCATAGTTGTCCTACAAAATTTTCTCCTTAATCTCATAGATACTCCATGGCCACTATAACTCTAGAAGCACTCATTTATTATAACCATCTTGATTTGATTTGATGAACCACATTATCCTAAATCTCATCATCATAACAAATGATTGATCCCAGATAACAATAATGATTACTTTTAGCTATTCCTTTATCGTCCACATGTATTAGATACACATTTCTCCTTACTGTTTACTAAAGTTACATTTCATATATTATATTTTTCTTAAATAAATTCTAAATCTTTTATATTTGAGAGCTTCTCCCCATCTTCTCAGTTAGAATTATCACTTTCCTAGTCTCATCATCACTTTCTTAGCCTCATAAACTAATTCATAGCATATCATCCTAAATTTCACCATCATAACAAATGATTGATCCGAAATACCAAAAATGATTACTCTTAGCTGTTTCTCTTAAACTAATTCTTAAGCTTTTAGATTCAAAAGCTTCTCCCCACCTTCTTAGTTTAGAATTATTACTCTCCTGGTCCCATCATCACTTTCTTAGCCTCACGAATTAAAACATAGCACATCATCCTAAATCTCATCATCATAACAAATGATTGACCCTAAAATCTAAATAACAAAAATGATTACTCTTAGCTATTCCTTAATCATCCACATGTACTAAATGCACATTTCTTCTTACTGTTTACTAAAGCTGCATTTCATGTATTATGTTTTTCTTAAACTAATTCTAAATCTTTTAGATTCGAGAGCTTCTCCCCACCTTCTTAGTTTGGAATCATTGTTTTAAAAAACCTCCGCCTAGTCCGCTTAGGCGTACGCCTAGGCCTAGGCGGTACCTAGGCCGCCTAACTAACGCCTAGCGTCTAGACGGTATTTAGACTGCCTACCTAGATTTTACGAGCATTTAGGGGAGCATTGTTTGCTTACGTGGATTGCACCCTGTAAGCATTGGTTGTGATTTTATGTGTTGTAGCCTACACGTCCTCCAAACTCCATTAACCTCCAAATATGAACACCTCTACTACCTCCTCCGATCTTTAGCAAAACCTCATCGACCACCACTTAAATGAAGAAAGAAAACCGCCTAGACACCAGTCCGACATCTAAGCTTTTTATAACATTCACATTCACTATCAATTATTGTAATTAAAAACAAAAAAAGAAAACATTTTAGGCTCTAGCCTTGTTAATTATTATTTTGGCTGTTTAGTATCTAAATATGCATGATTTATTGTGGAACTAAGATTGCTATCTTTTTTTTAAAATTTATATGAATTTAATACATATTTTTATCAATTATTATAATTAAATAATTTAAAAATAATCAAACGCCTAGGCGCTGCCTAGGCGTACACCCAGGGGTCTAGGCACTAGACGCTTGCTCAAACGCCTAGTCTGCCTAGCGCCTTCTGTAATATTGTCGAGCTCCCCCGATCTCTGTAACTACTAACAAGGTAAATAGTACTTCTTAAATATCTATTTAAGCCCCGATCTCTGTAACTACTAACAAGGTAAATAGTACTTCTTAAATATCTATTTAAGTTAGTTAACAACAATAACTTAAACTTAAGAAGTGTAATAGTACTTCTTAAATATCTATTTAAGTTAGTTAACAACAATAACTTAAACTTAAGAAGTGTAAGTTAATAGTAAACTTAAGTTTAAGTTTAAGTTTAAGTTTAAGTTTAAGTTAAACTTGAGTTTAAGCTAACAGTAAACTTAAGTTTAAGTTTAAGTTTAAGTTAATATTAAGTTTTTTGTTGATGGTAAACTTAAGTTTAAATAAACAGTAAACTTAAGTTAACAATATTTTAGTTAATAGTAAACTTAAGTTTAAGTTTATTGTTAACTTAAACTTAACAGTAACTTATAAGTTAACAGTAATTTGAGTTGAGAATGAGTTTTTCACTGTTGAGATGAACTTATAATTTGAGTTGAGAAGTATAAACATACAAAGAGCTATTGTAATTGGTAAACCAAGCAATTTAGTTAATAGTGTTGGATTTTAGTGTTTATGCATAGTTGATTGAGTATATATATATTTATCTTCAAGTATCACAATTAAAAAAATAAAAAAAAATAAAAACGCTCAGAAACCGTTTAGGCGTCCGTCTAGACGACTAAGCGCTAGGCGCCAAGTCTGACGCCTAGAAGCGTCCAACGTTTAATGTAACATTATTTGGAATTATCACTTTCCTGATCCCATCATCTCTTTCTCAGCCTCATGAACTAATACATAGCATATCATGCTTTTACATGTAAAAAAGCTTATCAATTCACTTACATGACCCACCACGTGTACACATAGAAGAAACATCACTCGTGTTTTTGTTAAAACTTTTATGGTGTGTTTCGTTGGTGGTAGTTGAAGTCACATGTTTATTCTTGATGATAATCAGAACCTCAGGTCCTCCTGAAAAATTATATGTTAATATATCTATACTAACATGGAAAAACCAACTAAGAGCACCAACAATATGGTTGAGTGCTGAACAAATCCTCTATTATAGTTGTACATGAAAGGGTAAAGAACAAATTTCCTTAACTTGAAAAGATAGAGAAAAAGAATTGAAAAAGTACTTTTCTTTTCCAAGCTTTGTCCATATTATCTTTTCTTTCATACACATCATTAAATAATAATTAGCTATTCCATGTCTTCTAACATTTGACTTTATACTTTTTTCCCTTTTTTCTTGAAATTACCC
>NC_033802.1:48270745-48280487 GCF_001876935.1 Asparagus officinalis | reverse complement strand
AAAAAATCAACTCTTCCATCTCTTCTCTTCTAGCATTTGACTTCATAATTTATTTCCTTCTTTATCGAAACTACCCTCTTTATAACTATAAGATTTATAATAATTTGTAAAAACCCAAGCACTTGGAAGTGCAAAGTTGAAGAAATCAACATTCTCTGTTCCAAATTGACAGAACCATACTTGGAAATTAAAACAAGGGAGATATATGGAGAAAAAAATGATTTCTCCAGATTTCAAGATTAACATATCTTTTGTTTTCTATTTGTAAACTTCATGAGATGAAATTAAATTTTCTTTAGCACTAGTGGCTAAGGAAATGATGTAAGAGTGTTCTTTTCTTTTACTCAAAGAGGATGTTTAGAAAGTAAAAACACCACACGCGCGCGCATATATATATATATATATATATATATATATATATATTATATATATATATATATATATATATATATATATTATATATATATATATTATATATATAATATATCTTTTCTTTTACTCAAAGAGGATGTTTAGAAAGTAAAAAACACACACACGCGCGTGCATATATATATATAGATAAATAGAAATATAGATAGAAATATGTGGTATGCTTGGTACCAAGCATAAAAAGTTGTGCCTGGTAGTGAGGTGTCACATCCCCTCCACTCATTCAAATATGGGACCACATTCACATGGGTAGTGAGTGGATGAGGATGTGACACAATCACTACCAAGCAGAAAATTTGTGCCTTGGTACCAAGCATACCCATATTTCTCATATAATAATATGAGAAATATGGGTATGCTTGGTACCAAGCACAAATTTTCTGCTTGGTAGTGATGTGTCACATCCTCATCCACTCACTACCCATGTGAATGTGGTCCCATATTTGAATGAGTGGAGGGGGATGTGACACCTCACTACCAGGCCACAACTTTTTATGCTTGGTACCAAGCATACCCATATATATATATATATATATATATATATATATATATATATATATATATATATATATACACACACACAAAAACTTTTACAAATAACCCGTAAAAACCTGGAGTAGCATAAACAAAATGGGTGTGTTAAAACAAAAGGGTGGGGATAAGATAAAGCAGTATATTTTCATTAACACGTAACGGTTAGAGTTATTTGCTAGAAATTGATCGCAAAAGAAGCACAATGGAGTAACTAATCACAAGAAGGCCAAACTTTGTAATATAAAAAGCGACCAAGAAATCAATGTGCAAACCTCAAGTTTCTGATTCTTGCAGAATCATTATCCAAGTTCCCGGATATCTCACACCACGTAAACTTCTCATTCGAGGAATCCCTCACTTCCGAACAAATGAGAGTATCTTGCGACCTAAGTTCTATTTCTTGATATCTTGAGTCAATAGGAACTGCATTGAAACAACAAAAAGATCCCAATTTTAGGGGTTTAAGCCCTAATTTTTCCAGTAGAACCGCAACTTTTTGAATTCGAAAGAAATTCAAGGAAAAGGAAAGAGAATTGAACCGAGCTTCGCCCAGATTTCGTCTTCGTTGTCGTCGTTCGATCGAGAGCTCTGGCCAAGGTCCATTCTTTGAATGTTAGGTTGAAGATCGAAGAAACAAATTGCTGGCTTTTTAAGAAGTAGAAAGAGAGAGAAACGAGCTTCGATGAGAAGATTTGGGTCTGTTGCATGATAGTGATTGAGTGCAAACAAAAGGACAAATTTTCAAATTCGACCCTCTTGAAAACTTATTTGCAATTTTCGACCTACTTTGCATTTATTTGCCACTTTCGATCTAGTTTTAGCCACTTTGCTGGAATTGGGTATCGAAATTGGTAATTAAGTGTTATAAACTACACGGGATTAAAAAATCCCGTGTAGTTACTAAAAAATTAAACTACATGGGATTCTCAATCACGTGTAGTTTAGTACTGCACTATGTAGGCATTCAAAAATGCCAAACTTCAAAACATGAGAAGGATTGTCAGGAAAACGAACATCGTCTCAATCAGAGACGAGGCTCATCGTTTAGCTAAGATCCACTTCAAAAACGTGGGTCGTGGAGCAACGAAGTTCAACAACAAAAGCGAAGCTCGTTAGTAGAAACGGGGTTCATAGTTCATAGTTTGAAGAATGAGGCTTGTCAGTGAAGACAAAGCTCATCGTCAGACTCAAGCTCGTCAGTGAAGATGAGGTTCGACAAAAGTAAAGTCACAAGATTTACTATGCAGTTGGGCCCAACTATTGAAGATGAAGTTCGTTAGTGAAGACGAAGTTTGTCAGACGAGGTCAGTGAAGACAAAATTCGTCAGAAAAAGCTCGCTTACTGCGAAGTTTTCCTTGTAAGACGAACCTCACTACGTATCAAGGCTCGTACAACTTGACGAACCCCGTTTCAATTAAAGACAAGGCTCATCATCCACATGAGATCTAGCTGTAACGGCTCCGAAGACTTAGTCAGCCACGTGGGCTAATCTTCGGGAGCACGTAACGGCGCGCGCTAGTTTGGAGGAGGCAGTTATGCCCTTCTACCCGTGATCTTAGCACGTCGTTTACGTGCTTAAACCCTATAAATAGTCATGGATGGTTACAGAGGAAAGGGTTCGGACTTTTGGACTTTTTGGTAATTTGAACTTCGAGAATCATCAGAGATCAGAGCTCCTGCGTATAGAGCTGGAATTCGAACCTCGGTTCTAGCAGTCTAACGAATGTCAGAAGCTTCAGCAATCTTGTTCTGATCGTCAATGGGAGGCAATCTCGACTCAAGCATCGAGGGAAGCATCCTTTCACCACTGAGAGCCCCACGTTAAACTAGGAGGAGCTAAATTAATCTTCTCTTCATCTGTAATCGAGAGAGAGTGTGAGTGATTATAAGGGTTTTGTACCAAGTGAGCGAACTTCTATCATTCAGAGGGTCTCGCTCGGGTAAGGCTAAGATGACAGAGTCAGTTGGGGGTTGTCATGCTGGTGACCTTCGGAATTATCTCTCATGCAAGCGCAGTATAAATCAGATGCAATCTCATTGCTGTTGTGAGAAGCTTATTTCTGAAGTGCTTTCCTAATGCCCATGTGGGGAGTCAGCACATAAATCTTCAGTCTTCGAACGATTGACTAAGCCATCAACGACCTCGTCGTCAAGAAGAAGGCGTTTTCGTCCCAAAAAACAAGCACCCAAGAATTACCACATTGGAGTGATGATTAACATGGTCAGCAAGGGCAAGAGCAAAGCCATGGCTGATTCTTCTGAATCTTCTGATCCTGAATATTCTTCAGGGTTAGGTAAAATGCTTGTCGAAGAACAGGGGGTGTATCAACACACTCGTACTCATACTGGTGTGGTGATCCCGTTTGATTTCTGACGATTAGCGGGCATCACAGATGAGGCTGAGGAATAGCCTGAGAACTCGGCTATTACAACCTCTCAGCCTTCTAACACCTATCAAAGTGAACAAGCAAGTGCCCACATGGCTGGAAGTGAAGAAGACATGGCGAGGCAGATGGAAGAGCAACAATCAACCATCCGTCAATAACAGGAGTCTTTCAGACGCTTGGAAGCAATGATAGAGAAACTCCTCGGGGAGAAAGAAAAGAAAAAGAAGAAAGTCTATCCCCAAGCCTCGAGATCAAGGCATATGCGACCTTCACACACTGATGAAGAGAACAGTCGTCCATATCAAGATGGCAATGATGAAGACGACGAAGAGGAAAATGTCATGAGGGTTCATTCTGAATCGTCTGAAGCTGAGTCCAATCCTCGTACGAAAGTACGGGACCAAAAATTAGAGGATTTCCATAAGTAACTTGACGCATTGAAGCTCCAAGGAAACTTCAAAGACCTGGGGGTAGCCAGGCCTTATTCAACCGAGTGGGACGCCATCTTGTATCCCCTGAAGTTCAAACCACTCAATCTAGTGCAATTTGAGGGCAAGGGTTCCCCTACCCAACATATTTATTATTTCCACACACAAACCGGACACATAGTGGGTAATGATCCTATTATGACTAGACTATTCATCAGTACCCTAAAAGGGGTAGCTTTTGAATGGTTTCGCAGACTCGAGCCCGGGTCAATCAAAAGTTGGAGGGATTTGGAGAAGCTTTTCCTAGCTTGATTTTTCGATGATGACATTAAGGTGTCCATGACCACGCTATTGGCCGAAAAGCAGAAAAAGACAGAGTCTGTCAACGACTTTGTCAAGAGATTCAGAAACCGATCGTTGCATTCGCGTGACCAGGTTTTCGAAGCTACTCTTGCGGAGATGTGACGCAATAATCTTTCTATCAATATCTTGTCTAAGATGGATGTTGTTGAAGCCTGTTCATGGAAAGACTTGGTTTAGTAGGGAGAGCAAGTAGAAAACATGCTCAAGAGGATGGATGCTGAAGAACCTCAGGAATCTCAACCTAAGAAGGGAGGGGGTAAAGGCAACTATAACTCCCAGAAGCAATCAAAAGGAAATGATACTCTAGCTGTTGAGACAGCCTCATCCTCTAAATCTTCTGCAAAATAGAAGGGAAATACTTCCGACAATCGTTTTCAAAAAAAGTACGATTTCAAAGATGAACATGTGATTTCCATCCTCACATCTTTGATCAAAATGAAGAAGATCAAATTGTTGGAGGTGAAACGGAGCGAAGAAGTGTCAAGGACTGACGATCCTAATTATTACATGTACCACAGGATGGTGCATCATCCAACCAAGGCTTGTTACATTCTGAAGGATAAAATCCAGGCTTTGTTAGATGCATATGTGATGACCCTTTAAGCCGAGCAAAAGAAGGTATCTGTAAATATGGTCTCGCTATAGTTCGGAGACTTTGCCAAGGTGTAAGTCCAAGATGGCATGAAACCAATTCCCCAAGTAGAGACGAGGGTCGTAAACCTTGACCCTCATCAGAAGAAAGAGAAGGGAATGGTCCCCTACACCACCTCTGAAGGTGAAGTCATTTGGATTCATCCTGACTTAATAGTGGACGAGCAGTGGACATCGCCGAACTCGAAGAAGCCTAAAGTCAAACGAAGATCTTGCAATGATGTTTCAGCCCTTGCAGACGAAGGAGTTAAAACTACGTCACTTAGCAGTTCTGAAGATGAGCAGCCAACATTCACCACACAACCTACACAGATATCAAGAAAACGCAGAGGAAATGAATATTTGAAGAAATACCCTGAAACAGCAGTTGTACCACCCAAACCAGGGAAAGAAGTGGCGATGCAAACACAAGCTATTTTTAGTGATCCCAAAGTGAAGGAACTTCGTTACAGCAAAGCACTCAGGAAGGAAGCACCAGAGAGCTCGAAAGATCCCTTTCGGTTTGATGTGTTAGCTCAGTTAGCCAACATCCCAGCAAGGATTACCATGTTTGAGTTTTTGCATTTATCCCGATCAATAAGGGAAGCTCTTCATGAAGCGTTGGTGGATAATAAGGCTTTTCTCATCCACTTTCCACCAAACCCAGTCAGAGCAACGCTGGAAGAAGCTTGTCCTTAGTGTTATCAAGTCTTTCAAGTAAGAATGACATGCATCACCTTTTCTCAAGAAGATATGCACGTGAGAAACCCGAAACACGATAGACCTTTGTACTTCACAGGGTATATCGGTTCTATTCGGGTAGACAGAATTCAGGTTAACCCCGGTTCTGCTTTGAGCATCATACTGTTGAGTCTCATTCGCCACCTCGGAGTTCTGCTGAATCGTTTATCAATGACGGGGACTACCATTTATGGATTTAATACTTCCAACACTCGTCCTCTTGGCAAAATCAAACTCAAATGTCAAATGGGTGACTTGAGAACAAATGTCACCTGCTACATCATCGATGCAGAGATGTCTTACAATTTGTTATTAGGTCGACCATGGATTCATAACAATCTGATTGTTCCATCGACTCTACATCAATGCATGAAATTTGTAGATGAGAGTTATGAAGTCAAAACAGTGGTCACAAAAAATCAACCATTTAAAGGATTGGAGAATTATTTTACAAATTCCATCCACTACCTTGATGGTGAGCCATTTGAAGTATCACTGGTTGAAGAACCAGATAGCAGTAATGAAGCCGATACCGAGTCTGAGTATGAACAGGGTCTTGTTTTTAATGACATAGAATTTGTCATAATTGGTCTTGAAAATCTAGATGTAAATGACCCTGTCTACAAGGACAGTGAAGTTATCTTTATTAATAATGATGATTTAGCTTATTTATCATGTATTGAATTTAATTCTGACATGCCAGATACAAGCGCCAGCATATTGGCAGATCCTCTACCACGGTTATATGATGAATCAAATTTATATATATTGATTCAATCATCTTTTGTGACAAATCGGTAGCAAATCGAATCTTCGCAAGCAGTCTTTGTAGTGCCGGGCATGATTAATGGCCAAAAAGACATCATCTTTGGGAAGAGTGATGGCCCGTTGCAAACTCTTTTGGAAGAATCCGAGAAGGAGGAGAAAGATCCTCAATTCTCGTATTTCACACCAATAACCCGAAAGCTTATGAAGAAAATATGATATAACTTCATCCGTAAAGAAGGCTTAAATTTCGATAAAGGGATCCGGACGCCAGTCCGATCTGCTTATGTCCCGGAAGAAAAGTCGGAGGATTACTATCACAAAACTCGTAGCATGTTAGGTTATGAATCCCTGCTGTTTACGCTGTGTTTTGGAGCCAATGGAGAGTCGGATGATGATCCTTGCAACTTATTTTCTGGATCCATTTGATGGGAGTCTGACACCAATACAGGAGTTCTGTTAAAGGCACTCATGGCCAACATGACATCGTCATCTTTGGTAGAAAATCAAGAAGATGATCATTTACCTCTGCTTGATGATCCGCTAAGCCGACAGCTTGGTATATAGTGGGAACACTGCTTCGAACAACGCGAACCTCCTACTGATGACAATGTGATCCAAGTGAACATGGGAGACGAGGTTAACCCGAAACCTATATTCTTAAGTGACAGCTTGTCACCCGAAGAAAATAAAGACCTCATTACTCTAGTGCGAGAATATATTGATGTCTTCGCTTGGAACTATGAGGACATGCCTGGTCTCGATCCTCAAGTGGATATGCATAGCTTAAATATCAAATCAAACATCAAGCCTGTTAAATAACAGCAAAGGCAATTTAGACCCTAATTTATAGAGCCAATTGAAGCTGAAGTTAAGAAGCTCATTAAGTCAGAATTTATTCGCTAGGAACAATACCCTGACTAGGTGGCCAACATTGTCCATGTTCTAAAAAAGAACGAGAAGATTCGAGTGTGCATTGACTTCCGAGACTTGAACTCGGCTTGTCCTAAAGATAATTTTCCTTTACCCATCACGGACGTCATTATTGACAATACGTGCGGGTTTAAAAGGATGTCGTTGGATGGATTCTCAGGGTACAACCAAATCAAGATGTATCCTGATGATGAAAAGTACACATCCTTTAAAACACCTTCAGGTGTATACTGTTATACAGTAATGCTATTTGGATTGAAGAATGCTGGTGCTACATATCAACGTACCATGACCTCTATTATCCAAAAACACCTATGGAAAACTGTAGAATATTATGTGGATGATCTGGTTGTTAAAAGTCATGACAAGGGAAACCATTTACATGACTTGAAAACAATGTTCGACCTCATGCGGGCACATCGACTCAAGATGAACCCAACCAAGTCATTTTTAGGAATGGCTAGCGGTAAATTCCTCGGGTTCGTGGTCACAGCTAACGGAATCCGCCTTGACCCAGACAAAGTCAAAGCCATCCAAGAGCTGCCACCTCCTAGAAATCTCAATGAGCTTCGAGGTTTACAAGGACGATTGGCATACATCCACAGGTTCATTTCTAACCTATCAAGCAAATTCCAACCATTCTCAAAACTAATAAAGAAAGGGGTATCCTTTATATGGGATGAAGCTTGTCAGAAAGTATTCGAAGAGATTAAACAATATCTCTCTAATCCACCTATGTTGATCGCACCGAAGTCAGGTAAACCCTTCTTGATATACATCCGAGCTACAGATCATGCCTTGGCAGGACTCTTAGTGCAAGATGACAAAAATGGCCACAAGCAAGCCATCTACTATCTCAGTAGGACTTTATCGGGTGCTGAACCTCGTTATCCTCCTATTGAGAAAGAATGTATGGCCCTAGTCTTCACAGTCTAAAAAATGTGACATTATTTAGTTGGACAAATTATACATGTCATTTCTCAGATCAATCCTATTTAGGTATTCATGACACAACCCGGTGCATTGAACTGGCGACTCGCTAGATGGGCATTGTTGCTCTCCCAATATGATATTCACTTCAAACCTCAAAAGGCAGTGAAAGGTCAGGCTATTTGTGATCTTATGGCTAACCATCCATTGAAAGGGAAGGTCGAATTGTACCAAGACATGCCAGATGAGATGTATGAAGCTAATGTTGTTTCTAAATAGTAGGTATGACAATTATACTTTGATGGCGCAGCGAGAGCAAGCCCTACTGGTCAAGTTATTGCCGGAGTGGTGGTAGTCTTTGTTTCCCCACAAAATCATGTGTTACCACGAGCTATTTCTTTAACAGATCCATGTTCTAATAATATAGCCGAATACAATACTTTGTTGGTCGGCCTTGATATAGCCAAACAGTTGGGGGTGAAGCACCTAGAAGTATATGGCGATTCGCAGCTCATTGTTAATCAGATGAAGGGAGAATATGAAGTTAGGAATGAGGGTCTCATTCCCTATCATACTGCAACCATTACATTGGCCGATTCCTTTGAAGGATTCTACATTGACTATATACCTCGTCTCAAGAATACATATGCCGACTCATTGGCGTCACTTGCGACCACATTAGCTCTACCTGAAGGAGCTACCCGGCAAATCACGATAACAAGCAGATAATTATTCAAGTCGAAGTATGCATTGCAGATCAACGCAGTTGAAGATGAGCCAGCAACGCTCGAACCTAAAGATTGGCGATTTACGATCACTGATTATGTCTTATACGGCTTATTGCCCGAAGACATCAAGGAAAGGGAATCTATCATAGACGAGCACCTAGATTCTACTATGATTCTCAATTCCAGACTTTATATCGAAGGTCGTATGACAGACTATTGCTTCGCTGTTTGTCAAATAGAGAAGAAAAAGAAGCTCTAAAGGAAGCTCATGATGGCATCTGTGGAACTCATCAGCCCGGCCCTAAATTGTGGGACCGATTATGCAGATTGGGTTATTATTAGCCCAACATGGTATAAGACGTCGTTGCTTATGCCAAATGATGCCACGCCTACCAGATACATGCTAATTATATGCATCAGCCGCCCGAGCATCTTCACTCATCAGCCACTTCATGGCTATTTGAGACGTGGGGTATGGACATTGTTAGCTCGATATCCCCATGCTCGCGTGAAAAACCGTAGCTTTCTTCATTAATGAGATAATTGTCATCTTGAGTTACAACTTTTTGAGTTTACAAAATCCCTCCCCCCGGCTATTATTCCCTTCATCTCCCCCCCCCCCCCCCCCCCCCCCCCCCCCCCCCCCCCCCCCCCCCCCTGGAAATATATACCCCGCATACTCGTGTAGATCCCGACCGGATCTAGATCGCGCACGGTGTGTCCGGATTAACCCCCGGCGCGCGGCAAAGAACCACCAAAGCGAGGACGCAAAACAGGAGCTCCGCTGATTTGTTCACGTAGTGAAGTTGTCATATTTTTTTTATTTTCTTTGATTTAGTTGTAACGGCATCTATTAAAAAGCACCGCGATTCT
>NC_033802.1:48248620-48269745 GCF_001876935.1 Asparagus officinalis | reverse complement strand
GTGGAATTGAAAACTAGAAGAGAAGACTTACACCGAAAGCCAATGCTCGCAAATTCTTGAATCTTTCAAATCCAAGGATTTTCTAAGCTCCAAGCGTTCCTTCACAAGAAAAATCACTAATTAAAGAATCAAGTTAATAAATCCTATTTATAGCACCTTCCCGCAACGGCTCGCAAAAACTTGATGCGCATAATTTAATGTACCAAATTGCAAGTGCACAATTTATCAAGTTATAAGTATAAAAAGCATATCGATCCCACAAGAAGAAGGCTGATTTTCTAAGAATTTATTAAATTGGTTCTTTATATTTTGTGCATGACATTAGGAATAAAGAATAAGTGTTGTGATTGAGTGGTATGTTTTGATTGTTATGTGGCAAGAAAAATAATAAATTAAATTTTTAGAGAAAGAAGGAAGAATTAAGAATAAATGAAATGCACGATGGCAAGAAATATGATTGAATAAAATCAAGAAATAAAACTAAGATGAAAAAGAAAATTTTAAGAAAGTCAAGATGGAGGATTTCAAAAGAAGATAAGAAATCTAGAATATAATCCACTAACAATTTTAATTATAAAATATAAACTTATCTCTTTTTATCATATTTCAACATAGAATTTATTAAGCATGATTATCAACCATTTAAGGAATAGTGTAACCTATCAATATTATCATCTAAGTTAAATAATTTACTATTCATGATAGGGAATACAACATGATAATAATTCCTAGAATTCATAAGCATAACCTATTCAAACCATTTAAGATAAGCATAGATTATCAAATTCTTCTTCCTACCGCATTAGTGTCTCTTAGTTGTATTATCCTAACATGAATATATTTAAGTGCAAGAGAATAATTCATACAATATAAAGAAATTAGACTAGTTTCATACATATCTAATATTCTTACAAGATTAAATTCAACATCTTAAGAAATAAGAACAAGAAAAAAAGAAGACTAATTACAAAAATTAAAAGAAAAGAAGAAATCTAAATATGAACAAGAAATAAATCTAATTACAAAGAAAATAAAAATCTAACTACAAAAATAATTGCAGAAATTAAATGCAGCAAAATTAAATCTTTCTACAAATTAAAGTGCCAAAAAGAAGATAAAAAGACAAGAAATAAATCTACCACTAACAAGCATGAATTTAAATCTAATCTAGATAAGCAATAATAAAGAAATTACTAAAAAGAAATAAAGAAGAAAAGAAAATGCAAACCTCAATTGCTCTTCATCTCCATCCTCATCATTCAACAAAGAGGAGACAAGAAAAAAAAACAAATTTTAAAAGAAGGAAAAAATTATTATTATTAATTGCCAACTAAAGTTAGCAATTTTTTGAAAGGCCTTCTCAATTAAGAGTAGCCGGCTCCTCTCCAAGGAGTTTACAACAATTTTTCACACTCTCTAACCCCTCACTCTCTACCTCCTATTTATTAGTCAAATCTTGCAATGATATGAGGCCTTGGATTTGTCTTTGAGCTTCCACTAAGCAACAATCTTCCACCTTTGAATTTGCGCTTTGTTGGTTTCTAGCCCATATGCATTTATTTTGATTTTAAAGACCGGCCCATATTTTTTTTTTTGAATTCAAAATTTAAATCACAGACCATCTGGCAGGCTAAGTAGTGTTTGGAAGTCCGGCCCAAGTATGTAAATCCAATTGAAAGCAAAATCTAAGTACTCTGCAGCCAAAGAAATAAGTCCATATGGCATTTGATTTTCAAAACAAAAGTGAAGAGCCGGCCCATCATGTGATTTATGGTCCATTGCAATGTTGATTTTGAAAACTAACTTCTCAATCTTCCACAGGCTTTGTCCGGCCCCATGTGAGAGATTGAATCCAAATCCAATGTAAAAAATAATATGCTGTGTCCGGTCTTGTTCTCAGCAGCAAGCCAATGAATCGAAAAAAAAAATTCAGCAAGTCCAAGGTCCATGAAGCTTTATTGACATTTGATTCTCAAATATAAAAGTAAGAACCCGCCCACTTGTTAAGCATTCCCAAATTCATTCATGAAGTCTTGCCCAATTTGATTTTGAAATCAAAAGAAAATCAACATTGAAGCAAATGTCCGGTCCTTTGATCGCATTGATTTGCCTATATGGAGAAAAGTTGCAGCAAGTTGTCCTTTAAAAGTCCACTGTACTTAAAAGTTCACGATTTTTGCATTCAAGTCCCTTTCATTCAACTTTGCCATAAAATCCAATCTTATTTTCCCTTTGTAATGCTTTTTGCCTTGGCCTTCACAAATTCGAAATTTCATTTTGGTTGTTGGAATCATTTCTTCATAATCATGGGTTTTGTGTTGAGAGTGAAATTGAGATTATTCTTTCTAACGCTGCAATTAAAACATAAAAACAGTTATTAGTGGTATATTTATTCATATAAAGTAGATAATGAGGGTATAAAACTGTAATAAAATGTGATTATCAAAAGACTAAATACAAATGTCAGATAGTCCAGTCAAACTCTCAAACATGAGTGAAATATTCAAAATACGCAAAACAGGACATGTACAAACAGATAACACGGCGGTCGACCGCACCCTGATATGCAACTGGCGGTCGACCGGAAGAACGCCGCGGTCGACCGAAAAAATTGGCGGTCGACCGAAATAATGCCGCGGTCGACCAAAAAAGCCCTAAACGAGCTCAGCGGTCGACCGCGTCGGTCGACCGCCGAGCGGACAGAAACCCAAATCTGGGTTTCTGTCAGCTCGAAACCTGATACAAAATTTACAAAATCTCTACAATAACAAGAGTTCTAAGGTTTTAAAATCATACTGAACATAAACAACAAATCTCAGGCTTGAAATCTATACTTCCAATATTATAAAAAGAACATGAGACACAATCTCCAAATCGTTTAAATGACAGTAAACGTGATTTAGTTCTTGTTTAGGCAAATTTTAGATATAGATCTTCATTTAACAGGTATTGGGTGAGTTTTTATAAACTAAAACCTCTGATTATTATTATCCATACCATAGAGAATTCATTTTTATACAAAACTACTATTTTGGCTCATTCAAAACTCATAAGATCCAAAATAAAATCATGGAAAACAGGGGTGAGGGATTGGGCGAGATGATACTCGCCTTGGGTGTTGACAACTGTTCTGGAGATGATCCTCCTTGCTCAGATCCGCGAAAAATCCCTGGAACTCTTCCAAACTCCCCAAATTACCAGGTGCAGCTAGGGTTTTAAGAGGGGAGAGAAAGGGGGCTAGGGTTTTACGCTTGAACTGAAGAGGGGCTCTCCTGGGTTGAGTTGGTATATATATATATATACTCCCTAACCCGACCCGAAACCCGTTAGACCCGAAACAAAACCGCAAAGAAAAACAATCTGGAAAAACTCTCTGCTCGCTGATCGGTCGACCGCACCGGTCGACCGCCACGGTCGACCGCGTCGGTCGACCGCTCAGCACAAAAATGCCTTTTGCAGGCATTTCACCTGCTGGACTTATATCACTCGATATCTCTCATATATAAACACCTGTTGGGTTCCCAAACCCTGGTAAAAATATATACATCATATATATATGGTTATTTATCACCAAAGAAAGATTTATTATTATTTATTCACACCATTTCATTATAAAATTTTGGGGTTTTACACCTTGTATCAAACTTAAGCCCCAAGAATGCAATTTTGGCTGTTGATGAATTCTGGATGACTTCGCATCGATACAGGCATCGATGCCCTTATCGATGTGCGCATCGATCTCCAATAAAAATTCTAACTTCATGGTTGGCTTCGTCTCATCGAGATAGGCGATTTTCATATATTATATGTTAAATTCCATCTTCTGGATTGGGAGATATCGTCGTTTCTTTACGGCCAACTATCTTGAATATTTTTTTTTCATATTTAATTTTTTTATTTTCTCTGGCTTCTAGAGGCTACTCGACTTGATTCTGGGCTTGGAATTTTTGGCTCTTGCTTATGTTCTTCCTTTAATTCATGAGTTTTTGTTGAGATAAGATATCTTGGGCTTTATTCTTCATTAACCTGCAATTAAAGATAAAAACAATTATTAATGGCATATTTATTCATATAAAATAGATAATGAGGGTATAAAATTATAATAAAATGTGATTATCAAATACCCCCACACCTAAACTTTTGCTAGTCCTCTAGCAAAGAAAAAAAAAGAAAAGAAAACCTATCTCACTTTCGTAGGAATCGCGGTTGTATTTAGCGCATACAACAAGCCTTTAAACCCCTAGGTTACCCTAGTGGACGAGTTATAATCTCGTGAGGGTTTGCAGTGAATATACCCACAAAATTCGGTCTAGGTTACCCTAGTGGACGAGTTATAATCTCGTGAGGGTTTGCAGTGAATATACCCACAAAATTCGGTCTACTTGCCAAATTAAAGAAGTCAGTAAACAACTAAATTCACTTGATAACTTTAGACAATCTAATTGAAGCTAGTTATCACTCAAAAAAACGTTTTTATAAATAACTTTAAGGTAAATTTCCTAGAAAATCTTCTCATTATAGCAATACAAAACCAAGCCAAACTTAAAATTTTAATTTAAAAGTTTTGAAAAGAACATGCTAACTCTTTGTTTAAGATAATATTCAAGTTGCTTGATCTAAATTTTCTTCCAAGACCATATATACAAATATAACTATATATATATAAAACATTTATTTTTATTATTATATTTTTATATATATTATTATTATTATTTTAACTCTTTCTTCCTTGGTGATTTTTTTCTACTTTAACGCGCTTTCTAAACGACCATTTAACGAGTTTTGGGCCAATGGATCCCAACCCAATTGAGCTTAGGTCATTAAGTATGAAAATACTCCTTGAGCTTAATTACTCGGTCAAATTAGGCTTTATAAGATAGAATCACCTTGAATTTAAGAGTTTTTTTATGCCCATTTTCCGCACTCTTCTTTTGTAATTTTTTTTATGTATATGTATATATATTCTAAAAATATGTAAGTCAAGACACTTTGAAAAATTATTTTTAACTCTAAGCTAAGCATGCATAAATTCTTTTATTTTAAATAAAAATCTAAGTTAAGGCTTAAGTGAAGTATACTACTTTGAAAATCATTTCTTAAGAAATTTATTTAGAGTTATCATAAAAGGTAAACTTGAGTAAATAATAAATTAGAGATTCGAAAATTTAAAATTTATCAAATAAATCAATTATTACATAACTCTATCAATTTGGCAAGTGACGATATTTTTATAATTTTTTTTAAGGAAAAGAAAAAATGACAAAAATACAACTAAAAAAGTAAAATAAAGAGAAAAAATAACTAATTTACACCCCACACACCTAAATTTTGCATTGTCCTCAATGCAAGCTCTATGATACACAAAGTAAAGCAGATAATAAGTGAAGTACTTACATTTGATCAGCTAATAAAAATCTGCAATTACGTTTGGTCTGAGGAGGATAGAATCACAAATTTATTATTCTCTTCTTTTTTTTTCTTTTTTTTTCTTTTTTTTACAACTGAACAAAAAACTCTCAAATGAGAGAAGAATAAATTCTTTTTATTATTCTGAAATAAACAAAACAAATAATGTAGAATGAAGTGTTCAACACGAAGAGCTTGTATTCTATATTGAATCCTACCTTATTATTAAAAATTCTTCCCCGGATTTTAAATAAATTCATAATTATATAATCAATAATGTGAAATTCTAAGAATTTCGGGGTGTTCAATAATTCTTGCAACAAAGTAAGGTAGGTATTATTAGTGTCATGCATTTTACATTTCTTAATAAACTTAGACTCTTGTACTGTGAAGTTTTGTTTTCTAACAACCAATTCTTCTGTAGAGTTCTGAAAATTTGGTTGTTGATTATTCTCTAAGAATCTAAGTTCATCAAGAAAGAGTTCTTAAAAATTTAATTCAAAGTAGCAAATGTTTAACACGGTTTCATTATCCTTAAGGACTTGATCTGCTTCTTCTAAAAACTCTAACTCTTCATCAAAAATTTCCTTAAAACTTAAATCAAACTCTTCTTCTTCTTCTTCTTCTTCTTCTTCTGCTCTTTCCTGAATGTAATTTATTTCTAGAGCCTGATTATTTGGCTGGTCCTCTGGATTAAAAATGTTGAGATCAGCAGTCAAATTTCCAAAGGACAACTTCATTTGACCAGTTTTACAGTTAATGAGAGCATTAGAAGTGGCTAAGAAAGGTCGTCCTAAGATGACAGGTGTCTGTCCTTTGGGATTGAAAACAGGCTGTGTTTCCAAAACTACAAAATCTACTGGAAAAATAAAATCTTTAACCTTAATCAGAACATCCTCTAACTCACCCATAGGGATCTTAACAGATCTATCAGCTAACTGTAAGGTGCATCTGGCTGGGTTCAGTATACCTAAACCTAATTGCTGGTAAACTGAATATGGAAGCAAATTAACACTGGCCCCTAAGTCTAAAATCGCCTTATCAATGTGAGTATTACCAATGATACATGAAATGATGGGAGAACCTGGATCTTTACGTTTCAAAGGTATGGGATTTGATAACATTTCACTGATATTGGCTGCTAAAAAGACTTTCTTTGGAACATTTATTCTCCTCTTCTTAGTGCATAATTCTTTTAAAAATTTAGCATAAGATGGAATTTGTTCAATTACATCTAAGAGAGGAATGTTGACCTTAACCTGCTTGAATGTTTCTAGGATCTTCTCCTCCTGAAGAGAGTGTTTCCTAGGTCTGAGTCTATCTAGAAAGGGAGCAACCGGTCTAAATCTATCAAAAGCAGGCTCAGGTTCGAGTTCAGGTTCTTGGTCATTTGAGGAGGGTGATTGTTTAATAGATTCATCAGAAGGAGAAGGAAAATGAATTTGTACTGGATCAAGAGTTTGACTTGGAGGAGTTCTCACTTGATTATCGACCTGTCTACCTGATTGAAGTGAATGGATTGCATTCACTTGAGCTTCATAGGATGAACTGCATCCTGTGTTATTAGGGTTGACCACGGGTTGACTCGGAAATTTTCCTTTCTCTCTTTCACTCACGGCACTAGCTAGTTGACCAAGTTGGGATTCTAATCTAGCTATAGCTTGAGTGTTGGAGTTGAGCATTTGTCCGGTTGATTGCATGAAGGAATTCAGAGTGCTAGATGTTTGAGTCAACATATTCGTGATTTGAGTGGAGGCCTTAATTATGGTTTCCAAACCCCTTTCCAAGACATTGAGATGTTTATCCTGATCTGGATTATGAGGAGTCTGAATTACAGCTTGATGAAGAGGAGACTGATTTTGAAATGGCAGATTGGGTTGTTAAAATTGTGGATGAGAATTGAAAGGAACTGTGTTCCCCCTAGGAAATTGTTGGGTCGAAGCGGGAGTGAAGTTTTGAGTTTCGGAAGAATTTCCTTGATTCCATGCAAAGTTGGGATGATTTCTCCAACCTGGATTGTAGGTTGGAGAAAATGGATCATTTCTAGGACGTTGGAATGCAACGTTCATATGTTCTAATGCATGGTTGTTTCCTAGGAGAGAGCATTCCTCTAAAATGTGGGTAAGAGACTGATAATTATGACATCCTGGGGCAGAAACATGATTGATTTGAGCTGGAGCTCGTTCCTTAATTTCTAAAACTTCTAATCTCCGCAGAATTGTCGCCATCTTTGCTTCAGAAGCAATGTTTGACTCTAAGGAAGGACCACTAGACTTAGAATGAGGAACTGATGAAACCCTGTCATCACATATTCCCATTGCATTATTTTCTCGGATAGACTCTCTAGAAATTCCCAAGCTTCGTCGGTATTTTTCCTCATGAAATCCCCGTGGCACATTAATTCTAAGGAAGTTTTTGCAGAATAATCTAATCCCTCATAAATTATTTGGCACAATCGCCATTTTTCTATACCGTAATGAAGACATTGGATGAGAAGATCTTTAAATTGGTCAAAATACTTTCAAAAAGGTTCTCTCAGGATAATTTTAAAATTCATGATGCTGTTTCTTAGCTTCACCGTTTATGGATAGGAAAAAATTTCTTAAGAAAAATGGTGATAAATTCCTCCCAAGTAGTGATAGAATTTACGGGTAAGCTATACAGCCATTTTTTTGCTTTGTCTTTGAGAGAAAATGGAATAAATCTGAGTTTGTTCGCGTCTTCTGTTAATTCTCTCATTTTAATCATAATACACACTTCCCCAAATTCCGAGATAAAAATATATGCATCTTCTGTTTCATTTCCAAGGAATTTAGGAAGCATGTTTATGTAATACGGTCTAAGCTCAAAATTTATTCCATTTGTTTCGGGGAGCCTAATGCAAGAGGGGATTGCATTCCTAATTTGATAGCACATATCTTGAAGAACGGGTGGATTAGGATACGCCATTTCTATGATTGGTTCAAAGCGAATTAATCGATGTGTATTATCCTTAATCCACGGTTGCATACACCAAAACTATTTCTACTTTTTTTTAAAGTTAGTTTTTTTAATGAGGAGAGAATGGAAAAAGAGGAAAATCCTAATTAAAACAAATCAAAATCAATCACTTTTCAATCACTCTAACTCTAGGGTTAAACCTAACTCAACTAGACTAGCTCCTAACCAAAAACTCCTAAAGTGAAAAGATTAAAGTTTTACCCGGGTAGTTAGCCAGGTAAGGATAGTTCTAGAGGGTAATCAGAGATCAATTAAGTACCTTGTTCCTTACGGAGCGCTTTACGCAACCCCTAAACCTTGCCTTAGACACCAAATAATTCAATAAAACATAAACCGGTTCACTTAAGGATTCTTTGTTCCTTATTGAGCTCGAATCCTTAGGGCCAACGTCTAATGAATTTTATTAGGCTTGGATGGTGTAGTGAGGAATTAGTGATTTTTGGGCTAAGGAAAGGGTGATGAAATCTCTCACCTTATCTTGAATATGAGGTTTTGCCCTTAAAAATATTTTTAAGTGTGTGTCAAATCAAGATGCTCAAATTACTTGGTGAATTCCTACTAACAATATGAAATGCAACCCTATGAATTAAAAGCAACTAAAAAGGATGGAAAAGAAAAAAAATCTTTTTTTTTAATTAGGGTTAACAATCAAACAAATGAGAAGGGAGAAATTATTTGAATTTATTATCTTGTTAATAAATGTCAAAGTGGATGGTGAATTTTATTATGGTCAACAAAAATAAAATCTTTTTTTTAAGTCCTAATTGTCTCTAATTGTGAAGAAGTAGCTAAAGGGTGTAATTAAAAATTCTAGAAAGAAGAATTACCTATAAGCAAATCTTCAAATCCTAGTTCTCCAATCCGCGATCTTCAAGCTCCAAGCGTTTCCTTCACAATAAACACACAAGTTAAAGAACCAAAATAATTAAAACCTACTTAAGCACCTTCCCCGGTAACGGCGCCAAAAACTTAATGCGGTATAAACATGTACCAAAAATATTGCAAGTACACAACTGTGTCAAGTTATAGTATAAAAATATCGATCCCATGAGGAAGGTGTTTTATAGGAGAAAATATAAAATCGGTTCTTATGTTGTATATGTGACAAATAGAAGTGATGAGTGAATGTGATTGTGAAGAGATTAAGAAGGTGATAGTGTGTAAATAGGCACAAAATGTAAGTGAGAGTGGATGTGACAATGACTGAATGATTTTCACAAGGAGAGATGAATAAAATCAAGAATCAAAAAGAAAAATCAAGAATGAAAATAAAATTCAAGAAAGTAAAGATGACGGATTTAATTAAAGCTATGGGTAATATAGAATTAAATCCACTTCTTAAAAAATGGTGATTCCCTAGAGGGTTCTAGTCTAAAGGCGAATCAAAGAAAATAAAAATAAACAAAAAAAAACTAAACCTAAGAGGGTTCTAGCCTCAAGGTGAATAATGCAAGAAATTAAAATCTAACTACAAAATAAATTATAAAATCTAAACTACAAAATAAAGTACAAGAATTAAATGCAAGAAAATAAATCTACTCTATAAGTAAGAAATAAATCTAAGGCAAGAGGGTTCTAGCCTCTTGGCTATTTAAACAAGAAAATAAAATCTAATTACAAGCATGAAAATAAATCTAAACTAATAAGCAATAAAAGAGAAATAAAAAAACAAACCTTCAAATTAATCTTCATCTTCATCTTCATCTTCATCATCCAACAAAGAGAAGAAAAGAAAAATTTAAAGTGGTGAAAAAATTATTTTATTAATTGTAACAAAAGTTATAAATTTGAAAGGCCTTCTCAATTACGAGTGGCCCTCCTCTCCAAATGAAGTTACAAAAATTTTCACACCTCTAACCCCTCACTCTCAACCTCTATTTATACTAAACATCAGTGAATGAGAGCCCTTAGATCAAATTTGAGCCCCCAAGAATGCAATTTCGACCGTTGATGAATTCTGGATGACTTCGCATTGATACAGGCATCGATGCCCGCATCGATGCGCGTATCGATGCTAGCATCGATGCTCCAATAAAAATTCTGACTTCATGGTTGGCTTCGTCTTGTCGAGATATGTGATTTTTATATATTATATGTTAAATTCCGCCTTCCGGATTGGGAGATATCGTCGTTTCATTGCGGTCAACTATCTTGAATACATTTTTTTCATATTTAATTTTTTTTTTCTCCGGCTTCTAGAGGCTACTAGGCTTGATTCTGGGTTTGGGCTTTTTGGCTCTTGCTTGTGTTCTTCATTTAATTCATGAGTTTTTGTTGAGATAAGAGATCTTGGGCTTTATTCTTCATTAACCTGTAAATTAAAAATAAAAACAATTATTAATGACATATTTATTCATATAAAATAAATAATGATGGTATAAAATTATAATAAAATATGATTATCAACCTTTCATGGTCAAAATTATCCATAACATTTTTGAAAAGAACATAAATGATTGAAAATCTATTAAATTTTAATTTTACAGGAAAACACCCTTAAAGTTTAGCACATTGTAAATTACCTCTCCAAAGTTTAAAATTTTTTGATGATTTTTTGTAATTTTTTTATTTCAATGTAATGTTTAATAGTTTTGTGTATTTGTAAATTACAAAATTTTAGGGTGTTTTTTTAATAATTTTTTAAATTTTTTAGGGTGTTTCTTTATAGTTTTCCAAATTTTTATTGTGTTTTCAGTGTAATGCATAAATAATTCAATTAATTATGATATTAAATAATAAGTCATTCTTAAGATTATTAGGCTAAAGTTAAGTGTACAACACATCATTGTTCCTAGATAGTGTAATTTATATATGCAAAAATTTTATATAAGATCCTTTACGAATTGAATGGTCACCCATCTTTTAAAGACTTTAAGATACTAATAAATAGAGATATTGTACTAGATAAATGTGTTTATAACTCACAAATAGTAGACCAGTCTGGATTGAAAGAAACAATGACGATAAGATTATTAGACCATAGTTAAGTGCGCACATCACTATTCCTAGGCAATATTGTTTATATATGTAAATTTTTTTAGATAATCTATATAGTGGTTAAAAAGTTTTTTATTTAATGTACTATTTTTTATAAATTATATTTAATGTGATCCACCATATAATTTTGATTGTTGTCATCATAAATTTAATATGTTTGATTGATTGGCTATAAACGTATATAGACCATAGATTACTTTACTTTCTCACATGAGCTAATATTTAGTATTAAATAATTTAAATTATTATTTTTAAATTTAATATAAAGAGGAGCTCTAATAATATTTATTTATTTACCTACAGTATAATACAATCTCAATTTTTATTTTTGCTGGAGATTTATTTTATAGCTAAGCGTATCAAATTAGTAACTAAAATAATAATTAATTATGCTAAAATTAGGATGATTATAGTTGGTCACTCACTATGAAGTTTTTATAAAGATATATGCATTATTTTTTATAGCTATCTGTATTGCCAATGTATAATTTACAAATTACTTCTTAATTTGACACATTAAATTAATTTTTCTTTGTAGAAATTTCTTCTTTGACTTTTAGACTCTATAATCACTATATTACCATTTTAACGTAGAAAAGACCTCACTCTAAATGACTTCAAGTCAATGTTTGAGTTGAACTGAAGTACATATTATTGCTACTATGTGTATATATTTTTTTAAGAAAATTATATCAACACTTTTTAAGTAGAAAAGAATATTTTAACCTCTGATATTATAAAAACTAAATATAGCTAATTGAGTGATTAACAAAAAAGAATTTACATAAGAAAAATGTGAATAATAAGATAAAAAAGAAAGGTAATGACATTGCCAATAATACTACAAATAACAAACTATAATGCAAAGTTAACATATTTTGTGGAGCACAACTACTGACTATAAGCATAGAGGTTTTCATATATATTCTTTATAATTTATTTAAAAATATCATATATAGTAATATCGCTGTAATAATATCGTTATTAGGAAAAAAATCTTCATGAATCAATATATTTGTTACGATATATAAGCTATGCACTCGAAATTCTTGTATCTTTTATAGAGTCAAAAAGTTTGAATAAAAGCCTCTAACATGTTGCTCTCACAACAACAAAATCCACTTAGCAGATGTGCATATTCCGTATGAGTTATGTATCCTATATACAATACAATTGTCCTATACAAGTGAGTTATAATAGTATTTTTTATTC
This sequence comes from Asparagus officinalis, assembly GCF_001876935.1. Taxonomy (NCBI): domain Eukaryota; kingdom Viridiplantae; phylum Streptophyta; class Magnoliopsida; order Asparagales; family Asparagaceae; genus Asparagus; species Asparagus officinalis. The sequence continues at coordinate 48,257,130 of NC_033802.1, read as the reverse complement.
ACATCGTTTAGGGTAAGATTTGATAGGGACCTTGTATCAAAGGAAAAAAAATTATATTTAGAGCACATAGCGAAATATATCATAATCTTTCTGTTCTAATTTTGTAAGAAAATAATTCTTCATACTTTTAATTTTACTTTTATGATACAGAAAATGAGCTATAAAATTGAATGAGAATATTATATAACATAAATATGAGTGAAAAAATAACTAAAAAGTTAATGTGAATATGAGTCAAACCAAAACTAAAAGTTTAATGACATATTACAAGTAAATTCATATGCAAATTTTTTTATGAATTGAATGATCACCCATCTTTTGAAGACTTCAAGATACTAATAAATAGAGGTGTTGTATTAAATTAATGTATTTATAACTCACAAATAGTAGATCATGTGGTCACAGTCTGGGTTGAAAGAAATAATGATAATATTTTATTTAAGAGAGAGATTATTGAGTTGATGATCAATCCAAAAAAACTTTATTTTCTTTTTTTATTTTTACTCTATTGTTATCAATTTAAATAATCATGATATTCAACCACGTGCTTTGCACGTGCATCTCAACTAGTATATATATATTTGTTAATTCTTTTCTGCATGAATAGTAACATTTCCCTATTTTATAAATTATCTTTAATTTAATTCTTTTTCGATAATATTTTTAAATTCTAATTTTAACACCTAACTTATTATTTCATGTCTGTAAATTCTTAGATGTAATTATAAAAAATTATTAATGTCTCATAAAATCTAATTACAACACATATGCTCATCATTTCATGCTCGTTAATTCTCAAATATAAATACAACAAAATACCTCATTATTATTACTAAAATACTATCTAATACCATTTATCAATATTTCATGTCAAATATTCACAATATGCACATTACCGATATTATCATATCTAATTAAATTATTTAATCGATAATAATTTAAAAACGAGAAAATATGGAAAGGCGAGATCTTTCTTCGGTGCGTCGAACGAGTCAACGTCGGCGGCGCGGGTCAGATCTGACGCGGAGGAGAACGGTGACGAACTCAGGTCGGCGTCGTGCAGTGGCGAGCTCGGGTCAGGGCTGACGGTGATGGCTAGGTAGCGGGTGGCTGGCACAGTTTTCGGCGCAGTGCGCAGTGCGTCGGCGGCTTGGTGAACATGGCGAGAGGTTCGACGATAGAATCTCGACGAGTGGTGGCGCGTCGGGGGCTGCTGGAGGGGATCTGGGCGGTTGTGAGGCGCTGTCGGCGGAAGCTGGAAATGATGGTTGCGTGCCGCGGGATCTTGGTGAAAGGAGGAACGACTTGCGGCGGTCAAGGCGAGGGCTGCAGGCGGTTGGAGGCGGCTGTAGGCGGGTCGACGAGTGGAGGAAGGAGCGGTCAAGGGGGTTGCAGGGGTGAGGAGAGAGGGTGAGCGCGCAGGTCTGGGCTTAAGGCGGTGGAGAGGGTGGTTGCTCGGGGTGGTCGTAGCTTGAGAGGAGGCGTGTGAACAGGGGCAGATAAAATAAGGGTACAGGCGGTGTGGAGGCGTGCTCGGGGTGAGGCCGCGCGGTTGAGAGAGGGGGACTGGGCGAAGGGTCGATGAGCTTGAGGTGGTCGGGGTGTGGGTGGTTGCAGGGATCTGAGAGAGAGAGCGCATAGACAGGAGAGAGAAAGATAATGTTGGTGGCGGCTATATTCGTGAACAGGAGAGGGTTTTGGTTATGGGATATTTATATACATATATAATATTAGGGTTAGGGTTAGGTATCTTAAACAAAAATAATTAAAATAAATAATTACGGGTATTTAAAATTTAAACTAATTACGAAATAATTATCTTCAAAAAAACATACATGTTGTGCTAATACAACAGTTGATACGAAACTAAAGAAATAATACTATAAATTGTACAATTAAACAAGAATAATTAATAAAACATATAATTACTTATTTTAAAATCAAATAATTATAGGATAATTATCTACGTGATAAAACTTACCAATTATGCTAATACAATAGCTGATACACAATAATTAAAATAATAAAATAATTTATACAAATAATATGTAATTAATAATTCAACATAATATACGAAATAATACGTAATAGTAACAATAATACAACGTATTATTTAAAATAATACGTAATAGTACCAATAACACAACAGATTAATTCCAGAAATTTTTATCGTAAAAAATAAATTTATAAATATTAAAATCATTTAAATAAATATAAAATTTGGACTTTAAATCATAGAAAATTCTAGAAGGCCGAGAAAATACAAATACTCTTCTAAAAATAATAATTAAATATTTAAAAATACCAGAAAATTATTTTAATTAGTATCAAATTTTACGGTCATTACAGGATATTACCATGATTGGTGAAACATGTTATTACATGGTGTGGGTGCATGACAGGTTTAACATCTAAGGGTTCACCTTGGACTGTATCCATGTGTGAAAACAGGGGCGTCACAGAATGAAATGGTGAAAATTTCTAAACTTCTAGCATAATTATAGCCCTTGAAAGGACAAGTTTTTTTAAGCTAATTAACGGATCAAAAATAGCTATAAGCAATCACAAATTCAAACTTGAAATGTCAGAAAAACTATCTCTGAAATATCAGAAAAACTATCTCTGTAGTCGATTATAACTCCTAGTAGTCGACTACACTGAGTTCAAACATACTCTTTGAAGTTAAGATTTTTTTCTTAGTAGTCGACTACACTAGTCATTAGTCGACTACTCTGTAAACACAGAAAGTCTAAAATTCAAATTCAATATTTATTAGTCGACTATACTGTCTAGTAGTCGACTACATTGTAATTTGACAGAAATATGAAAATTGAATTTAACCTTAGTAGTCGACTACATATAGTCATTAGTCGACTACACTGTAGTTTTACACAAACTTGAAAATATGTCTAAGTCATGAGTAGTCGACTACACTGTTATTTGACAGAAACTTAAAATTAAGTCTAAGGCATGAGTAGTCGACTACTATTGTCTATAGTCGACTACACTGTCAAATAATAGAAACTTAATATTTCAAATAGTGTACATGTAGTCGACTACAAATCTTATTGGTCGACTATTAAGCAATAAAAATGATATGAATAAAGTATTTTGAGACTCATTCTTTAACTATAAACTCTGATGGTTAACATAAGGGGTTTCTATTGTTAACCAACACACTAAGCATGTATTAGTATGTTATAAACACTATGTGTGTGTATGTGTTGTGAGTGATCAAGGCTTGTACAATAATTCTAAGTAAAGAAAATGGTGTGTATGTGTTGTGAGTGATCAAGGCTTGTACAATAATTCTAAGTAAAGAAAATGTAAAATTTACATTGTATATGTTGATCAAGGCTTGTACAATAATTCTAAGTAAAGAAAATGTAAAATTTACATTGTATATGTTTAAGCACTTCTTCTTCTTTACTTCATATTCCTTGAGCTCATCTTGCACTTTTGTTCACATATTTTGAGCTTATTCGAAGTTGATATTTGCATTGATATATTAGTGCACAATAATACACATAGTGAATAAATTGTTATCATCAAAACTATATCATGAGGACATGATATCTAACAGCATCTTCACTCGGACCCGACGACACATCTTGAACCATGAGGAAACCAATCTACTTCATCTTGCTAAGTAGCGTCGGCCAGTCACCATCATATTAAATGTATGTCCAGAGTCATCATTACTCCACTGCCAAAATCATAATCGGACCATGCCAACACCCTAGCCATTCTGTCTTCGTCGTATTAAACGCAAGGGTGACTCGGATCACCCACTGCCTACATGTGTAAAGTGCTAACTAACTAAGCCAATTGCATGGACCCGACCGAAATTACCCAAATACCTTTGTCGGTTCACTATATAGAGTCAAATTACCTGTTAGACCCTAGGGGGGGTGATTAGGGTCTTATGCTAATCTAATCCGATTAAATGCTAATTAAAATTAATTAAAAAGTTATCCTAGCAAGTATGAAATACAACAATGTATATAAGCTAGGATAAGCAATATGAACAACAAGATATATCCTAACAAAGAGATATAGGCAATGTATGTGCAAGGATATATAAATTCAAGGGTAAACAATCTAAACTAGATAGTGGGCAATATAATCAACAAGCAATATACAAAGGCGATATAAGATATGAACAAAAAAGGAAGTGTGCCAATGCAATCACAAACAAACAATATGATTACGGAGTTCGGTCACCACGACCTGCGTCTCCGCTCCTCACCTCGAGGAGATCTCCACTATCACAACCGGGTTTTCTACGTTCACCCGAACAACGTTTACACCACACAATACAATCACTATGCAATCATACCTCACACACTAAGTGTTGGTCCTAGCCCGTGTCCTCCTCCTCAAGTGCTCGGTTACAACCTCTCCCTAGGCACGTCAACCGACGCCACTCCTCTTGGATTTGACCCCGTCTCTCACCACACACTTCTCTCGGTGTACAAGTGTATTACAAGTGAATCCTCACAATAAGCACAATATAACAAATGATTGTTCTCAACTATGGATGAGAACACAATGAAAGCACAACTCAACGTTACAATCTCTCTCCACCCAACTATACTATGTATGTAAATACTAAAAGCTCAATGTGGGTGTGTGTAACAATGAGTAAAATGAAATCTAACTCAAATAGCAAACTAGCAATAATAAGAATATGAAAATCAATAATGAAATTGCTAGAGAAAAGAGTTAGAAAACTTCTCTAAGAACACAAAGAAGAGGATGAAGGGGATTGAGAATGAATCCCTCAATCTGCAGTGAAAACTTCCTCCTTTGTAAATAGAAACCCAAACTTAAACAAACAGTAAAACCCTAAACCCTTGTTTAAACACTTTGTTTAAAAACTTCTTAGATTACACATGAAAGAGAGCAGCAATAGGGTATTTATACCCACTCTAAATCTCAGTCAAAACTCTTAACAAAAGACAAAAACAGTCCCAGCAAACAGCTCAGGAAATAGCCGTTGGGAAAGCAACGGATCTATTGTCGGTCGATCGGAAATTTCGTCGGTCGACCAACGGAGAGCAAAAACACGAAGAGGCAGTTCTGGACCATCGTCGGTCGACCGGTGCGGTCGACAGATGAAGCTTTCGGTCGACCGCATCGGTCAACCGACCAACTCTCTGGACCATGCTGACGAAAGAACAAACGAGCGGTCGACCGGATCGGTCGACCGAAAACTGATATGCAGAAAAACAGGTTTTAATAGCTGATTTTGAGACTTTGGACAATATGTTAAAAATAACAAATGAAGTCCAAAAATAATGAAACTTTGGGAAATGTATATAAACATGTAAATGAACATATTACAAAAAGAATTTTCCAAATTGCATTTCCCATTTGTGAAAAATCATCATTTTGCAAAATAGTTCAAAACACGAAAAAGTAAACATGTGAATTTTGATATTTTGGCTAAACCATGTTTTTAAACTTTGTACAATGATTATATAGACTTAATAAAATATGTATATGATTATTGTTAAGTCCAAAAAACTAAGAATATAGAATTTTTACAAAATTGCATATTCTATGCAATGTTTTCAAAAACACAGTAGTAAATATGAAATATATGATTTCATATTTATAAACATAAAAACTCAAAAACTTTGTATGTACATATAACTATATATATGCATAGAAACCAAAGCTTATGTATATATATATATAACTATATATATATATATGAAGAAACCAATAAATGTGTGTGTATAGATATTGAGCTTAGAGTATATAACACACATAATATAAAATCTAAAACTACATTACCCAAGCTATGATCTTGATCTTCAATAAGCTCAACTTGGTAATCTCGCGGATGAAGCTTGAACTTGATCTTTAACTTGAATTGCAAGGCTTCACCGACATTCCGCCAACCTCCTTTGTATATGATCGTTGAAACTCTATTCCATCCATCCTCCAACTCGTTGTTTGTCTATAATAAATAAGAATACACAAATACTAGACAAACAACATTAATTATAAATTATTTGTTAAACATCATCAAAACAAGAAGGCCAACAATCTCCCCCTTTTTGATGATGACAAACAATTTACAAAAAAGATATATGCATGAAAGGAAATGAATATATAAATTACAATTCACATGCATATAAACAAGAAAGAATATACTCATAATATTTCTCCCCCTTTGACAACATAAAAAAGGGGACAAAAAGAATAAGAGAACAAAAGCTCCCCCCTATCAGTAAGCATAGGTGAGTATAACATATAGAAAGATATAGGGATTGCTCCCCCTATCAAAATGCCATATGGAATATATACAATAAAGATCAAGGCAAAAATATGTGAGCAAGCATACATGAATATGCTAAATATCACTCACATATAAAAAGATAACGAGAACACATATAAATATGTCAATATGAAAATAGTGTCTCATTAACAAAAATATAAAGATAAAAAATAGATTTATGAAATCAAAAGAAGAGGAACATGAGAATCATGCAAAAAGTTTTCAAATGAAAACAAATCAAACAAAAGAAATCATAAATCAAAGTTTAAATCCAAAAAACGTAGAATCAAATCATCATTGATTCAAAAATTCAAGAGAGGCAACTATATCTAGCTCTTGAGCTAGTATCAACCCATATAAACATTTTAACACCCGGTAAACATGATTTGGGAATAAACACCCAATAAATCCGGAGGGTTATATAAATACAAACCTCTCATCATAATCAAAGCTAGGAATTATGAAAACAAAAGAATTTGACTAATAAAAAGAATTGTTTTCATAAAAGTTTAAAATATATTTTCAAAACCAAGAAAAAGAAAATTAAAAACACTAAAATTCTTGGTTAAAAATCAAATTTGTTTTGGTACCTAAGTATTCTTGGTACCAAAAAATTTAGGGACATGACCCCTATCATTCAAGCTCAAAGCCCTAGGGTTATGAACCCGTTTGGGCGCATGTGAGGTACGAAAATGGTTAAAAAAAAAATTATATAAATGACCTTTACGATTGCAATTTGTGTAATGAAAAGGTTGAAATAATTTGCGTTGACCAAATGGTTGTGGACGGGAAACATTAGAAACATTTGCAAATATGGATGATCTTTTAAAATTATTTTGCAAATGTGAAACTCTCATTACATCAAAACAAAATTTGGCCAAATGACCAAATCGACCACAAAAATCACATTTAAACACATGAGCATGCTTATGATGAACATGATGAGTATGTGCATGTGTATGTGATGAAGAAGCCTTATGAGATGCACAAGAAACATTAGTCTTGGAGGATTTATGTGCATCATAGCGAAACTTAGCTAAATGGCCTTAACGACCACAAATAGAACACTTATAAGTTTTGCTATACATGTGTGCAAAGTGTATGGGTTTAGAAGTTGTAGTACGAGACTTTGCACCCAAGTCCATAAGTTTCTTATTATCTACAATGCATGTTTTAAGGGTTGAATCTAAAGATGATATGCGTTCTTTAACATGATCCAACTCATTTTTAGGCATACAAGCATTGGAAATAGAAGTAGATGAAACATGATCATATTTAAATGAATTAAACTTATCCCTAATAGTTTCTACTTCTATCATGGCATCATTATTAGCATGAGTTAAGCTAGCAATAGATGAAGACATGTTATTATTTTCCAAACTTAATAACTCATTGTTTTCTTTTAAGATAGCATTCTCTTTAACAACAATATCAAGTTTGGAAGCTAGCGACTCATGATCGGATTTTAAACTAATATGCTTGCTTTTAAGATCAATAAAATTATTTTGCAATTTAGTATAGGCATGAGATAATCTATCATATGCACAAGCGAGTTCATCAATAGATAAATCATTATCGGAATCGGAATCGCTTACTACACAAGAGTTATCCTCTTGTGGCCGTGTGCATGATGCTTCACATGAACTTGAAGAAGAATCCTCCAAAGCTTGTCGGATTGCCTCCAAGTCTCCTTGATGTGCTTCAATAAATTTCTAAAGTTTGTAAGCACTATCAAAATGAACAAATTTGTTAGAAAATGATGAGTCAAAAGCATTAAGCAAAAATTCTAACAAACGCTTGTTCATCGTAAATATTTTATTATCATGATCGCTTCACTTGGATTTCTCCAATGTGGGCACAATATAAGCACAATCAATAATTTTCCATAAGTCAATATTTCTAGATTCAACAAATAGTTTAAATCTAGAAGCCCATTGTGCATAGGGAAAACTAATGAATTTAGGAGCAACATTTGATTCATAGCCTAAACGAAATACATTTATATTCATGATATATATGTGAATATATGCAAGCAAGACAAATGTAATCATAACTAGATTAGCACAAATACAATAACTTGGATCTTTAACTCAAGACGGTTAGTCCTTAAATCAAAGAGCACCAAGCTCTGATACCAATTGTTAGACCCTAGAGGGGGGGTGATTAGGGTCTTATGCTAATCTAATCCGATTAAATGCCAATTAAAACTAATTAACAAGTT
>NC_033802.1:48238921-48248173 GCF_001876935.1 Asparagus officinalis | reverse complement strand
ACCTTGAAAGATGACAGCAATGGGGTATTTATACCCTCTCAAACTTCAGCCAAAAACCTGAGCAAAAGACAAAAACAGCCCCAATGCAACGGTCAAAAAACTAGCCGTTGGAAGCTGAGAGAATACTCGTCGGTCGACCGGAAAATTCGTCGGTCGACCGAAAATTTTCATCGGTCGACCGGACCGGTCGACCGACAGCTATCTGTCAGCCCAGTGAACTTTTGACCTCAGGTTCGGTCGACCGGTGCGGTCGACCGAAAACTGATATGAAAACTGTTTATCTGATTTTGAAATGCTGTTTAAAAATATCAAATAAATTCCAAAAAATGTAAAACTTTGGGGAATGATTGTAGACATGATAATAAACATGCTACAATGACTGGTTTCGAAAAAGGACTTCCCAAATGAAAAATATCATCATTTTGCAAAATAGTCCAAAACACGAAAATGTAAACATGTGAATTTTGACATTTTGGCTAAACCAACTTTTGAAACTTTACAAAATGATTTTATAGACTTGAAGAAAGATGTAAACTATTGTTATGAAGTCTATAAACAATGAATGTAGTATTTTATCAAAATACACATATAATGCACTAAAACATGATTTCATTTAACTAACTAAAATTGATATTGATGAAATCATATATATGCATGTAAGTATGAAACAAAAATATGTTTTCTAATTATATTAAATTGTTTCATATTAAAACTTGAAAACTATCAAACCAAAACATATATGTATATATATAACTATATATATACAAAATCCAAAACGTGTATGTGTGTTTATGATTGAGCTTAAAGTACTAACACACATAATATAAACTCCTAAACTAAATTACCCAAGCTATGATCTTGATCTTCAATAAGCTCAACTTGGTAATCTCGCGGATGAAGCTTGAACTTGATCTTTAACTTGAATTGCAAGACTTCACCGACATTCCGCCAACCTCCTTTGGATATGATTGTTGAAGCTCTATTCCATCCATCCTCCAACTCGTTGTTTGTCTATAATAAATAAAAAAACACAAATACTAGACAAACATAATTAGTTGTAAATAGTTTGTTAAACATCATCAAAACAAGAAGGCCAACAATCTCCCCCTTTTTTATGATGACAAACAATTTACAAAAAGGAATATATGCATGAAGGAAATGAACATATAATTTATAATTCACATGCATGTAAACTCAAGAAGGAATATACTCACAATATTTCTCCCCCTTTGACAACATCAAAAAGGGGACAAAAAGAATAAGGGTGAGTATAACATATAGAAAGATATAGGGATTGCTCCCCCTATCAAAATGCCATATGGAATATATGCAATAAAGATCAAGGCAAAAACATATGAGCAAGCATACATGAATATGCTAAATATCACTCACATAGAAAAAGATAACGAGAACACATATAAATATGTCAATATGAAAATAGTGTCTCATTAACAAAAATATAAAGATAAAAAATAGATTTATGAAATCAAAAGAAGAGGAACATGAGAATCATGCAAAAAGTTTTCAAATGAAAACAAATCAAACAAAAGAAATCATAAATCAAAGTTTAAATCCAAAAAACGTAGAATCAAATCATCATTGATTCAATCATTCAAGAGAGGCAACTATATCTAGCTCTTGAGCTAGTATCAACCCATATAAACATTTTAACACCCGGTAAACATGATTTGGGAATAAACATCCAATAAATCCGGAGGGTTATATAAATACAAACCTCTCATCATAATCAAAGCTAGGAATTATGAAAACAAAAGAATTTGACTAATAAAAAGAATTGTTTTCATAATAGTTTAAAATACATTTTTCAAAACCAAGAAAAAGAAAATTAAAACACTAAAATTCTTGGTTAAAAATCAAATTTGTTTTGGTACCCAAGTATTCTTGGTACCAAAAAATTTAGGGACAAGACCCCTATCATTCAAGCTCAAAGCCCTAGGGTTAAGAACCCGTTTGGGCGCATGTGTTGCGCGAAAGTGGTCAAAACAAAAATTATATAAATGACCTTTACGATTGCAATTTGTGCAATGAAATGGTTGAAATAATTTGCGTTGACCAAATGGTTGTGCACGGGAAACATTAGAAACATTTGCAAACATGGATGATCTTTTAAAATTATTTTGCAAATATGAAACTCTCGTTACATCAAAACAAAATTTGGCCAAATGACCAAATCGACCACAAAAATCACATTTAAACACATGAGCATGCTTATGATGAACATGATGAGTATGTGCATGTGTATGTGATGAAGTTATGAGATGCACAAGAAGAATTAGTCTTGGAGGATTTATGTGCATCATAGCAAAACTTAGCTAAATGGCCTTTACGACCGCAAATAGAACACTTATACTTAGCTAAATGGCCTTTACGACCGCAAATAGAACACTTATAAGTTTTGCTATACATGTGTGCAAAGTGTGTGGGTTTAGAAGTTGTAGCACGAGACTTTGCACCCAAGTTCATAAGTTTCTTATTATCTACAATGCATGTTTTAAGGGTTGAATCTAAAGATGATATGCGTTCTTTAACATAATCCAACTCATTTTTAGGCATACAAGCATTGGAAATAGAAGTAGATGAAACATGATCATTTTTAAAAGAACTAAACTCATTTCTAATAGTTTCTACTTCTATCATGGCATCATTATTAGCATGAGTTAAGCTAGCAATTGATGAAGACATGTTATTATATTCCAAACTTAATAACTCATTGTTTTCTTTTAAGATAGCATTCTCTTTAACAACAATATCAAGTTTGGAAGCTAGCGACTCATGATCGGATTTTAAACTAATATGCTTGCTTTTAAGATCAATAAAATTATTTTGCAATTTAGTATAGGCATGAGATAATCTATCATATGCACAAGCGAGTTCGTCAATAGATAAATCATTATTGGAATCGGAATCGCTTACTACACAAGAGTTATCCTCTTGTGGCCGAGTTCATGATGCTTCACTTGAACTTGATGAAGAATCCTCCAAAGCTTGTCGGATTGCCTCCAAGTACCCTTGATGTGCTTCAATAAATTTCCAAAGTTTGTAAGCACTATCAAAATGAACAAATTTGTTAGAAAAAGATGAGTCAAAAGCATTAAGCAAAAATTCTAACAAACGCTTGTTCATTGTAAACATTTTATTATCATGATCGCTCCACTTGGATTTCTCCAATGTGGGCACAATGTAAGCACAATCAATAACTTCTCATAAGTCAATATTTCTAGATTGTACAAATAGTTTAAATCTAGAAGCCCATTGTGCATAGGGGAAATTAATGAATTTAGGAGCAACATTTGATTCATAGCCTAAACGAAATACATTTATATTCATGATATATATGTGAATATATGCAAGCAAGACAAATGTAATCATAACTAGATTAGCACATATACAATAACTTGGATCTTTAACTCAAGGTGGTTAGTCCTTAAATTAAAGAGCACCAAGCTCTGATACCAATTGTTAGACCCTAGAGGGGGGGTGATTAGGATCTTATGCTAATATAATCCGATTAAATACCAATTAAATTAATTAAAAAGTTATCCTAGCAAGTATGAAATACAACAATGTATATAAGCTAGGATAAGCAATATGAACAACAAGATATATCCTAACAAAGAGATATAGGCAATGTATGTGCAAGGATATATAAACTCAAGGGTAAACAATCTAAACTAGATAGTGGGCAATATAAACAACAAGCAATATACAAAGGCGATATAAGATATGAACATAAAAGGAAGTGCGCCAATGCAATCACAAACAAACAATATGATTACGGAGTTCGGTCCCCACGACCTACGTCTCCGCTCCTCACCTCGAGGAGATCACCACTATCACAACCGGGTTTTCTACGTTCACCCGAATAACGTTTACACCTCACAATACAATCACTATGCTATCACACCTCACACACTAAGTGTTGGTCCTAGCCCGTGTCCTCCTCCTCAAGTGCTCGGTTACAACCTCTCCCTAGGCACGTCAACCGACGCCACTCCTCTTGGATTCGACCCCGTCTCTCACCACACACTTCTCTCGGTATACAAGTGTATTACAAGTGAATCCTCACAATAAGCACAATATAACAAATGATTGTTCTCAACTATGGATGAGAACACAATGAAAGCACAACTCAAAGTTACAATCTCTCACCACCCAACTATACTATGTATGTAAATACTAAAAGCTCAATGTGGGTGTGTGTAACAATGAGTAAAATGAAATCTAACTCAAATAGCAAACTAGCAATAATAAGAATAAGAAAATCGATAATGAAATTGCTAGAGAAAAGAGTTAGAAAACTTCTCTAAGAACACAAAGAAGAGGATGAAGGGGATTGAGAATGAATCCCTTAATCTGCAGTGAAAACTTCCTCCTTTGTAAACAGAAACCCAAACTTAAACAAACAGTAAAACCCTAAATCCTTGTTTAAACACTTTGTTTATAAACTTCTTAGATTACACTTGAAAGAGAGCAGCAATAGGGTATTTATACCCACTCTAAATCTCAGTCAAAACTCTTAACAAAAGACAAAAATAGCCCCAGCAAATAGCTCAAGAAATAGCCGTTGGGAAAGCAACGGATCTATTGTCGGTCGACCGGAAATTTCGTCGGTCGACCGACGGAGAGCAAAAACACGAAGAGGCAGTTCCGGACCATCGTCGGTCGACCGGTGCGGTCTACCGATGGAGCTTTCGGTCGACCGCATCAGTCGACCGACCAACTCTCTGGACCATGCTGACGAAAGAACAAACGAGCGGTCGACCGGATCGGTCGACCGAAAACTGATATGCAGAAAAACAGGTTTTAATAGCTGATTTTGAGGCTTTGGAAAATATGTTAAAATAATAACGAATGAAGTCCAAAAAAAATAATGAAACTTTTGGAAATGTATATAAACATGTTAAATGAACTATTACAAAAAGAATTTTCCAAATTGCATTCCCACTTTGTGAAAATCATCATTTTGCAAAATAGTTCAAAACACGGAAAAAGTAAAACATGGAATTTTGATATTTGGCTAAAACCATGTTTTCAACTTTGCCACAATGTATTATATAGACTTAATAAAATATGTATATGATTTATTGTTAAGTCCAAAAAAACTAAGAATATAGAATTTTACAAAATTGCATATTCTATGCAATGTGTTTCAAAAACACAGTAGCTAAATATAATATAGGTATTCATATTTATAAAACATAAAAACTCAAAAAGCTCATGTAGGTATATTACTAACTAGTATATAATGCTAGAAACAAAGCCCTATGTACACTATATAATATATAGTATAACTATATAATATTTGAGCTTAGAAACCAAATACGTGTGTGTATATGATATTGAGCTTATAGTATCTAACACACATAATATAAAAACTAAACTAAATATACCAAAGCTTGATCTTGATCTTCAATAGGCTTGACTTGATATATTTGCGGATGAAGCTTGAACTTGATCTTTAACTTGAATTGCAAGGCTTCACCGACATTCCGCCAACCTCCTTTGGATATGATCGTTGAAACTCTATTCCATCCATCCTCCAACTCATTGTTTGTATATAATAAATAAGAAAACACAAATACTAGACAAACAACATTAGTTGTAAATTGTTTGTTAAACATCATCAAAACAAGAAGGCCAACAATCTCCCCCTTTTTTATGATGACAAACAATTTACAAAAAAGATATATGCATGAAAGGAAATGAATACATAAATTATAATTCACTTGCATATAAACAAGAAAGAATATACTCACAATATTTCTCCCCCTTTGACAACATCAAAAAGGGGACAAAATGAATAAGAGAGCAAAAGCTCTCCCTATCAATAAGCATAGGTGAGTATAACATATAGAAAGATATTGGGATTGCTCCCCCTATCAAAATACCATATGGAATATATGCAATAAAGATCTAGGCAAAACATATGAGCAAGCATACATGAATATGCTAAATATCACTCACATACAAAAAGATAACGAGAACAGATATAAATATGTCAATATGAAAATAGTGTCTCATTAACAAAAATATAAAGATAAAAAATAGATTTATGAAATCAAAAGAAGAGGAACATGAGAATCATGCAAAAAGTTTTCAAATGAAAACAAATCAAACAAAAGAAATCATAAATCAAAGTTTAAATCCAAAAAATGTAGAATCAAATCATCATTGATTCAAAAATTCAAGAGAGGCAACTATATCTAGCTCTTGAGCTAGTATCAACCCATATAAACATTTTAACACCCGGTAAACATGATTTGGGAATAAACACCCAATAAATCCGGAGGGTTATATAAATACAAACCTCTCATCATAATCAAAGCTAGGAATTATGAAAACAAAAGAATTTGACTAATAAAAAGAATTGTTTTCATAAAAGTTTAAAATACATTTTTCAAAACCAAGAAAAAAAAAATTAAAAACACTAAAATTTTTGGTTAAAAATCAAATTTGTTTTGGTACCCAAGTATTCTTGGTACCAAAAAATTTAGGGACATGACCCCTATCATTCAAGCTCAAAGCCCTAGGGTTATGAACCCGTTTGGGCGCATGTGGTGCGCGAAAGTGGTCAAAACCAAAATTATATAAATGACCTTTACGATTGCAATTTGTCCAATGAAAAGGTAGAAATAATTTGCGTTGACCATATGGTTGTGCATGGGAAACATTAGAAACATTTGCAAACATGGATGTTCTTTTAAAAACTCTCGTTACATCAAAACAAAATTTGGCCAAATGACCAAATCGACCACAAAAATCACATTTTAACACATGAGCATGCTTATGATGAACATGATGAGTATGTGCATGTGTATGTGATGAAGAAGCCTTATGAGATGCACAAGAAACATTAGTCTTGGAGGATTTATGTGCATCATAGCAAAACTTAGCTAAATGGCCTTTACGACCGCAAATAGAACATTTATAAGCTTTGCTATACAAGTGTGCAAAGTGTACGGGTTTAGAAGTTGTAGTACGAGACTTTGCACCCAAGTCCATAAGTTTCTTATTATCTACAATGCATGTTTTAAGGGTTGAATCTAAAGATGATATGCGTTCTTTAACATGATCCAACTCATTTTTAGGCATACAAGCATTGGAAATAGAAGTAGATGAAACATGATCATTTTTAAACGAACTAAACTTATTTCTAATAGTTTCTATTTCTATCATGGCATCATTATTAGCATGAGTTAAGCTAGCAATAGATGAAGACATGTTATTATTTTCCAAACTTAATAACTCATTGTTTTCTTTTAAAATAGCATTCTCTTTGACAACAATATCAAGTTTGGAAGCTAGCGACTCATGATCGGATTTTAAACTAATATGCTTGCTTTTAAGATCAATAAAATTATTTTGCAATTTAGTATAGGCATGAGATAATCTATCATATGCACAAGCGAGTTCATCAATAGATAAATCATTATCGGAATCGGAATCGCTTACTACACAAGAGTTATCCTCTTGTGGCCGTGTGCATGATGCTCCACATGAACTTGAAGAAGAATCCTCCAAAGCTTGTCGGATTGCCTCCAAGTCTCCTTGATGTGCTTTAATAAATTTCCAAAGTTTGTAAGCACAATCAAAATGAACAAATTTGTCAGAAAATGATGAGTCAAAAGCATTAAGCAAAAATTCTAATAAACGCTTGTTCATTGTAAACATTTTATTATCATGATCGCTCCACTTGGATTTCTCCAATGTGGGCACAATGTAAGCACAATCAATAACTTCTCATAAGTCAATATTTCTAGATTGTATAAATAGTTTAAATCTAGAAGCCCATTGTGCATAGGGGAAATTAATGAATTTAGGAGCAACATTTGATTCATAGCCTAAACGAAATACATTTATATTCATGATATATATGTGAATATATTCAAGCAAGACAAATGTAATCATAACTAGATTAGCACAAATACAATAACTTGGATCTTTAACTCAAGGCGGTTAGTCCTTAAATCAAAGAGTACCAAGCTCTGATACCAATTGTTAGACTCTAGAGGGGGGGGAATCTAATCCGATTTAAATGCCAATTAAAATATATTAACAAGTTATCCTAGCAAGTATGAAATATAACAATGTATATAAGCTAGGATAAGCAATATGAACAACAAGATATATCCTAACAAAGAGATATAGGCAATGTATGTGCAAGGATATATAAACTCAAGGGTAAACAATCTAAACTAGATAGTGGGCAATATAATCAACAAGCAATATACAAAGGCGATATAAGATATATGAACATAAAAGGAAGTGGGCCAATGCAATCACAAACAAACGATATGATTACGGAGTTCGGTCCCCACGACCTACGTCTCCGCTCCTCACCTCGAGGAGATCTCCACTATCACAACCGGGTTTTCTACGTTCACCCGAACAACGTTTACACCTCATAATACAATCACTATGCAATACAAACATCACCACTAAGTGTTGGTCCTAGCCCGTGTCCTCCTCCTCAAGTGCTCGGTTACAACCTCTCCCTAGGCACGTCAACCGACGCCACTCCTCTACAAGTGAATCCTCACAATAAGCACAATATAACAAATGATTGTTCTCAACTATGGATGAGAACACAATGAAAGCACAACTCAAAATTACAATCTCTCACCACCCAACTATACTATATATGTAAATACTAAAAGCTCAATGTGGGTGTGTGTAACAATGAGTAAAATGAAATCTAACTCAAATAGCTAACTAGCAATAATAAGAATATGAAAATCAATAATGAAATTGCTAGAGAAAAGAGTTAGAAAACTTCTCTAAGAACACAAAGAAGAGGATGAAGGGGATTGAGAATGAATCCCTCAATCTGCAGTGAAAACTTCCTCCTTTGTAAACAGAAACCCAAACTTAAACAAACAGTAAAACCCTAAACCCTTGTTTAAACACTTTGTTTATAAACTTCTTAGATTACACTTGAAAGAGAGCAGCAATAGGGTATTTATACCCACTCTAAATCTCAGCCAAAACCCCAAGCCAAATGACAAAAACAGTCCCAGCAAACAGCTCAGGAAATAGCCGTTGGGAAAGCAACGGATCTATTGTCGGTCGACCGGAAATTCTGTCGGTCGACCGATTTGAGCTCTCGGTCGACCGGACCGGTCGACCGACGACTCTCTGGAAAAATACTGACGAATGGTCACTAGACCGGTCGACCGTACCGGTCGACCGAAAACAGACATCCCAGATTCTGAAAACTGTTTATCTGATTTT
>NC_033802.1:48236366-48237921 GCF_001876935.1 Asparagus officinalis | reverse complement strand
TCTTTAGTAGGATCAATGATTTTAGATCTATTATATATTATCAGTATTTTCTTATACAACGAGCCCTGTCCCCTTGGGGTTGGTTGTGATGTTACTCACTAGCGCTTTGACGCTCGTTGTCCTTCCCCCTTTCAGGTCACGAGCCAGGAGTACGGAGAGTCGCAGGTTGATAGCGGACCACTTTAGCGTTCAGCTTTACTTTCTAGCTATGTATTATTTTCTTTGAGCTCCACAGTAGTGTGGTTAGACATTTGAGGGTATTATTCTAGAAGTTGTAAAGGCTGTGTGCCTTATTTTCCTATTCATCAGCTATTTGTATTTGAGACTTGTTGAGTATTTCAAATTATCTACTCAGATCTTGACTATGGGTTTCTGTATTGTTGGATGATGAGATATTTATGTGACTGTTATCATTTCATCAGTGTTCCTTGTATTATCTTTTACCTGTTTTGTACCTACACCAGTTATTGATTCTACTAGATAGATGTTAATTGTGATGGTGAAACATGTTATTGCACGGTGTGGTGCATAACAGGTTTGACATTCTTGGTTTCACCTTGGACTGCAGCCTTGTGTGAACCCAGGGGCGTCACAGTTGGTATGTCAGCTCTAGTTCCAGTATCCTTAGGATCATCCTGTGTCGAGTAGTGGAGCTAGGATAGAGTTTCCTAGGATTCATGTATAGAGTCTGTAAGGATTTCCTAGTATGAATGAGGACGATATATGCGTATATCTCAAAATTTGAGAAATTTTTTTTTATGACAACTATTTTTGTATAAGTTTAAAGTATTAGTGCAATACTATATGTTGTGAAAATCTTATTGTGATACGCTATGTATAGAAGTCTATTTTGACTCATAGACTCTTATTTTCTTATGATCAGAGAGATGGCAGGACGTGGTAGACCCCGTACCAGGAGAGCTACCCAGGCGGAGTCATAGCAGACTCCATCAGAGCAGCAGCCAGCTCAGTCCGCTTGGTGGATCTCATGGCTCCTCTCATTGCCAGGATGACGGCCATTGAGGACTTGGTGACGACTCATATAGCACCACGGACACCACCACCACCGGTAGCTCAGCAGCAGGGGAAGCAGGCTCCTCAGTACTTGGTGGATCTCATGGCTCCTCTCATTGCCAGGATGACGGCCATTGAGGACTTGGTGACGACTCATATAGCACCACGGACACCACCACCACCGGTAGCTCAGCAGCAGGGGACGTATGGTTGAGAGGTACCAGAAGATGAGGGCACCCGAGTTCCAGGGATCACCAGACCCTCTTGCAACCCATAAGTGGAAGGAGGATGTGAGCAACATTCTCGATATACTCGGTGTAGATTCAGTCCAGAAGCAGAGACTGGCATCCTACAGTCTGAAGGGAGATGCCGGGAGGTGGTACCGACTCCAGTTCACTCCAGAGCAGAGGCTGACCCTCACGTGGGGGACTTCATTCTATTTCTTCGATGGGCAGTACATTTCTTCTGCAGCACGGACTGGGAAGGAACTTGAGTTGTCCCGTTTGACTCAGGGGGACATGACAGTTGCAGATTTTGAGAG
>NC_033802.1:48227226-48236103 GCF_001876935.1 Asparagus officinalis | reverse complement strand
GGCACAAGGCATCGGAGTGTCGTAGTGCACCAGCAGGAGCCCAGCAGGGCAAGGGTCCGAACCAGCAGCAGCGCCAGCAGGGCAGAGGTCAGGGCCAACAGAACAGGCTTGAGGCACCGCCAGCAGCTCAGAGGACTGAGGGTCAGATTCGGGCAGTTCAGGAGATTCCTCAGGGGCAGATTATCCCATATTCTCCATCCCCATCAGCAGAGCAGTCTTCAGCCACAGGCAGAGTTTATGCGGTAGTTCCCCGTGATCATGGAGCCAGTGGAGCCGTAGTGGAGGGTACGTTCTTTGTGAACTCCTTTCCCGCCCGTATTCTTTTCGATTCGGGAGCCTCGCATTCTTTCATCTCTCATGCATTTATGACTAGACTCCAGCTCGTAGCTCAGCCTCTAGATACCCCTTTATCTGTTTCCACCTCTTTAGGTGAGGTATCGCTTCTGGAGAGCGTTTGTAGGAGGTGTACCGTCAGTTTAGACGAGTCGGAGTTCATAGTTGATTTTATAGTGTTGCATATGTCCGAGTTCGATGTCATCCTTGGTATGGATTGGTTGTCTTCCTACCATATTAGTATTGACTGCTTTACGAAGACAGTCAAGTTGCGAGCGTCCGATGGGTCCGAGATGATTGTAGCCACTTCTCAGGGCAACCGATTTGCGGAGTCATTTCTGGCATACATCGAGGAGGTGATGCGACGGGATCAGGGTGTCAATTTATTGGAGACTAGAGTTGTCTCAGAGTATCAGGATATCTTTCAGGACATACCTGGGTTACCTCCTGTGAGAGAGGTTGAGTTCTGTATTGAGTTGCAGCCAGGCACAGCCCCGATATCCCGCGCACCCTATCGCATGGCGCCAGCTGAGTGTTAGCTCAGGGTTTTATTCGTCGGAGTCATTCTCCGTGGGGCGCGCCGGTCCTCTTCGTGAAGAAGAAGGACGGTAGTATGAGATTATGCATAGATTATAGAGAGTTGAACAAGGTCACTATCCGGAATAGGTACCCATTACCTAGGATTGATGACTTGTTCGACCAGTTGTAGGGAGCGCAGTATTTCTTGAAGATTGATCTTCGTTCTGGCTATCATCAGTTGCGGGTTCGGGAGATGGATATTCCCAAGACCGCTTTTCTTACTCGATATGGTTCTTTCGAGTTCTTGGTCATGCCATTTGGATTGACCAATGCACCCGCGGTATTCTTGGACTTGATGAACCGGGTGTTCCGTCCCTTCTTAGATCAGTTCGTGATCGTTTTCATCGATGATATTCTCATTTACTCGAGGTCGGAGGTGGATCATGAGGAGCATCTACGGATAGCATTGAGGACTCTTCAGGAGCATCAGCTGTACGCTAAGTTCAGCAAGTGTGAGTTTTGGCTTTCAGAAGTCAGATTTCTTGGCCATGTCATCAGTCGAGAGGGTATAGCAGTGGACCCGGCTAAGGTCACGACAGTCCTTGATTGGGAGCTACCGAAGACGGTGACAGAGATTCGCAGCTTTTTGGGTTTAGCGGGATATTACAGGAAGTTCATTCAGGACTTCTCGAAGATTGCGACGCCGATTACACGCCTTACGAAGAAGGGTGTACAGTTCATATGGAGCATGGAGTGCCAGAAGGCCTTTGATATTTTGAAGACTAAGTTGACTACAGCGCCGGTGTTGACTATTCCGAGCAGCGACAGGACATTTGTTGTGTATACAGATGCATCATTGGCAGGCTTAGGAGGCGTATTGATGCAGACGCAAAGGGTAGTGGCTTATATCTCATGGCAGTTGAGGGTGCATGAGCAGAACTATCCCACTCATGACTTGGAGTTAGCAGCAGTGGTGTTTGCACTGAAGTCATGGAGGCACTACTTGTATGGAGTGCAGTTTGAGCTATTCACAGACCATCAGAGTCTGAAGTACCTCTTTTCTCAGAAGGAACTCAATCAGAGGCAGAGGAGGTGGATTGAGTTTATCAAGGACTACGAGTTCGCGATTCAGTATCATCCAGGGAAGGCGAACGTCGTAGCAGATGCTTTGAGTAGGAAGCGTCGGCATCGGGTTGCGGCTTTGAGGTGTTCCTTGTACAGAGATCTTATCACTCTTAGCCAGTTTGATATTAGACCCGAGATTGGAGGAACCAGTGCATTCTTGGGAGCTATGTCAGTGCAGCCATCTTGGAGTGACAGGGTTGTCAGAGCTCAGTTGGAGGACTCTTGGATTCAAACCCGTAAGGGGGAGATTTCCAAAGAGCCTAAGGCGGACTGGACCATTGGAGCAGATGGAGGATTACGGATGAAGGGTAGATTGGTCATGCCAGCCAGTGCAGAGTTGAAGAGGGAGTTATTTGACGAGGCGCACCGTACTCGGTACACAGTACATCCAGGGACTACCAAGATGTACAAGGACCTGAAGAGGCATTTTTGGTGGATTGGTATGCGGAGAGAGATTGCAGACTATGTGGCTAGCTGTTTTACCTGTCAGCAGGTGAAGGCAGAGCATCAGAGACCGGCAAGGACACTTCAGCCTTTACCCATTCCAGAGTGGAAGTGGGTAGACATTTCTATGGATTTTATTGTGGGGTTGCCGAAGTCAAAGAAGGGGAATGATTCTGTTTGGGTGATAGTAGACCGGTTGATGAAGTCAGCACATTTTATCCCAGTGAGGACTACTTATACAGCCGAGGCGTATGCGAGGATCTTCATTCGTGAGATAGTTCGACTTCACGGGGTTCCGGACACGATCGTATCGGATCGAGGATCGGTTTTCACTTCACATTTTTGGAGGAGCTTTCAGGACTCATTTGGCAGCAGGCTATCTTATAGCAGTGTATTCCACCCCCAGACGGATGGTCAGACGGAGAGGGTGAATCAGGAGTTGGAGGACATGTTGCGGGCATGTGTCATTGACTTCCAAGGCAGCTGGGAGGATCATATTCCGCTGGTAGAGTTTGCTTATAACAATAGTTATCAAGCGATGATCGGTATGGCCCCGTATGAGGCATTATACGGGAGGCCCTGTAGATCGCCGATATGTTGGGCCGAGCCGGAGGATAGCTTGATGCTTGGGCCCGAGCTAGTGAGGCAGACCACTGAGAAGGTAGCTTTGATTAGGAAGCGGATTTTAGCCGCTCAGAGTCGACAGAAGAGCTATGCAGATAAGAGGCGAAGACCCCTAGAGTTTTAGGTTGGAGATTTGGTTATGCTTAAGGTATCGCCTATGAAGGGCGTACAGCGATTCGGAAGGCGAGGGAAGCTTGCACCGAGATATATTGGGCCTTTTCAGATCCTGGAGCGCATTGGGGCTGTGTCATATAGACTAGATCTTCCAGCATCGATGTCTAGTATACACAGCGTGTTCCATATTTCTATGCTTAAGAAGCACTTGCATGATGAGGAGCAGCAGCGAGTATTGGATGCACCGGAGATCGAGCTTCAGGATGATTTGACTACTATTGAGATTCCGGTCCGTATTCTTGCCAGAGAGGACAATAGGCTTAGAAACAAGGTAATTCCCTTGGTGAAAGTTCAGTGGAACCGAGGAGGCATTGAGGAGATTTCTTGGGAGCGCGAAGAGGACATGCGTCGTGACTACCCACACTTGGTTGAGCAGGTAAATAAAATTCGTACCATATCATATATATTGCTTTATGTTATATTTTTTTTTGTTATGTTTATACTTAACGCTAGAACGAAGATATTTCCGCTTATTATCTAATCTTTTGGAACACATGGTATATGTATGGGGGGTTCCTTGTTTGGATTTTTCACCCGATGTACTAGTTCCACTAGATTAGGATTTTAGCGAGAATATTATCATTTTAGATCGTTAAGTATAAATATCTCTATATATTACCTAGTAGTCCATATTTTGAGATTTGTATAATTTCCGAATTTCGAGGACGAAATTCTTTTAAGGGGGGAAGAATGTAAAACCCCAAAATTTTATAATGAAATGGTGCGAATAAATAGTAATAAATCTTTCTTTGGTGATAAATAACCATATATATATATGATGTATATATTTTTACCAGGGTTTGGGAACCCAACAGGTGTTTATATATGAGAGATATCGAGTGATATAAGTCCAGCAGGTGAAATGCCTGCAAAAGGCATTTTTGTGCTGAGCGGTCGACCGACGCGGTCGACCGATCAGCGAGCAGAGAGTTTTTCCAGATTGTTTTTCTTTGTGGTTTTGTTTCGGGTCTAACGGGTTTCAGGTCGGGTTAGGGAGTATATATATATATACCAACTCAACCCAAGAGAGCCCCTCTTCAGTTCAAGCGTAAAACCCTAGCCCCCTTTCTCTCCCCTCTCAAAACCCTAGCTGCACCTGGTGATTTGGGGAGTTTGGAAGAGTTCTAGGGATTTTTCGCGGATCTGAGCAAGGAGGATCATCTCCAGAACAGTTGTCAACACCCAAGGCGAGTATCATCTCGCCCAATCCCTCACCCCTGTTTTCCATGATTTTATTTTGGATCTTATGAGTTTTGAATGAGCCAAAATAGTAGTTTTGTATAAAAATGAATTCTCTATGGTATGGATAATAAGAATCAGAGGTTTTAGTTTATAAAAACTCACCCAATACCTGTTAAATGAAGATCTAGATCTAAAATTTGCCTAAACAAGAACTAAATCACGTTTACTGTCATTTAAACGATTTGGAGATTGTGTCTCATGTTCTTTTTAATACTAGTTAAACGATTTGTTTTAAGGGGGTAGGATGTAATGACCGTGAATTTTAATACTAGTTAAAATAATTATTTTGGTATTTTAAAATATTTAATTATTATTTTTAAAAGAGTATCTGAATTTTTCTTGATTTTCTAGAAATTTCTATGATTTAAAAAAATCCGCTTTTATATAGTTTTGTTAATTATAAATTAAATTGTTACGATAAAAGTTTTTTTTCTAATTAATATTTAAATTATTTCTTGTTATTGTAATTATTATTATTATTATTATTAATTTACATTGATTTTATCCTGATTTTTCTCCTTAATTCCCTCACTAATTATTCCCCTAATTTCCTCCCTGATTCTCTCCCCTAAATTTTCTCTCATTTGAATTCTTTCCATAACCCCTTCCAAATCAATTCCCTAATCACCGTTTAACACATTCCTTTTAATCCCATAATTTTCTCTCTCTCTCTCTCTCCAATAATTCTCTCTTCTCTCACGTACACCCCCTCTCACATCATCTCTCTCTCTCCCTCTCTCACACACTCTCCCCAAGAACCCAGAAACCCAACCCTGCTCCTCCTTCACAACCATCACCATTCGTCCTCCCTTCTCTCTCTCTCCCCCGCACACGATCTCCAGACCCACCGCCTGTCGTCGTCCTCGCCGCCGACGATCACCCAGATCCGCGTCCGCATTGGCGTTGTCGCCTCGTCGTCAGACCCCACGGTCTCGCAGGCAAGATCTCACATCCTTTGTCTTGTCTTTACTATTTTTGATATACTGTTAATTAAGTATATGCAAGATCCCGCATCACCTCATTACCATTACAATTTATATATATATTATTTATTATATATTGTTTAGATTATGATATTATGCATGGGATGATGATGAATGTTGTTAAGTATTATTGTGGTAGATTACTTGTGAAATGATGAATATAAAATGACAAGCTGGTATTTTGAAAGCTAGATAAATTTTAAGAGTTGTTATCGAAAAAGAAAATTAGAATAATTAAAAAGAAAATTTTGAAAGCTAGATAAATTTTAAGAGTTGTTATCGAAAAAGAAAATTAGAATAATTAAAAAGAAAAGGAAAAAAAATATAAAACAGTTACTGTTCATATGAAATAATATATAATAATAATAATATATTTAAAAGGTTATTTTTGAATAATTTATGAGAAATAAATTAAAAGGATTTATTTTGGAATTAATAAATTTATGAGCATGATGATTGGAAATTTCGATATTTCATGTATATTTATTTAATAGATGTAATTTCATCTTGAACTGTTATTAGTAGTTGTTCACGATTCTTGTTCATGATCCACGACACTGTTAATTAGTATTTATTGCATTTATCATTCTTTATTATAATTGAGAATCGTTAGGAGTTTATGACTATAGTGATCTGTGTGACATGAATAAGATTTAGAGGCTTGTGTGTTGTTGGCTTAGAAAATAAGAAGAGCCGGGATGGGAAATCTTGGTACATGTGATTAGACGTGACTGTTTATGTATCCTCTAGGGTCGCTCCAGTGAACCGATACGCACTGGATAGTTGTTAGGCCAGTGATTGAGATGTAGATCAGTGTTGTTCTTTTCATACATAGATCGGGATTAATATTTAATTATCTGCAATTTGAGACATATGGTATATACATGAGGGTTTCCTTGTTTGGATTATTTCGCTCGACGTACTACGTCTCGAGTTGTAGATTTTTAAGTATTAATTCTATCTAGGGGTATGTCCTTGTTACGTGGATGATTATAGATTCTTATGATCGTTATACTCTAGTGATGGATTGCATTTAGCTTGTTAGTATTCCAGCTGCATGTTTCTATTTATTATTATTGTTATTGCATTGGTCATTCGACCGTTTCTATTCTCTTTGTGGGGTCTTGCCGTGCATCATGCACCTGACGTACACCTATTTTCTCTGGTGTACGTCAGACTTAGGAGAAGAACAGGTTCAGCTGGGAGTTCATCAGGAGCCAGAGGATTCTCAGCAGGAGTGCCTAGCGGATGGAGCAGAAGAAGAAGCCGAAGCTTAGTCATCCCTTTCAGTTTCTTTTGTAGCACCTTCCATTCTATTGATCGATGTATTTTATATTTTCTAGTATTTCTTTCAAATAGTCTTGTATAAGGGCACGTTGACCCGAATATTATGCCTGGGATGATAGTCAGTTGTGATATGTATATTTTCTTATTTTGAGTTGTTTATTATATTCTCGCTACTGTGATCGGGGACCTATGCCTTCGTATTGTATTTGTTTCTAGACGCTTAGCGTATTGGATTGAGAAGAAAAGAAAAAGAAAAAAAATAATAGTGTATACTTCTTCTCAATCTAATACGTCACGGGCTTGTTCACGTTCCTATTCCCGTGTATTTTGGGAAGCAGGGCGTGACAATAGCCAAGAGGCTAGAACCCTCTTGCCTTAGATTTATTTCATGCTTATAAATTAGATTTATTTCATGCTTATAAAGTAGATTTATTTTCTTACATTTAATTCTTGTAATTTATTTTGTAGTTTAGATTTTATAATTTATTTTGTAGTTAGATTTTAATTTCTTGCATTATTCACCTTGAGGCTAGAACCCTCTTAGGTTTAGTTTTTTTGTTTATTTTTATTTTCTTTGATTCGCCTTTAGGCTAGAACCCTCTAGGGAATCACCATTTTTTATGAAGTGGATTCAATTCTAGATTACCCATATCTTTAATTGAATCCGTCATCTTTACTTTCTTGAATTTTATTTTCATTCTTGATTTTTCTTTTTGATTCTTGATTTTATTCATCTCTCCTTATGAAAATTATTCATTCATTGTCATATCCACTCTCACTTACATTTTGTGCCTATTTACACACTATCACCTTCTTAATCTCTTCACAATCACATTCACTCATCACTCCTATTTGTCACATACACAACATAAGAACCGATTTTATATTTTCTCCTATAAAACACCTTCCTCGTGGAATCGATATCTTTATACTATAACTTGACACGGTTGTGCACTTGCAACATTTTTGGTACATGTTTATGCCGATCTTTATACTATAACTTGACACGGTTGTGCACTTGCAACATTTTTGGTACATGTTTATGCCGCATCAAATGTTTTTCCTAAATCTATACTTTTAAAGTGAGTATGATATTTTTTGTCAAATTTTAGTTTTCTAGGGGTTGTTAGTAATTCCGTATATTCACTTTTGTGTCCATAGGTTAGAAATTCTCATAGTATTTTTTTTTATAAATTTTGAATTTTAGGGGATTTTTGTAAATTTTTAAACTTTTAAACCTTTTCTATAGATTGTAAATTATTTATAGACTATTTATAATTCCTATGCTTTCAATTTACTAATAAGTTTGGAATTCTCAAGGTGTTTTCTTTAAATTATAAATTATATAGGGGATATTTAAAATTTTTATGTTTTCAATGTACTATTAGCTTAGAAATTATTAGATTTTTATAAATTTATAATTCTGAGGGTTTTATTTTGTAATTTGTAAAAGTTTAGAGTGTTTATTGCTAATTCCATAAATTTTTGGAGGTTGTTTGTGTTATTTGTAGGTTTTTAGTGTGCTTATAAGTTTGAAATTTTGAATGTGTTTTTTAATAAATTTTGAATTTTTAGGGGTACTTTTATAATTTTTAAAACTTACAAGATATTTTATCCAAAGTTAAAAAACTTTTAGTTTCTAGCTAGCATATATTTTTTAGATTTCTCACTGAATTGAAATAAGTAAAATTTATAATTTTTAAGATGTTTTAATAAAATTTTAAATTTGTACGGTTGTTTTTGTAATTTAAAAAACATGAAGGATTTATTTTTTAGATTTCTCTATGAACTAAAATAAGTAAATGATTTGAATTATATCAAACATATTTTTTATCCAATAACATATTAACTCTTATTTTAAATATGATAAATTATTTAGTTACTAATTCAAAGAAGATAAGATAATTAGAATAGATTAGGATAACAATGTAATATTTTAAAAAGTTGAGGGTAATACTGACCTTAAAAAGATTTTTCCGAACTCGTACTTTTAAAGGGAGTATGATAAGTTATGTTTGCTTTTAGTACTTTTTTTATGATGAAAATATTATATAAATTATTTGGATAATATAGTAATTTATTGGGAAAAATGCTTCCAGCCCCCAAAAGCCAAGTGAACATGCTTCCCACCCCCAGGACTTGGTCA
>NC_033802.1:48215380-48218970 GCF_001876935.1 Asparagus officinalis | reverse complement strand
TAAGGGAAATTTATAAAATAGAAAAATATTACTTTTCATGCAGAAAGGAATTAATACATATATATTACATAAATATTTTTATTTTAAGTTAGTTATAATAAGAAATAGTTTTAAAGAATCATTTTGGAAAAATAATATTTTATTAATTAAGAACGTATAACTGATACTCGTAGAGCGCGACATTTCATATGCAAAATGACATTAGTTTCCAGTTTTTTTTTACCTCATTATTATATTAGAGAATATTTAATTACTTTATTTTAAGTTAGTTATAATAAGAAATAGTTTTAAAGAATCATTTTGGAAAAATAATATTTTATTAATTAAGAACGTATAACTGATACTCGTAGAGCGCGACATTTCATATGCAAAATGACATTAGTTTCCAGTTTTTTTTTACCTCATTATTATATTAGAGAATATTTAATTACGGTTTGCTTACATGAGAAGTTTGGACACCCAGTAGTAAGTTATCATTGAAACCTATTTATATGTGCATTCATACTGTGGTAGGCTGTTCATGCATTTCATGTTTTAATGTAGTGATTATTCATGCTTTACAACTTGTTTAATTATGTTCGACATGCCATGTTATTATTGTATAGAATTAGTTTTAATATTGCCTCTTGTTGTGATTAAGAACCTTAGTAGTTCATGACATAGTGACCTCGTGTGTCATGAACAGACTTAGTGACATGTGTGAGTGTGTTGACTGAGTTAGGTGGTTAACCCGAGTTTCAATGAGGATTATGGTTGACTTAGAAAAATAAAAAGAGTTGGGATGGAAAAGTCTTAGTTCGCATGATCGAATGTGATTGTTGACTTAACTTCAAGGAACGCACCAGAGACCTGTTTCGTTCTGGGGTTGGTTTGTTGGACCAAGTGGCCTGTTTCGCCACTTGGGTCCGTGACTTGTTACGTCACCTGAGCTTTGCCTGAGTTTGGACTGGGCCGAGATCGGATTGCGTGTAGTCCTCTAGCCGCATGTTTCTCGGGATTGGATGCGCGTAGGGGATGGTGAATAGTCAGTCTTTCGATAATGCGAACTTGGACCTATTTGAGAGATGGACTAGTGAGTTTTAGGATGGTTAGTATTCGACTCAGTTACTGTATGTATATAGTTGTATGGTATCATGTTTAGTGTAGGATCACATTTTTAACTTAGTAGATTTCTAGTTGTATGTACTGTTGTCTTCCTATTATTGTTATTACTGTCATAGCATGGGTCGTTCGACCGTTTCATTTTTCCATGTGAGATCTTTCTATGTGCTATGCACGCTAACGTACACCTGTTTTCTCTGGTGTACGTCAGACTTAGGGGATGAACATGTCCAGTTCGATGATGCAGCAGAGCCGGTGTATGCCAAGCCGGAGTGTCCTTCCGATAGAGTGAAAGAACAAACTGAAGTCTAGACGTATTTTTTTCTGTAGTAGCTGATGAACACTAGAACTCTTTTACAGTATTTCTTTAGTTGATGATGGATTTTGTTATTTTATCAGTTTTTCCTTTTATTCTGGACTATGTATTTTTATTCCTAGTTAGACCGTTTTTGAAATAAGGGTATGTTTGACCCATATTTTTATGTCTGGGATCATTTACCATTGATGATATGTCTATTTCTTATTCTGGGTTGTTATTAT
Source organism: Asparagus officinalis (assembly GCF_001876935.1). Classification (NCBI taxonomy): domain Eukaryota; kingdom Viridiplantae; phylum Streptophyta; class Magnoliopsida; order Asparagales; family Asparagaceae; genus Asparagus; species Asparagus officinalis. The sequence goes on along the minus strand of NC_033802.1, from coordinate 48,217,329 downwards.
ATTCTTGCTATTGTGGCCAGGGAGCTGTGACTGATATTCTTGTGTTTGACGCTTAGCGTATTAGATTGAGAAGAAAGGAAAAAAATTTAGTGTATATTTCTCCTCAATCTAATACATCACGGGCTTGTTCACGTTCCGATTCTCGGATATTTTGAAAAGCGGGGCGTGACATATCGTCTAGTGGAATCAATAATAAAGTGCAGGTACAATGCAGGCAAAAAGAAGAAAGTAAACACAATAAACATGATGTAGAAAGATAAATCTCATAAATGAACTCATATCTCAATCGACAAGTCTGAAATACATCTGATGACTGAAAGAAAATGTCTCTTCACAAACTAAATAGTAATCGTACTAAGGTTCACAGCCTTTACAATAAGAAAATAAACTCTAATATCTAAATATAAGAGCCAACCATAATGGAGTCTCACTACTAGAACTGAACAACGAAGACTATGCTGGAAGACCTTCAACCTGCGGCTCTCTGAAGCTCTGAACCGTCTAAAAACTCTGGTGTACGTCAGACTTAGGGGATGAACATGTCCAGTTCGATGATGCAGCAGAGCCGGTGTATGCCAAGCCGGAGTGTCCTTCCGATAGAGTGAAAGAACAAACTGAAGTCTAGACGTATTTTTTTCTGTAGTAGCTGATGAACACTAGAACTCTTTTACAGTATTTCTTTAGTTGATGATGGATTTTGTTATTTTATCAGTTTTTCCTTTTATTCTGGACTATGTATTTTTATTCCTAGTTAGACCGTTTTTGAAATAAGGGTATGTTTGACCCATATTTTTATGTCTGGGATCATTTACCATTGATGATATGTCTATTTCTTATTCTGGGTTGTTATTATATTCTTGCTATTGTGGCCAGGGAGCTGTGACTGATATTCTTGTGTTTGACGCTTAGCGTATTAGATTGAGAAGAAAGGAAAAAAATTTAGTGTATATTTCTCCTCAATCTAATACATCACGGGCTTGTTCACGTTCCGATTCTCGGATATTTTGAAAAGCGGGGCGTGACATATCGTCTAGTGGAATCAATAATAAAGTGCAGGTACAATGCAGGCAAAAAGAAGAAAGTAAACACAATAAACATGATGTAGAAAGATAAATCTCATAAATGAACTCATATCTCAATCGACAAGTCTGAAATACATCTGATGACTGAAAGAAAATGTCTCTTCACAAACTAAATAGTAATCGTACTAAGGTTCACAGCCTTTACAATAAGAAAATAAACTCTAATATCTAAATATAAGAGCCAACCATAATGGAGTCTCACTACTAGAACTGAACAACGAAGACTATGCTGGAAGACCTTCAACCTGCGGCTCTCTGAAGCTCTGAACCGTCTAAAAAAATTTAAAACAAAAAGAGCACTAACAAAAGCGTCAGAGCGCTAAAGCAAGATCACCTCCATCCGCCTCCAGGGGAAGGGCTGCTAGATGTAGTGGAGGCTCTATCTGTTAAGCATAGTCTACCTATATTATTTTCCTCGTATCTAATAGTATCAATATTTAGAAATCTACAACATAAGACGTAGTACGTCGAACGAAATAATCCAAATAAGGAAACTCTCATGTAAATACCATATGTCTCAGACTGTAGATACCTAAATATCAATACCGAACTATGGAAAGAAACATCACTAGAAAATAAAACACCATAATGGACATCAACATATAATTCTCATGTACTCACAAGAGTAAGATATCTCGGTCATATATATATATATATATATATATATATATATATATATTCAATAGTGTGACATAAACACTTTTGGTATCCACTAAAACTCAGGCTATCAAATAATCGTTTCATTTCAACTCTTTGCAAGATTTTGATTTCATCGCATTATCATGCAACACAGACTACCCTGTAGGTATCCTAAAACAATGTACATGGCTCATTAGTCTCATCGCGATCTTAGTGCGTAACATGAGT
>NC_033802.1:48211222-48215373 GCF_001876935.1 Asparagus officinalis | reverse complement strand
TATATATATATATATATATATATATATATATATTCAATAGTGTGACATAAACACTTTTGGTATCCACTAAAACTCAGGCTATCAAATAATCGTTTCATTTCAACTCTTTGCAAGATTTTGATTTCATCGCATTATCATGCAACACAGACTACCCCGTAGGTATCCTAAAACAATGTACATGGCTCATTAGTCTCATCGTGATCTCAGTGCGTAACATGAGTGTGGGATGACCTACAATATAGGTATCCTAAAAGACGGCTCACAAGCCTCATTGTACCCTCGTGCTGACGGACTGCTAGACAAAGCATCCAAACCCAACTCAATGGTCTATACAAATGGAATATCGACGCACTACCCCACATAGTACTGAGCTGAGCCCATCAACGATATCCATCACATGTATAAACAGTATAAATCTGGCATATTGATGTACTATCTCATATAGTACTGAGCTAAGCCTATTAACGATATCTGACATATGTATAAACTGTATAAATCTGGTATGTCGACGCACTATCTCATATAGTATTGAGCCGAGCCCATTAACGATACCCGACATGTGTTTAAACTACTTCAACTCAAGTGTAATCACTCAACACTTGTCAAATCCCGTTTGGGATACTCATGTGTATGTTACGGCGCTATTCATGTATATTCATGTCTATACGTATACTATCATGCGACTTGAACCCCACGATCGCATCTTAAAATAATGCAACAAAAAGTTCAAGAAAAAGTCTTAGTAGTCGACTACACTGAGTCCATCTAGACTCTGTAATACATGAATCAATATTAGTAGTCGACTACACTATACATTAGTTGACTACTCTGTAATCAGACAGTTTCTGTAAAACCAAACTGGACATTAGTAGTTGACTACTAAGCAGAAACATGCACACATCCTTGTAGAAACATTAATTATTTGTTGATTTCACACACCATAAATTTAAAACGAATGCATGAACTTGTTTTTATGCAACATAGCTATCTAAAACATGATACTAAATATTTAAATCCTTCAAATTAGGGTTTAACCATCTAATTAACCATTGTCCTCATTTAGTTCTTATATAAACCATATGATTTATCCACACATGATAAAAACTACTCCTGAACAGATCTTAAATTTCATATAAATATATTTATCTCATTTAGGTATCACCAACCTAGGGTTTCAGTATGATTAATTAACAAGAAACCTCAAATAAAGGTCGAACTAGGGTTTAAACATGTCCTAAGCATGATTTATATGTTGAAAACGAAATTAGAAACAACCCTAGTGATCATGATCACGTTTCTATCATAAACAGCAAGAAAACCATGTAGATCTAACATTTATTTACCGTTAATATCAAAATTCTATTTTTTCATATTAGATTAAGATCTAAACATGTACAACATCGATTTAAACATTTTAGATCATTCATTAACTAAGGGTGCAGGTTTGGATGCAAGTGATCTTGCCTAAAACATCATGTTGAGCCTCTGAACACACTTGCAAGATCCCTCCTCACTCAAAAGCATGCGATCTCATCCTTTGCTCAACGATTCGTCTCGAATCTCCTCAAGGAACACCAAGAGTAAGCTCTAGGGTTTGAGGGGAGATGGTGGCTGGTAATTCATGTGGAAAATCTCAGGAAAAAGGGTCTAAACATGTTTATATACTTAGGATTAAACTTGGGTTCGAATATAAACCAAAACCGACCCGAAACCCATAAGAAAACTGGAAATTAGCCTAATTAGTCGACTACTAATATTGGTAGTCGACTACTAAGACTCAAATCAGTCTGCTTGGGAAAAAGTCTTTCGTATATTGGCTATAACGTTCACATCCGACCTCGGAATAAGATGATCTAAGATTTATTGGAAAGCTGATGAAGATACCTACAATGTTTTTCTTTTGAGTTTCCTTAGATTCTAATTGTATCAATGTGAAAAATATATGAACTCGTAACTAGTCATTATTTTTCAGATTTCTTTTTCGTGCATATTTTGTACATTTGCACTCATATATCCACACATATACATTGAATTAATCTCAAATCAATTCCTAGCATATTCAAACATCAAAATATATTATTTATCACATATAACATATTCATTATTATTTATCATAAAATATTTAAATTTTTGGGGTTTTACATTCTTTCCCTCTTAAGAGAATTTCATCCCCGAAATTCCGCAAACGTATTACAGAAGTATCTACACTTAATAGTCTAGAATGTTAGTGCTCTCACTTAACCCCTAACTAAGAGGAACTAGTATGTCGGGTGAAAATTTCAAATAAGGAACCCTCCATATATATACCATGTGTTCCAAGTGATTAGGAGTTAAGTATTAATACCCTCATTCTAGTGTTAAATATAAACATGTACACATAGATAATCATGTGTATAAGTAAACAGGCGAGTCTTCGTGCTCGGGCGAGTTCCTGCCTATGGGCGAACTTTGACCCTTTGTTCATGCAGGCGAGTTTGTGAGATATCGCCTACTATTTCACCTTTGTTGTTAAGGCTTGTTCGCTCGCAACGCTTACCCGTCGAGCAGACTCGGTGAGGCTCGCCTGATTTCGAGGGTTTGCCTGCTCTGGCCAGTCTGTTTGAATCAGGGATATGACTTGAGAAACGAAACCCACTTGAGTGGGCAGGCTTGCCCATTTTGATTAGTTTGTCAGGGTGGCCAAATTTGTCAGAAATACCGGACCCGTCGAAACGGTGGATATTACGATCAGAGCGAAGTCCGCCTGAACATTAGGGTTTGCCTGATTTGGCGAGCCCACCAATGTTGGGAGGGTTTCTTCTCTGTCTTGCACTTTTCAAACCCAAATAATAATTTAGGCTGTCGAATGAGGCGAAGGTTTGGGCCTCCTATTAGGTGAGGACCTATCTTCGCCGCTGGCAGGCTCTTCTAGAGAGAGGAGCGTCCGTTCGGACTGTGACGGCGTGGTCTGCGCCAAGATGAACCACCATCTCTTTCTGAGCAGGGGTCTGTGAGGGTCGTTTGGCGACCCATCTGGCATCCTTTTTCCCTATGCTCTTGAACTCTGCCTTGGCCTCGATCAATTCGGAGGGAATAGGCTCCCCTGGCGTGACTCGAATAGAGTCCTCAGGCACGGAGGCTTTGACCGTTTGTGGTCGGCCTCTACACACAACTCTATGGTGTTTGCGAGACACATTGCTACTAGAGGAGGAGGAAGACAAGTACTCTTCGTACTTGGCTTGGTCGAACTTGATTTCTAGGGACTGCACGGTCATCCCGACGATAACCTTGTCGAACTGTGCTACCACCATTTTGGTTGAGGAAATAGTTTCTCCCACTGTGGTCGCCATCTTCTGTAAGTATAAATTTTTGATCTCCCAAAATGGGAGTTTTGTTTGTATTGATAAGAATAGCTTATTACAAACTAATGGATTAAAAAAATTACAACAAAAGTGGAGGGAAGACCCTCCTTGTTTATCGTGGGGACTTTGGTAGCGATAGGACGCCTCGCTCGGTTCTCGCACCGAGTCTGCTTCCCTTGGACGATTCGATTTAGGTTACTGGTGAGCTTCAGTACATAGTAGATGCTCGTACTGGTCGAGTTCGAGTCTCCGAGTTCGATGGTGATCAAGGCCCGAAGCTAGGGGAAGGTGCTACAGTGCAAAGATCATGCAAAGATCCTGTCGTCAACTCAGTCGAGAGCTGAGAGCTAATGGTCCAGCTAACTGATTGAATTAATCAATTAACTTCAAACCTCTTTCCTCTAGCTAAGAGAGGCTCTTAAATAGAGGAGAGATGGCATGGTCGCTCCCTTGAATCATGGGATGTGACTATGTACTGTTGGGAGATACCATGCTTCTCACTTGTACCGTGAGCGACCGCGTGATGGGCTCGGAGCATGTATATATATAACTATGCAAACCCAAGCTCTTAAATAGAGGAGAGATGGCATGGTCGCTCCCTTGAATCATGGGATGTGACTATGTACTGTTGGGAGATACCATGCTTCTCACTTGTACCGTGAGCGACCGCGTGATGGGCTCGGAGCATGTATATATATAACTATGAAAAACCAAAACATGAAAACCCAAAACCATGCATGTATATATATAACTATATGTATATATATAACTATATATATACATAGAAACCAAATACGTGTGTGTATATGA
>NC_033802.1:48175026-48209134 GCF_001876935.1 Asparagus officinalis | reverse complement strand
ATTTATCATTTGAGAGAAATAAATGTTTGAACACAGATATACAGTTTCTGAAAAACTGCAGACATACATGATTTTGTAAAATCAATTGGGCACAGTAAATCAACTCCAAAAGTAGTAAAATTTTGAGGGAAGTTTCTAAACATGTAGGTAAACATGTCAGAGAAAGAATTTTTCAAATATCACTTCCCATTTGCGAAAACTCATCTGTTTTGTAAAACATGCACGAACATGTGCACGAACGAAAACATGATTTTGTAAATTCCATTAAACATAACAAATCAATTCCAAACTTGATGAAACTTTGCAAAATGTTTGTAAACATGAAAACAAACATGTTAGAAAAAGAATTTCTCAAATTGAAATTTTTATTTGTGAAAACTCATGTATTTTGCAAGTGTGTCCAAAGCATGAAAAGTCAAAACCATGCATGTATATATATAACTATATATATATATAGAAACCAAATACGTGTGTGTATATGATATTGAGCTTAAGGTACTTAACACACATAATATAAAACCTAAACTAAGTTACCCAAACTAGGTCTTGATCTTCAATAAGCTCGACTTGGTATACTTGCGGATGAAGCTTGAACTTGATCTTTAACTTTGAATTGCGTAGGCTTCACTCCACAATTCCGCCAACCTCCATTGGATATGATCGTTGTGGCGCAATCCATCCAACCTCCAACTCGTTGTTTGCCTAGAATAAATACGAAAACACAAACACTAGACAAACAACATTAGATGTAAATTGTTTGCTAAATCACCATTAAAACAAGAAGGCCAACACCTGATACTCTGAGACTACTCTGGTTTCGCACAAAATGGCACCATCATCCCACTGCGACACCTCCTCGATGTATGCTATAGAATAAATACGAAAACACAAACACTAGACAAACAACATTAGATGTAAATTGTTTGCTAAATCACCATTAAAACAAGAAGGCCAACACCTGATACTCTGAGACTACTCTGGTTTCGCACAAAATGGCACCATCATCCCACTGCGACACCTCCTCGATGTATGCTAGAAATAACTCTGCAAACTGGTTCCCCTATGAGGTTGCTACAATTAACTCAGTCCCATCAGACACTCACAAACTGACTCTTTTGGCAAAATAGTCGATACTGATATGTAGGAAGATAAGAAATCCTTACCAAGGATTGTATTGAACTCAGACATGCGCAAGATTATCAAATCAATTATGAACTCAGACTCATCTAGGCTGACAACACATCTCCTACATATACTCTCTAATAGGGACAACTCACCTAAAGGAGTAGAAACTAACAAATGTATGTCTAGGGAATGCGCAACTAGCTGAAGTCTATCCATGAAAGCATAATAGATTAAAGAATGCGAATCTCCTGAATCAAAAAGAATATGGGCTGGGGAGGAGTTCATAAGGAACTTACCTTCCACCACGGCCCCGCTCGCACCATGATCACATGGTACAACTGCGTGCACTCGACCGAAAGCTGTGGACTACTATGCTGGAGGCTCTGAAGTGTATGGAACCATCTGTCCCTGAGATAACTCCTGAATAGCATGCATATGTCCCTCAATCCTTGGAACTGACGATGGTGTCTCAAGTCTCTGCTACTGGCCCTAGCCTCAGCTCTGGTGCCTAACTTGACCTTTGCCCTGTTGGCCTCCTACTGGTACATTGTGACACTTCGCAGCCCTATGACCGAATTTATGGCATGGAAACAAACACCCTAAAATCTGCGTTGTTGTAGTGCTCTCTGATCCTGCGGTGATCCCTTCTTATGAGGACCCTGCCACTGCTGTTGAGAACCCTAACTCTTCTACTGGGGTCCTCCAGGCCCTAAAAACGGCATCTTGTCCTTGCCCTTTTCTACAGACTATCCCGCTTTAGAATTCCCTTTCTGCTCTTTTGGAAAATGGCTGTTTCTGTTTCCTAAGAAATGGTAGCGTCGGCTACCTCTCGTACTGAGTGAAAACATCAAGACACAAGATAGCGACGAAGGCTTTGGCGAAGACCCATCAAAAACATCTGAGCCTGATGTTCCTCAGTGTGCCACATGCCCATAAATCTGAGTAGACCCATGAATTTACTTTCATAATCTACCACCGACATGTCTCCTTGCTCCAGTCAGGATAGCTCTAATTCTTTTCTGGCATTTACCGCGGAAGATACATACTGCTCATTAAAGAAGTAGACAAAATCGTCCTAACTAAGAGTCATCCACTGCTCTGGTATGAATTGGAGTCGATACCATCCTCTTGCGTCGCCCTTGAGACTAAATGCTGCCAACCTCTGCTTCTAGACTAAATCGATGTTAAGCAAATCTAGGATGTTCCCCACATCCTCCTTCCACTTATGGGCTGCAAGTGAGTCTGATGAACCCTGAAACTATAGTGCCATCAGCTTCTGATATCTCTCAACCTGACGGAACCAAGCCTCCTACTTTGCGGCTTTGTCAATAGCTGGTGGTGGTGTAGCCGCTGGTGATGCCACTGTAATAGGCATAGTTGGCACGAGTGGTGGTGGTACTGCGGGCAAAACGTGGTTCACTACTCGCTCCTCGAGCACTACTATTCTGGCTGTAATCAACATCATAAGATCAATTAAATACTATGGAGCCTGCTACGGCTCGGGCTCTAGCTCAGCTTGTCCAGGTCCTCAAGTACGGGTTCTATCATGACCACGCCCTCATCCTGACATCTATAATTTTAGGAGGAGGGCTAATTAGACATAGTAAGTGAGACCACAAACAAGAATAGCATAGCATATAATAATAGGAACGCATAAAATATAGTATTCTCGAAAATACTTTATAGTTAAAGTAAGTTAAGCATAAAAAGATTTTGAAAATTTTTAAATCATGCGCATTATGGCCTCACTCAATCTAGGAATTACTAGCGAACTCTATACATGAGCCCTAGGAAACTCTACACTAGCTCCACGACTCGATACAGGATATCCTAAGGACGCTAGAACTAGAGATCTGATACTAACTGTGACGCCCCTGGTTTCACACATAGCAGCAGTCCAAGGTGAATCCAAAGAAGTCAAACCTGTCATGCACCAAACACTATACATAAACATGTATCACCATCACATTAATATCACTCTAGCAGATGTCAAATAATAAGAAGTGATGGTACAAGCATATATAACAAAGATGATAATACAAGAAATAAAAATATAAAGAAGAGATATCCAACAACATCTATAAATCTGTCTCAACAGAGGAAAATAAAGAACAACTGACAATCTGAGATGATAACAATGAAACTCTAAAACAAAAGAGTCAACTGAACAGTACAAAGGCACTCGGCTTCAAAATGAAATACATCTCTACAAGACTTAAAACAGTAAATAAACTACTGTGGAGCACTAAATAACTATCTATGAATGACGGTAACTTTGTAGAGTCTCTGTCAATCTGCGGCGCTACGAACCCCTCACCCGGTACCTAAAAAAGATTGAATCAACGAGCATCAGAGCGCTAGCAAGAACATCTCCACCGCCCCTAGGGGAAGGGGTTAGGTATATAAAATACTAATCATAACATATATATATATATATATATATATATAAATCATGTACCCTAAACTAAGTGGAGTTAAGATTTAGAAATTCACAACACGAGATGAGTACGTCAAGTGAATAATCCAAACAATGAAACCCTCATATATATACCATGTATCTTAAATTATGAATCGTTAAATATCAACTCCAAAAAAATCCTACGAATAAAATAATCAACCAACAAATACATTACCAACACCTCATCCAAAAATATGTCGTAAATGATGTATCGTAGTATCTCACACTACCCTCAGGTAGGTAGCATAGGAACAAATATACAATCCTGTGATAAACTTGTCAAAGTATAAACTGTCACATAATGGAAGCTACAATGTTGGACCACATCCATAATGAATGCTAATGAATGCTCACCAAAGTTCTAGGCGTCCCAATGATATAGAGTGTAGTCGTCCGCAGTGCCATGCGGCTCACGGACTAACGCACTCAGAGTGTAGTCATCCGCAATATCATACAATGCACGGACATGCGCACTCAACCACCAAAACAATGATGCATCACGGATTGTAGTCGCCCGCAAAATCTCTTGCGGTACACAGACTAACATATTCAGAGTGTAGTCGCCTGTGTTCTCATGCTATGCACGGACTAACGCACTCAAGCATCCAAAACTAACATAAACTAAATCATTCATAATTCCTTATCGTGTTAAACACAAAACATTAGACTACGCACTTCCAAAGGCTCATGCATGCTCAAACCCTAAACGTGCACTCTCATGGTCACACACATGTATCGACGAGCGGCTCGTTCTTTGTGTTCATGACCAAACATGAGTGGAAGATCATCATAAGCAAAATCAACAGATAAGTCGATTGATTGCCCATCAGTCGACTGAGTGCGAACGTGCACAAACATGCACAAGCATCAAAGTCTTGATCGGTCGACCGATACATATGTCGATCGACCGACCAGAGAGAAAATCATACAATCCTCAGGGTCAAATCGGTTTTGATCCATAGGGTCAGTCAACCGACCTGAGTACTGGAACAAAAACATAGTTTTCATGAAGTTAATTGACTTTCTTAAAAAGAACTTGTGAAACATCATCATGGGGTATGAAAACATGTTAAAATCTTGTATTTAACAAAGTGGGGGCTTGGCCAAGCGGTATACGTCAACAAAACATGAATTTTTGGGATTTAATCTCCCTAAACATCACTAATTAGATTTAAGTTGATTAATTAGGGTTCTAATCCTAATCAGTTCATCAATTTCTCCCTAAACATCACTAATTAGATTTAAGTTGATTAATTAGGGTTCTAATCCTAATCAGTTCATCAATTAGCAATTACTAATGGTTCTAAATTAATTAGGGTTCTAATCCTAATCAGTTCATCAATTAGCAATTACTAATGGTTCTAATCATAAAAAAATCATATCTTTTCTACATTTAGTGTTCGGATCTATAGATCTATTTATCAAATTAGGGTTTAAACATTTAAAAATAAAAATCTAAGGGGATGGGCTTGGGAAGAGATGAACTTGCCTTTTGAATTTGTTTTCATCTGTCAAACGTACAAGGAACTCGATCCTCCTTCACAAAAATTGTAGATCTCTCCCTCCTCACAAACTATGCTTCATGAAATTCTCCAAAAAATTCGAACTGAGAGAAATAGGGTTTTGAGAAGAGGGTGGGTGCTACTCAAACGTGAGGGAAAACTTTAGTCGACCAATGAGTCATTCGACCAGACATAACACAAAACTAAAGTTTTCCCTACTCAGTCGACCAATGAGTCGACTCATGAATCAAGTCATGAGTCGGCTTATGAGTCGACTGATGAGTCGACCAATGAGTCGACTGATGGAGAAAACTTTAGTTTTGTGTTATGTCTGGTCGACTTATGAGTCGACTGATGAGTCGACCAATGAGTCGACTAATGAGAAGTTTTCTTCTTTTGTATTTCTTCGGTTTTGAATCTGTTTGAGTTATTTCAGTTTAACTGAAATTGTTTATGTTTGTTCATTTTTGCTGCGTGCTTAAATATGAACGAGGAGTCGCCTCGACTGACGGGTATTAGATATTTATGTATAACCTGTATCTTTACGTGTGAGATGACATACGGACACGAGTTTAGGTTTGCACACTGAGACACGTGAGAAATTAGGGTATATGCACCTGTTCATATAACTCATCTAGTCCATGTGTTGGGCAATTATGATGTGTAGTCCATGTGTTGGACATTTATCACTTTCAGTCCATGTGTTGGATAGTTTTCATATGCAGTCCATGTGTTGGACATCCACTACATCAGTTTAGACCTTGAGAGTTGACACCTATACTTGCATAGGCTGGACACGACATTTATATGAATTGTGACACGACACTGTAATTAAGTCTGAGATGATATTTCCTTCTTTTATTAATGTTCTTGTATTAGATTTTGGGTTTGGTATTTAGGGATGTACAATTTGATATACAAGGTATATATATGAGGGTTTCCTTGTTTGGATTATTTCGCTCGACGTACCTATGCTCGTGTTTGTAACTTCCTAAATACTAAAATCCTCTTATACATAGGTATTTACAATCTGAGCTACATAGTATATACATGAGGGTTTCCTTGTTTGGATTATTTCGCTTGACGTACTTATGCTCATGTTGCAAATACCTAAACAGGATTTGTGATTTTATATATATATATATATATATATATATATATATATATTATATCTGTATTTTTTGTATACAACGAGCCCTTTTCCTTAGGGTTAGTTGTGATGTTGCTCGCTAGAGCTTTGACCCTCGTTGTCCCTCCCCCTTTCAGGTAACGAGCCAGGAGCCCAGAGAGTCGCATGTTGATGGAGAGGCATTTTAGCTTCAGCTATACTATTATAGTTATATTTTACTTTTGAGCTCCACTGTAGGCTTTTGTTTAGACATTTTGAGAGTTTATTTCTAGATAGTTATATCTTGTGTTCACATACACCTCAGGTGTTTAATAGATCATAAACATCATAATACAACTTAAACAGATCGAGAAAATCCCTCAAAACAAACCACTGTAGTTCAAAACATGCACAGAGTCATGCACAAGGGGTGGTCGATCGGCCCTTAGGCCGCGGTCGACCGGCCCTTAGGCCGCGGTCGACCGGCCAACGGCCAGAAGACTGGTGATTGTAGTTTTGCAGTTTTGTGTGCGTGTGTGTGTTTCGTGATTCTAACTTGATTAACTTGCTATAAAACATGTATAAAATATTTTAAATACTAAATTAACACCTCTGATGATTATCTAACACATGAATCAAGAATCACAATATTAAATATTACATGTGAACCCTAAACATGCATGAATACATCAAATCGTCGATAAAATCATCAAAACTTAGTTAAATCACATGTTTAATTATTTTCCAGATCTTATTTTACTTCTAAAAATTCATTCATAATCTTTTAAGCACAAAAAGATTTAATATTTAACTCATATATTATAAAAGAACTATTTTTATACTCAAAATAGTTGATTAGGCTCAATAAATCCACATTAAAACTCAATAAAACACTTACAACGTGGGAGTAGGGTTAGCGGAGATGAAACTCACCTGAAACTTATTGAAAACTTGAAAGATACAAAGCCAAGATAGATCCCTAAGACACACGCCAAATCCAAATCAAAATCCCGCTTCAAAAAGCTCTTGAACTCTCACAAAATTAATCTAGGGTTTAGAAGAAGGGATGGTGGCTATTAGGGTTTTAAAACTCTAAAATAAGATGAAAAAAATTCGGGTTCAAGAGGTATTTATAACATAGAATTTGACCTAGGCCTCAAAGTATCTGTTTCTAATTGAAATCAGGAAACTAGAAATACGATTAGCGGTCGACCGCAACGGCGGTCGACCGGCCAGTGCACAAATAGTTTGTGCAGTTTGGCCATCTATGCATGTTTCGACTTAATTCTTTCACATATACGGACTTGTTTTCACTCAAAACACTTGCTATCATACTCATACACCATTTAATGATATTTATCATGATAAATATCCATTTATCTCAATTAATCACATATTATTTCAAATTATAATATATTAATTCAAATTTACGGGGTTTTACATTAGTATTGGTAAGTTGATTGTCGAATATGTTTGGAACTACATCAACTTCATTAACAAGGACATCCTCTTAAACAAAGCCAGGATGTAAACCTATGATGCTAACTTGAAGATTCCTTCCTGACGAAAACCACTGTCATGCTTCAAAGAGCCCACCTTCACACTATCTTCTCTACTAGTGAAGGCAAAGCGCATTAAGCTGAAGCACGGCGGGATGCTGTAAGTACATGGAGGATACTTGATGCAATATCGCTGGTAGGTAGTAGCTGTAGCCCCCTTGGGTATAATACCATTGCTCCTTCCCCCGGCTAAATATGGATGTTCTGTTAGGATTACTATCCCCAAACAAAAATTAGGGCTTCCCTAATTATTCCTCTCTAGGAATAGAGAACTTTGTGTCCGTGGTGAGCTCCCTCAGAGTTTGATAGTCCCCTAACTACATCACGTCAATCCGTTCTTGGCTACTATCCGCTAGATACAAGAGAACATGCCCATAAAAAATATGCCTCACTCTGAAGTCCTGAGTTCCATCATGCTCGAAATAGTTATGACGGTTGACGGGTGCTTTTACAAGACAACTGCATGAAGATGCAAAAACAAGCCAGAAGACAAGGACTAAAATCAATTAAGCCTTTGCATTCAGATGCAAAGCTTGCCAAGATAATCATAATGGAAGCTCGTCCATGAGTGGAAGTCATCTTAACATTAGTGTCAAAGATTTAGCTAAGTGTTGACAATATGGGTGAAGTTCATAAAAGTGATACTAAACTTCAGCACTACAATCAAACCCACTCAAGAAATTAAGTGAATTGAGCCAGTGAATCTCGCTTAAACGAAGGTCCCTCGAATCATGATTGGTGAACTTCACTCAAGCGAAGATCGCTCAAGTCTAAACAGCAGACTTACTTTAGGCGGAGCTCAGCCGACGTTCAAAAAATAAATCATAAACCTCACCCAAACGAAGTTCACCTAGAAGCCTGACAAGCTAATGACAATGAGCTTCGCCTAAGAAGTGAAGCTCACTATATCAAGTGCCATTGATGGCTGCTGACAAAGCTTTACCATCACCAACAAAAGCTCTTCAATGAGACTGTATGGTCATAAAAATAATATATTTGGCAGCGAATAAGCTTCAAGCACCCAAGGGTGCTATTTGAAGCCCAATAGGGCTATGTTTTTGGTAAATCCAAAGATCACAAGTGCTGGTTCAAAACTTATCCATTGCCATCTCTAACTACATCAGCGTGTCATCAGTTCTTGGCAAGTGAGACCCCCTAGCAGTGCCTCTTCCTTGGCAAATCGCATGATGAGGAGCCATTGAGAATCAATTCGAAGGTCAAAGAAAAGTTCTAGTGGGCTTTGGAAAACTAGAGTTTTAAAATCAAAGTGAAGAAGGGAGGAGACGAACAATTCTATTTGTAGGCTTGCCCTGAACTTTGCTAAAAAAATTCACCCTGAGCTTTGCCAAGATTCTCACCCCTAACCTCACTGAGAATCTCACCCAAACCTTGCTCGCCATGATTTTAGCCACAAAAATTGAGGGTTTGAATTTTAAAACCCCTTACAGTGAGAACTACTCAGTCAACTTACTAAACTTTGCCCTAATGATAGAACAAAAAAAATTCATTCCAAACACAGAATTGGATAAGTACGAACATCATTGAGCTTTCAACACAAGCCTACAGCAAAGAAAGCCATGTTCAACAATACATCTCTAGCAACCAAGTAGATTGAAGATAATTTTCAATCCAAACAAGATGACTCAAACTTCTTTCAATAGTACACTTGTAACTATTACTCAAACTATTTCAATCTCTACTACAAGTCAAATGAAGGATATATAAAACTAGGGGGAGTCTTGTGGATGATTTAGATATATTCTATCCACGTGAATATTTAATTTGGATCCAAGAAGTGAACACACATTGGTTAAACACTTCAAATAGGCCCAAAGTCGAGCCCAACAGGCTATAGCAAAGCTTACTCAAAGATTCACATGAACATCACCATATAGGCCACTCGGACATGACCCAATCAAGTCAATATTGGGTCATGAGTTAGTTTATGCAAAGCTCACCATTTGGTTTTAGCGAGCTTCACCCGCAGCTCTCCATGTAGGCTATGATCCGAAGAACAAGGCCTACCCATGACCAAGTGGGCTTTGTCCAAGCTCTTTTAGCGAGCTTCGCCACAAGAACTAATAGGAGAACCTCGTATCGGGCCTTTTGGTGGGTCGTAACAACTCCCCCACTCTCTCCTAAATTAACAAGCCACTTACTCTACTTATGGAGAGGCCATTAACCCTCTCTTAGCCTACAAGAGGAGGAGGGGAATGTTCATTCAGGAAATGTAATGACCGTAAAATTTAATACTAGTTAAAATAATTTTCTAGTATTTTAAAATATTTAATTATAATTTTTTAAAAGAGTATTTGTATTTTCCTAATTTTCTAGAAATTTCTACAATTTAAAAGTTTAAATTTTATATTTATTTAAATAATTTTAATAATTATAAATTACTTTTGAGCAGTAAAAAAAATTTTAGAATTAATCTGTTGTGTTATCAATACTATTACGTATCATTTTAAATAATAAGTTGTATTATTGTTACTATTACGTATGATTTTATGTATTATGTTATATTATTAATTACATATTATTTGTATAATTTGTTGTATTATTTCTACTATTGTGTATCAACTGTTGTATTAACACAACTGGTACGTTTTATTGTGTAGATAATTTCCCGTAATTATTTGATTTTAAATATAAGTAAATATATTTTTTATTAATTATTCTCATTTAATGGTACAATTTATTATATTATTACGATTATTGCATATCAACTTTTGTATTAATACAACTGGTACATTTTAATTTGTAGATATTTATCCCATAATTATTTGATCTTTAAATATAAGTAATTATTTTCTTATTAATTAAATTTGTTTAATTACCTAACCCTAACCCTAATTAAACAATATATATACCCTTTCCTGTTCACGAAGCGCAGCCGCCCCCCTGTATATTTTTCTCTCTCCTCTCTCTTTTCTCCGCTCTCTCTCTCCCCGACTCTCAGGCCGCCCAGTACCCCAAACCCACGCAGGCCTCCGATCCGTGCTGCCACACCACCACCCATCACCGCCCTCTAACCCTACGAACCCTGTAGCCACGCGAGATCCCCATGCCGCGCGCCCCATCTCCGACCACCTTCACCGCCCAAATCCCGCGCTCCTCTCCCCGTCAACGCCCCCGTTTAGACTGCACCACACATCGCTATCCAACCTACCTCAGCCCTGCCTAGTTCGACGCCTCTCCTCCACGACACCCCTGCTCACTGCCCAACTCCTCCCCAAACTCGACTTTACCGACCACGCCCCCAAGTCAGTCGTCTCCTCATATACTGCTGTCCCTCAGCGTCGGCCGACCTGAGGCCATCGTCGACTCTCCTCCCCCACTGCGTCTCTCACCCTCTCTAGTAGCTCCTCCCCTCCACAGTCAGCCACTCCCCCTCTCCCGTCGCCGCTCACGCCCCCGAGCGGACACCCTCCAACTAGATCCAACGCAACTCCAGCCATGCTCGAGTGCCTCCTCGCCTCCTCGTCCGCGGATCCGTAGTCTCGCCATCGACATCGATTCGTTCGACATACCCGAGGCAAGATCTCACCTCTTAATTAGAGTTTTATACCTATTATTAATTAAGTGCATAGAATAGATATGATATAACGTGTATATTATGATTATTGGTGTGGATTCGTTTGATGAATAGTATTCGATAGTATTTATATAATAATAATGAGATGATTTCTACTGTAAATATATCTATGAATTAATGATATTGAAATGACAAGTTTATATATTATTAGTAGATTTTATGATATATTATCGAGAAAAGAAATAAAATATATATAATTTATAAACATAGAAATGTTACTGTTCATGCAGAAAAGAATTAACAAAAAATATATATAGATATATATATTTTAAAAGATTGTTTTAAAATAGTTATGATGAGAAATAATTTTGAAAAATTTTATTTTGGAAAAAGAATATTTGTTTTTGAATTAATTATGATCGTATAACTGATAGCCGTAGAGCATGACATTTCATATGCAAAATGATCACAGTTTTTAGTTTTCTTTTATCCTATTATTATGTTAGAGATTACCTAATTACTGATAGCTTGCATGAGAAGTTTGGACACCCCAGTAGTAAGATATTAATGAGATCTGATTACATGTTGTTGTAGATATTGTTCATACTTTCTGTATTGTCGTAGTTACTATTCATGTCTTACGATCTTTATTTCAATATATTCAATATGCCATGATGTTGTTGCATAGAATTAGTTTTATTTATTATCTCCTTGTTGTGATTGAGAATCCTTAGTAGTTCATGACTTAGTGGCCTCGTGCGTCATGAACAGACCTAGTGAAATGTATGGGTGTGTTGACTGAAATTAAATGGTAAACCAGAGTTTTAATAGGAATTTGATTGTTGACTTACAAAGAATGAGAAGGGTTGGGATGAAAAAGTCTTGGTTCCCATGATCGAATGTGATTGTTGACTTATCTTCCAGGCTCGCACCAATGACATGTTTCATCCTGGGGTTAGTTTGTTGGACCAAGTGACCTATTACGCCACTTGGGTCAGTGACCTATTTCGTCACCTAAGCTTTGCCTAAGTTTGGACCAGGCTGAGATCGGATTGCATGTAGTCCTCTAGCTGCCTGTTTCGTGGGATTGGATGCGCGTAGAGGATTATGAACAGTCAGTCTTTCGGTAATGCGAACTTGGACCTATTTGAGAGGTGGACCAGTGAGTTTTAGGATGGTTAGTATTCAACCGGTTAATGTATGTATATAGATGTATGTATATAGATGTATGTTATCATGTTTAGTACATGATTATGTCTTGATTTTGTAGATTTCTAGTTGTATGTACCCTTGTCTTTCCTATTATTATTATTACTGTCATAGCATGGGTCGTTCGACCGCTTCATTCTTCTATGTAGGATCTTACCGTGTGCCATACACGCTCACGTACACCTATTTTCTCTAGTGTACGTCAGACTTAGGGGACGGACAGGTCTAGTTTGATGATGTAACAGAGCCGGTGTGTGCCCAGCCGGAGTGTCTTTCCGAGGTAGTAGAAGAACAAACTGACGTGTAGTGGTTTTCTTCTATAGTAGTTATAGAACATTAGAACTATTTTAACGTATTTTTCTTAGTTTGATGATGAATTTTATATTTTCTAGCAGTACTTTCTTTTATTACGAACTATGTATTGTTATATTCCTAGTTGGATCGTTTTTGTAATAAGGATATGTTTGACCCATATTTTTATGTCTAGGATGATCTACTTTTGATGATATATCTATTTCTTATTATGGGTTGTTATTATATTCTTGCTATTGTGATCGGGGACCTGCGACTGATATTCTTGTGTTTAACGCTTAGCGTATTAGATTGAGAAGAAAAGAAAAAAAAAATTAGTGTATATTTCTCCTCAATCTAATACGTCGCAGGCTTGTTCACATTCTGTTTTTCGGGTATTTTAAGAAGCGGAGCATGATAGATTTTTATGGTGGCCTATGCAGGTCACGGTCTTGAGTCCTCACTAGTAAGAATTTAGTGGAAAATCTAGATACACATCATATTTCCTCCGTAAGACTACGATTAAGTTCTTATACTATTATTATAATAACTATGTTTTAATTCCTATTTTCCCAATATATTGTTTTGATTTTAACCTTAGTTTTCTTTTTGATCCTCGTATTCCTTCAGAACCATGGTGGGTACGTGTGGCTATAGTAACCCGTCTGGTAGCAGTGCCCCGCCACCCGAAGTGGACTCGAACCAACTACTGGTGATGATTCAGGGATTGGTTACTAATTAGTAGCACCTGGCTGGGTAGCTACACAGGGAGCCACAACACCAGCCTCCCCCTTATGCAGAGTCTGGAATAGGGAATTCTGATACATGCGACCCCCTTCCTTCTCTGGTGCTGAAGGACCTCTAGTAGCGGAGGAGTTCTTGAAGGTTACCGAGACCATCTTCACGGTGACCCGTATTGCACCTACTAAATGGGTAGATCTTATGGAGAAGACCCATCAGGAGAGACCAATCCTGTGGGAGACGTTCACAGAGCGCTTCAATAGGAAGTACTTTCCTCAATCAGCTCGGGATGAACTCCTACCTATGTTTGTTGAGATTAAGTAGGGAGCCCGATCAGTTAATGAGTATGAAGATGAGTTCTCTTTCCTAAGTCGATATGCTCCCCACTTGGTTGTAGACCCTACTATTAGGAGGCATCAGTTCCAGAAGGGTCTGGACAAGTATATTAGAATGTCTCTGGCTGGTAAAGCATTAGCGACTCACGATGTAGTACTTGGATGCAGCACGTGAGATCGAAAGTGTGCAGAAGGAACCTGAAGACCCACATGTGATTCGGAGCAGGGCACCAGTAGTTCCAGCTAGGAATGTTGAGCATCCTCCTCAGAAGTAGTAGCAGAATCCGTAGAGGCAGCAGCAGAATCCGCAGAGGTAGTAGTATTCTCAGCGTCAGCTACCCCCTTAGGTCCACCCATATCAGCGTCCTGGAGAACAGTCCTATGGTCAGTCTTCGGTGAAGTGTTCCTATTGTGACTTCGTTGGGCATACCCAGCAGGAGTGCCGCAAGTGTCTCCGTCTATGCTATATTTGTGGATTCCCTGGTCATATCAGTCAGGACTGTCCGTAGCGACAGTAGGCTCATTTGTCCCCACCTCTTGTTCGGGCAGCACTTCTAGCTCCACCTCAACCTGCACCAGTAGCACCGCCTCAGCACAGACCTTATCCTCGAGTAGGGCTACTTCCTCTGTAGAGACAAGTTTATCATGAAGCATAAAAGCATCACGACAGATGTTTATGATGTCAGCTGTAGAAGCTGAGGCGAACGACCAGGTTATCACTGGTAAGAATTGTTCATCTTAGTTTTATTTGCGTATGAACTTCCTTATTTAGTATTACCTGATGATATCATGATAAGATTGTTTATGAGTACTAAGTTAGTTGCATTTACCTCCTCCTATAATATGCAAGGTTCTTATTTCTTCCGTTCCTACTTTATCACTCTTTGACTCTGGAGCTTCCTATTGTTTCTTGTCTCGTCGATTTATGAGTACCCACTCTCGTCCTATAACTCCTCTGACTACGAGCTAGAATATCAACACTGACAGTGGTGTCTTAGTAGCATCCAGTGGTTATGAAGCATGCCATGTGGTCATCTGTGGGAGGAAACTCTTTGCGGACTTTCTGGTGATTGATTTGTCGAGCTTTGATGTAGTATTTGGAATGGATTGGTTAGGGTCATTCTTTGCCACCATTGATTGTCGCCATTGGAGCATAGTATTTGAGATACCGGATCACCCGAGGTTTGAGTTCCTCAGTGGCAGCACATCGGTCGAGCCTTTAGAGTACAGAGCTAGACCGAAGAAGGCGATGTTAGCTGAAATGCAAGTGGAATCTGAGAAGCCAGTTGTAGTTCGAGAATTTAAAAATGTGTTTCCCGAAGATATTTATGGATTTCCACCGGATCGAGCAATTGAGTTTTCCATAGAATTGAAGCCTGGAGTTGCTCCGATCTCCAAGACCCCTTATCGTATGCCTCTGGCTGAGTTGGCCAAGCTTCGGACTCAATTGGATGATCTTTTGCGGAGAGGCTTAATTCGAGCCAGTGTATCGGACTGGGGAGCACATGTGTTGCTTGTGGGAAAGAAGGATGGATCCAAGCGAATGTGCATCGACTACCGAGAGTTAAATGCAGTGACAGTGAAGAATAAGTATCCACTTCCCCATATCGATGATATCTTCGACCAATTGGGAGGATCAAGAGTATTTTCTAAGTGGGATTTGCAGATCGGGTATCACCAGGTGAAGGTTAAGGATTTTGATGTCCCCAAGACTATGTTCCGGACAAGATATGGACATTATGAATTCTTAGTAATGTCGTTCGGTGTGACTAATGCGTCGACGACATTCATGAACCTGATGAATCTGGTATTTTATGATGTACTGGACAAGTTTGTAGAAGTCTTTATTGATAATATCTTAGTGTACTCTAAGAGTGAAGCAGAGCATGCAGAGCATTTACAGTATGTGTTGAAGACCTTGAGAGAGCATCGGCTATTCGCCAAGTATAGTAAGTGCCAGTTCTGGCTAGATCGTATTGCGTTTCTAGGATATGTGGTGTCAAGAGACGGCATCTCAGTGGATCTAGAGAAGGTATCTACATTGAAGGATTAGCCTACCCCTAAGTCGGTGTCTGACATTAAGAGCTTCCTAGGATTGGCTGGTTACTACCGTCGCTTCATCAGAGATTTTTTGAAGATTGCGGAACCGATGACGCGATTTACAAGGAAGGATATTAAGTTTATTTGGTCCGATGCTTGTGAGCAAGGATTTGAGGAGTTAAAGTCTTAATTGATTTCGGCCCTAGTCCTGACAATACCAGATAAGAGTGGGAACTTTGAGGTGTTTTGCAACGCATCAGGTAGAGGATTGGGATGCGTTCTTAAGTAGGATGGTCATGTTGTATCATATGCTTCTTATCAGTTAAAGAAGCATGAGTAGAATTATCCTACCCATGACTTGGAGTTGGTAGCTATGATTTTTGCCCTTAAGCTCCAGAGGCATTATCTATTAGGAGAGCAAGTGAAGGTGTTCACTGACCACAAGAGCTTAAAGTACATATTTACTCAGAAGGAGCTCAACATGAGGCAACACTGATGGTTAGAGCTGACGGCGGATTATGACATTGACCTTCAGTACCACCCTGGTAAGGTCAATATGGTACCAGATGCTTTGATTCGTTTGCCATCGATCTCTTTGATGAATCTTTAGATTCAATCAACACTAGTCGAGCGAATCAAGGCTGCACAAGCAGGTGACTCATTTTTTCAGAAGTGCAGAGAGTTAGCAGTGGCTGGTCTTCGACCGGAATTTGTTGTTCATGAGGAAGGATCCTTACGATTTGAGAGTCGTATCTACATACCAAGAGGAGATGTTTGAGAGGAGATATTACGGGAAGCTCACAGCTCACCGTATTCTATTCACCTTGGAGGTACGAAGATGTATAAGAATCTAAAGCTAAACTTTTGGTGGCGTAGTATGAAGAGAGATGTGACTCGTAGTGTGGCTAAGTACCTTGTATGTCAGCAGGTGAAGACAGAACATCAGCGCATCGTAGGTCTTTTGCAGCCATTGCTTATTCCAGAATGGAAGTGGCAGCATGTCACCATAGACTTCGTTACTAGCTTACCTTGGAGCACTAGACAAAATGACGCTGTTTGGGTGATTGTAGATCGATTAACCAAATCGGCTCACTTCAATCCTTTCCAAGTGGGACAGTCGATTGAGCATCGTTCCTAGAGATACATGGAGGTAAAACATTTATCTCTATATATTTCAATGAGTTCTTTTCCAAGAGTGTTAGTAAATCTCTAGTATGCAGGAGATCGTACGATTGCACGGAGTTCCAGTGTGCATCGTTTCAGATCGCAATACCTAATTTACCTCAGCGTTCTGGAAGAGTTTGCAGACGAGTCTAGGGATCAGTCTCAGTTTTATCACAACTTATTATCCCTAGACTGATGGGCAGTTAGAGAGGACCATTCATATTTTGGAGGATATGCTTAGAGCTTACATGCTTGACTTTCACAGGTCGTGGGAAGATCACTTGCATTTTGGTGGAGTTTGCATACAACAATAGATTCCACACTAGTATTGGAATGGCCCATTTTGTAGCATTATATGGGAGGAAGTGCCGCTCTCCCTTGAGTTGGGACGATGTTGGTGAGCGCGAGATCTTTGGGCTAGAGTTGATTGATAAATCAATTGATGCAGTCAGGATCATTCGGGAGCGACTTCACATGGCGCAGGACAGATTCAAGCATTAGGTAGATGCGAAGCGTCGGCACTTGGAGTTTCAGCCAGGAGATCATGTGTTCCTGAAGATTTCCCTCAACCAAGGCACCATTCTCTTTAGAAGGCGTGGGAAGTTGAGTCTGCGATATGTGGGACCTTTCAACGTATTAGAGAGAGTGGGAGAAGTGGCGTACCGACTTGCATTACCACCCGCCCTGGCTGGAGTACATAACGTATTCCACATTTCTCAGTTGTGAAAATACATCGGAGATCCGAGTCATGTTATAGATTTCTCAGAGATTGAGGTGCGATCCGATTTGACATACGAGAAGCAGCCAGTGGCGATTTTGGACCGAAGGGAGAAGGCTCTCCGGAACAAGACCGTTCCTCTTGTTCGCGTGATGTGGCACCCAGATTCTCCTAGAGAGTCGACTTGAAAAACTGAGTCTGAGATGCGACAGTGATACCCTCATCTTTTTCAAGAATCTTAGTTGTCCTGTCTTGTATCTTATTTTGAATCGCCTTGTATGACTTTTCTTATTTATGGATATGTAATATATTTTGAACTTTATATGAGTTGAAGTGAATCTATCATTATATTTCGTCCTTGTTTAATTCTGAGGATGAAATTTGTTTTAATAGGGGTAGGATGTAATGATCGTAAAATTTTTATACTAGTTAAAACAACTTTCTAGTATTTTAAAATATTTAATTATGATTTTTAAGAGTATTTATATTTTTCCCGATTTTCTAGAAATTTCTATGATTTAAAAGTTCAAATTTTATATTTATTTAAATGATTTTAATAATTATAAATTAATTTTGTATAGTAAAAAAAATTCTGGAATTAATTTGTTTTGTTATCAATACTATTACGTATCATTTTAAATAATAAATTGTATTATTATTACTATTACATATGATTTTGTGTATTATATTGTATTATTAATTACGTATTATTTGTATAATTTGTTGTATTATTTCTACTACTATGTATCAACTGTTGTATTAACACAACTGGTACGTTTTATTGTGTAGATAATTTTCGCGTAATTATTTAATTTTAAATATAAGTAAATATATTTTTTATTAATTATTCTCGTTTAATGGTACAATTTTTTGTATTATTATGATTATTACGTATCAACTGTTGTATTAATACAACCGGTACGTCTTAATTTGTAGATATTTATCCTGTAATTATTTGATTTTTAAATATATAAGTAATTATTTTTTATTAATTAAATTCATTTAATTATCTAAACCCAACCCTAATTAAACTATATATATACCCTCTCATGTTCATGAAGCGTAGCCCCCCGGTATATTTTTCTCTCTCCTCTCTCTTTTCTCCGCTCTCTCTCTCCCCGACTCTGTCAGGCGTCACATTCCAGAACCCTACGCCGGCCTTCGGATCCACCATGACACGTTGCTCTGCCGACGCCACACTTGGCGCACCACCATCACCGTCCTCTAACCCCACGAACCCCATAGCCATGTCGATATCCCCACTCCGATTTCCGAAAGAAAGTTCGCCCCCCTACCTATTGTGGTGCGCAATGAAGACGATCAATTTGTTTTCGCATCGGCGCCCGCGATTCGCCTAGCGTGCACGGCCTTCGCATTTCTACTACCTTCCTTGCCCCAAACCCGGCGCTCCTCTCCCCCCACACCGCCCCGTACGGAGCTGCAACCACCACGTCTCTGTCGCAACGCTCCCTTGACGCCGCCACATACTTTGCCGCCTCTCCCTCCACCGACCGCCACGCTTCGCTTGCTCGGCCAAACTCCTCCCCCCAGACCCGACTTCGCCCAAACCACCACCCCAAGTAGCCGCTCTCTCTCTAAGGCCGTTGTCTATCTAACGCCGCCCGAGCCTGAGGCCACCGTCGACTCCTCGCGTTCCCGCTCCCCTGCTCCCGCCTCGATGAAAATCCAGCATTCCTCTCTCCGTGGTCAAGCCAACTGCCCCCTCTCCCGTCGCCGCTCACGCCCCCGAGCCGACACCTCTGACCAGATCCGACGCAACTCCAGCCGTGTCGGAGCGCCTCCTCGCCTCCTCGTCCGAGGATTCGTAGTCTCGCCGTCAACGTTGATTCGTTCGACATACCCGAGGCAAGATCTCACCTCTCAATTAGAGTTTTATACCTATTATTAATTAAGTGCATAGAATAGATATGATATAACATGTATATTGTGATTATTGGTGTGGATTCTTTTGATGAATAGTATTAGATAATATTTATATAATAATAATAAGATGATTTCTACTGTAAATATATCTATGTATTAATGATATTTAAATGACAAGTTTATATGTTATTAGTAGATTTTATGAGATATTATCGAGAAAAGAAATAAAATATATATAATTTATAAACATAGAAATGTTACTGTTCATGCAGAAAAGAATTAACAAAAAAAAATACATATATATTTTAAAAGATTATTTTAAAATAGTTATGATGAGAAATAATTTTGAAAAAAATTTATTTTGGAAAAAGAATATTTATTTTTGAATTAATTATGATCTTATAACTGATAGCCATAGAGCGTAACATTTCATATGCAAAATGATCACGGTTTTTAGTTTTCTTTTATCCTATTATTATGTTAGAGATTACCTAATTAATGATAGCTTGCATGAGAAGTTTGGACACCCTAGTAGTAAGATATTAATGAGATCTGATTACATGCTGTTGTAGATATTGTTCATACTTTCCGTATTGTCGTAGTTACTATTCATGTCTTGCGATCTTTATTTCAATATATTCGATATGCCATGATGTTGTTGCATAGAATTAGTTTTATTTATTATCTCCTTGTTATGATTGAGAACCCTTAGTAGTTCATGAATTAGTGGCCTCGTGCATCATGAACAGACCTAATGACATGTGTGGGTGTGTTAACTGAAATTAAGTGGTGAACCAGAGTTTTAATAGGGATTTGATTGTTGACTTAGAAAGAATGAGAAGAGTTGGAATGAAAAAGTCTTGGTTCGCATGATCAAATGTGATTGTTGACTTATCTTCCAGGCTCGCGCCAATGACATATTTCGTCCTGGGGTTAGTTTGTTGGACCAAGTGACCTATTTCGCCACTTAGGTCAGTGACCTGTTTTGTCACCTGAGCTTTGCTTAAGTTCAAACCAGGCCGAGATCGGATTACGTGTAGTGCTCTAGCCGTCTATTGTTAGACCCTAGAGGGGGGTGATTAGGGTCTTATACTAATCTAATCCGATTAAATGCCAATTAAAATATATTAATAAGTTATCCTAGTAAGTATGAAATACAACAATATATATTAGCTAGGATAAGCAATATAAACAACAAGATATATCATATATGATAAAAATATATAATGCAAGGATATATAAACTAACACAAGGAGTAAACAATCTAAACAAGATAGTGGATGAAATAAATGAGCAATGCACAAATGGCGATATAAGATGAATGCAAAAATAAATACGCCAAAGCACACTCAAACACAATCAAATGATCACGGAGTTCGGACCTTCCGTCCTACGTCTCCGCTCCCCACTCCCGGGGAGAAATCCACTATCACAACCGGGTTTTCTACGCTCACCAGAATAACGTTTATACCTCACAGTGTCGGTTTTCAACGCTCACCGAACAACGTTCACTCCTCACACTCGGTTTTTCTAGTTCACCGAAAACTTCACAACACACTCGGTTTTCAGCTCACCGAAAACCTAACAACACACTCGGTTTCTAGCTCACCGAAAACCTAACAACACTCACAATGTAACAAATATAAATTTGTTCTCTACAATAGATGAGAACACAATTAAGCACAACTCAATGTTACAATCTCTCACAACCCTAATATACTATGTATGCAAATACAATAAGCTCAAGTGGGTGTGTGCAACAATGAGATAGAATCAAATCAACTAAACTCAAATATAAAATCTAGCTTAAGAACAATGATAATCAAACAAGTATATAAATGTAAAGCTAGAGTTTGAGTTTAGAAAACTTCTCAATTGATAACAAGAGATGGAGGGAGGATAGTTGGAAGCTCAAACTTCAATAGATAATCTCCTCAAGCTCTTGTGGAATTGATTCACAAAACCGAAACACTCAAATGCTTAAAAGCTTATAAAACAGAACTAGCCGTTACTGTAGCAACGGTCGGATGCTACAGTACTTCGGTCGACCGGTACGGTCGACCGAGAGCCATCTGCAAAGCTGAGAAACGTCCAGAGACATTTCCGGTCGACCGGTCCGGTCGACCGGAGTTACTGTAGCAGTGCGCAGATGTTTTGTAAAATCAATTTAAAATAGTAAATGAACTCCAAAAATTATGAAATTTTGTGAGAATGTTCTATACATGTAGAATAACATGTCAGAGAAAGAATTTCTGAAAAATCTTTTCCCAGTTGAGAGAAATAAATATTTGAACACAAATTTACAGTTTCTGAAAAACTGTTAACATATACGATTTTGTAAAATCAATTAGGCACAGTAAATCAACTCCAAAAATAGTAAAATTTTGAGGAAAGTTTCTAAACATGTATATAAACATGTCAGAGAAAGAATTTTTCAAATATCACTTCCCATTTGTGAAAACTCATCTGTTTTGTAAAACATGCACGAACATGTGCACGAACGAAAACATGATTTTGTAAATTCCATTAAACATAACAAATCAATTCTAAACTTGATGAAACTTTGCGAAATGTTTGTAAACATGAAAACAAACATGTTAGAAAAAGAATTTCTCAAATTGAATTTCTATTTGTGAAAACTCATGTATTTTGCAAGTGTGTCCAAAGCATGAAACTCAAAACCATGCATGTATATATATAACTATATATATACATAGAAACCAAATACGTGTGTGTATATGATATTGAGCTTAAGGTACTTCACATACATAATATAAAATCTAAACTAGATTACCCAAGCTTGATCTTGATCTTCATTGTAGCTCAACTTGGTACACATGCGGATGAAGCTTGAACTTGATCTTTAACTTTGAGTTGCAAGGCTTCACCGACATTCCGCCAACCTCCATTGGATATCATCGTTGAAGCTCTATTCCATCCATCCTCCAACTACGTTGTTTGTCTACAATACATAGGAATACACAAACACTAGACAAACAACATTAGTAGTAAATTGTTTGTAAATCATCATCAAAACAAGAAGGCCAACAATCTCCCCCTTTTTTGCTTGACGAGAAACAGAAAGACGGGGAATTGGTTGACACCTTTGTCAAAAGGTTCCGGAACAAGGCGATGAACTGTCGGGACCCGATCACCGAGGAATTCATTCTCCAGACATGCATATAAATGTATACTCACAATATTTCTCCCCCTTTGACAACATCAAAAAGGGGACAAAATGAATAAGAGAGCGAAAGCTCCCCCTATCAATAAGCATAGGTGAGTATAAAAAGAATATATATAGGGATTGCTCCCCCTATCAAAAAGCCATATAGAATATATGCAATGAAGATCATGGCAAAACATATGTGAGCAAGCATACATGAATATGCTAAAAATTTACTCACATACATGAAGATAATGAGAACACATATAAATATGTCAATATGAAAATAGATAGATTTATGAAATCAAAAGAAGAGGAACATGAGAATCATGTAAAAAGTTTTCAAATGAAAACAAATCAACCAAAAGAAATCATAAATCAAAGTTTAAATCCAAAAACGCAAAATCAAATCATTATTGATTCAAAAATCAAGAGAGGCAATTATATCTAGCTCTTGAGCTAGTATTAACCCATATAAACATTTTTGGCACCCGGTAAATAATGTTTGGGAATAAACACCCAATAACTCCGGAGGGTTATATAAACATAGTCCTCTCATAAAAAAAATAATAATAATCATGAAAACGAAAGATTTGATACAAGAGAAATTGTTATCATAACCAAAAGATTTTAAAGCATAGTTTTGAAAACCAAGACAAAGAAAAGATAAAAACATTAAAATTCTTGGTTTAAAATTCAAAATTATTTTGGTACCCAAGAACTCTTGGTACCAAAAGATTTAAGGACATGAAGGACATGACCCCTATCATTTAAGCTCAAGGCCCTAGGGTTATGAACCCTTTTAGGCGCATGTGGTGCACGGGATCGGTCATAGCAATAATCACTCAAATGACCCTTCCGATTGCAATATGTACAATGAAAAGGAAGCATTTGCTTATGTTGACCATTAAAAAGTGCACGTGGAACATTTGCAAATAAAGATGGTCTGTTAAGATTATTTTGCAAATGAGAAACATTTTGAAATAATGTTGGTCTACTTGAAATATTTTGTGATTTAGAAACTTTTCGCAAATCAAAACAAAACTTAGCTAAGTGACCAACTCTACCACAAAAATCACAATGATACACATTACCATGCTTATGATGAACAATGGGTGCATGTGTGTGTACATGTGATGAAGAAGAAGCCTTATGAGATGCACATGGAGTATTAACAATCTTAGGTTTGTGTGCATCATAGCAAAATTTAGCAAGGTGGCCTTTACGACCGCAATTGGAGCACTTGTAAACTTTGCTATACAAGTGTGCATAGTATGTGGATGATTTTGTAGCACTAGATTTGGCACACTTGTCCATAAGTTTCTTATGATTATTAATGTATATTTTTAAAGTTGAATCTAAAGATGAAATACTATTTTTCATAAGATTCAAATCTTCATTTTTAGGCACATATGCATTTTTAGAAGTAGAACATAAATAGTTATTTATAAAAGAAGCTGTATCATTCTTTATGTTCTCTACTTCTAACATGACATCAATCTTAGCATGAGATAGACTAGCAATAGATGAAATCAAATTTCCATTTTCCAAATTTAATAAGTCATTGCTTTCTTTAGATAAATCATTATCAGGTTCGAACTCGCAAACCTCACTAGGGCTATCGCCTAGTGGCCGTGTGCATGAAACTCCTTTAGAACTTGAAGCGGGATCCTCCAAAGCTTGTCGGATCGCCTC
The DNA here is from genome assembly GCF_001876935.1 of Asparagus officinalis. NCBI lineage: Eukaryota > Viridiplantae > Streptophyta > Magnoliopsida > Asparagales > Asparagaceae > Asparagus > Asparagus officinalis. The sequence goes on along the minus strand of NC_033802.1, from coordinate 48,184,604 downwards.
CAAGTCTCCTTGATGTGCTTCTATAAATTTTCAAAGTTTGTAAGCACTATCAAAATGAACAAACTTGTTAGACATAGATGAATTAAAAGCATTTAGCAAATATTCTAACAAAATATTGTTCGATGATCATTCTTATTCCATTTGGATTTCTCCAAAGTGGGCACAATATAAGCATCATCTATAATTTCCCATAACTCAAAGTGTTTAGATTGAACAAAAAGTTTAAATCTAACACACCATTGGGCATAGGGGAAATTATCTAATCTAGGAGCAATATTAATGGCATAACCTAAACCATGCATATCCATAATATAAAAGGCAAGCAAGATACAAATAAAGCTCAAAATTAGATTAGCACAATAAGCTAACTTGGATCTTTAACTCAAGGCGATTAGACCTTAAATCAAAGAGCACCAAGCTCTGATACCAATTGTTAGAGCCTAGAGGGGGGTGATTAGGGTCTTATGCTAATCTAATCCGATTAAATGCCAATTAAAATATATTAATAAGTTATCCTAGTAAGTATGAAATGCAACAATATATATTAGCTAGGATAAGCAATATAAAGAACAAGATATATATCCTATATGATAAAAATATATAATGCAAGGATATATAAACTAACACAAGGAGTAAACAATCTAAACAAGATAGTGGATGAAATAAATGAGCAATAGATATGAACATAAATATGAAAGAACGCCAAAGCACACTCAAACAAGCAATATGATCACGGAGTTCGGACCTTCCGTCCTACGTCTCCGCTCCCCACTCCCGGGGAGAAATCCACTATCACAACCGGGTTTTCTATGCTCACCCGAATAACGTTTACACCTCACAGTGTCGGTTTTCAACGCTCACCGAACAACGTTCACCCCTCACACTCGGTTTTTTAGTTCACCGAAAACTTCACAACACACTCGGTTTCTAGCTCACCGAAAACCTAACAACACTCACAATGTAACAAATATAAATTTGTTCTCTACAATAAATAAGAACACAATTAAGCACAACTCAATGTTACAATCTCTCACAACCCTAATATACTATGTATGCAAATACAATAAGCTCAAGTGGGTGTGTGTAACAATGAGATAAAATCAAATCAACTAAACTCAATATAAAACTAGCTTTAATAGAAATGATAATTGACAAATATTAAATGAAAGCTAGAGTAGAGTTTAGAAAACTTCTCAATGGAAGACAAGATGGAGAGATGGAGATTGGAGCCCAAACAAGAAGATGATCTCCTCCACTTGTGAAAACTTCTTCACAAACAAACAAAAAAAACAAACCCTTAAACACACTTAAACCCTTGTTTAAAACTTGTTTAAAAACTTCTTTTCATATTTGAAAACTGAGATCAAAGAGAGTATTTATATCCTCCAAAACCTTAGCTAAAAATCCCAAGTCAAAAGACAAAAACAACCCCAGCAAACAGCTCAGGAAATAGTTGTTGGAAGCCAACGGATCTATTATCGGTCGACCGGAAATTCTGTCGGTCGACCGATGGAGAACAAAACACTATGAACTGTTTTGGATCATCGTCGGTCGACCGGTGCGGTCGACCGATGGAGCTTTCGGTCGACCGCATCGGTCGACCGACCAACTCTCTACTGCATGGTGATGAAAGATCAAATGATCGGTCGACCGGTGCGGTCGACCGAATACTGATACTTTTGAAAAACAGTTTTAAACAGATTTTTGACTTTTGGAAAATTGTTAAAAATAACAAATGAAGTCTAAAAATAATGAAACTTTGGGAAATGTATATAGACGTGTAAATGAACATGTTACAAAAAGAATTTTCCAAATTGTATTTCCCATTTGTGAAAAATCATCATTTTACAAAATAGTCCCAAACACGAAAATGGAAACATGTGAATTTTGACATTTTGGCTAAACCATGTTTTGAAACTTTGCACAATGATTATATAGACTTAATAAAGTATGTATATGATTATTGTTAAGTCCAAAAACTAAGAATATAATATTTTCACAAAATTGCATATTTTATGCAATAAATACCAAAACACAATAGTAAATATGAAACATGTGATTTCATATTTATAAACATGAAAACTCAAAACTATATATGTATATATATATGAAACTATATATATGCATAGAAACCAAAACTTGTGTGTATATATATATAACTATATATATGCGAAGAAACCAATAAATGTGTGTGTATAGATATTGAGCTTAGAGTATATAACACACATAATATAAAATCTAAAACTACATTACCCAAGCAATCTTGATCTTCAATTAAGCTTGACTTGGTACACTTGCGGATGAAGCTTGAACTTGATCTTTAACTTGAATTGAACGTTGCTTCACTCCACAATTCCACCAACCTCCTCTTGATATGATCGTGTAGGCTCAATCCATCCAACCTCCAACTCGTTGTTTGCCTAGAATAAATACAAAAACACAAATACTAGACAAACAACATTAGAAGTAAATTGTTTATTAAACATCATCAAAATAAGAGGGCCAACATCTGTTTCACGGGATTGGATGCGTGTAGAGGATTGTGAACAGTCAGTCTTTCAGTAATGCGAACTTGGACCTATTTGAGAGGTGAACCTGTGAGTTTTAGGATGGTTAGTATTTGACCCGGTTACTGTATGTATATAGCTGTATGTTATCATGTTTAGTAGAGGATTACATCTTGATTTAGTAGATTTCTAGTTGTATGTACCCTTGTCTTTCCTATTATTATTATTATTGTCATAGCATGGGTCGTTCGACCGCTTTATTTTTCTATGTAGGATCTTGTCATGTGCCATACACACTAACGTACACCTGTTTTCTCTGGTATGTGTCAGACTTAGGGAATGGACAAGTCCAGTTCAATGATGCAGCAGAGTCGGTGTGTGCCCAGCCGGAGTGTCTTTCCGAGGGAGTAGAAGAACAAACTGAAGCGTAGTGGTTATCTTCTGTAGTAGTTGTGGAACATTAGAACTCTTTTACTGTATTTTTCTTAGTTTGATGATGAATTTCGTATTTTCTAGCAATACTTTCTTTTTATTATGGACTATGTATTGTTATATTCCTAGTTAGATCATTTTTGTATTAAGGGTATGTTTGACCCATATTTTTATGTCTAGGATGATCTATTTTTTATGTTATGTCTATTTCTTATTCTGGATTGTTATTATATTCTTGCTATTATGATCGGGGACCTGTGACTTATATTCCTGTATTTGACGCTTAGCGTATTAAATTGAGAAGAAAAGAAAAAAATTTAGTGTATATTTCTCCTCAATCTAATACATCGCGGGCTTGTTCACGTTCCGTTTCCCAGGTATTTTGAGAAGTCGGGCATGACAGGGGAGAACTGATGGAGAGATTCGAATTATTCGTATTACACACTGAGCATTAGACTCTAAACACTCCTCACAAATTGGTGATTTTCAAGTTTAGGATCTAAGAAAAGATTAAGCTATCTTTCAAGAAATCATCTTGAAGACCATCAGCAAGAGACCCCTTTGTCTTAGATAGATCGTGAATGGATCATACTATTGATGCTCCATGGGCACACAGAAAAGAACCACTGGAAATATAATTTTTTTTCTTTATTTTATTGTAAGTCTTCTAATTATAACCTGACTTAATTACAATTTTAAAAGACCCAAAATAGTCATCACATCCTCGATCCTCTTATTGGTAAGTATTTAGAAGTTGGTGCATAAATATTTCAGTTGGCATTCAACATTGATGTTAGAATATCATATCGCAAGTATTTTCATGGGTCCCTTCGCTGAAGCAGAAGACTAATCATCAATGCTCACACTTATGACTACACAAGTGCTACCCCTAGTGACACCTTCTACTTTCGGTGTGATTCTTTTGATGCAATGGTCTTTAATATCACAATTAGATTGTGGTCCATTTTCTTCTACTCTGCCTTTCAATAATATAGTTGCGATGAGAAGAACCTTGGCATTCGCTGAGATCGGGTCATCCAGCTCTGTTGTGGGGATCACTCTCCCAACACTAACCTATATTGCCACACCGTTACTCCCGTGACCAATTTTACCTCCTCTTTGTCCTGTGATGGATGAGGATGAAGAAGTTGCCCACTAATTTGTAGCTAACTCTAATGATGATTTTTATAGTGGCATCAAGTGGTGTCGTGTGAATGTGATGAAGAGGACTCTCTTTCAACCTAACGACTTGTGTTGCATCTTGAATACAACACTGTGTCTCATCCTGAAGAGATCATCTCTCTGAAATATATTCAAGATGAGTTCATTGCTGAGGCGATCGAGTGGCAGGTATTGCAAGCGTCAGGTTTAGGCATGCAAAGTCTATATAATTTATTATCCGCTATTATCCAGAGGCAACGGGTTGGGCTCAAGAGAAGATTGATGCATGTACCCATGCTGTCAATGATCTCAAGGCTCATTCAGATGATATCTGTGGTGCTGTTAATCTCCGTGAAGTGGATATCGATACAACACAATAGTTAGTTCAATGTACCAAGAGCACCTCAAGAATTGGCAATCTATACTTGAGAAGAGGATGAAGCATTTGCATGAAGTTCAAATAGAGGTAAAGTCCCTTGTTGAGGAGGATCTCAGAATCCAAAATGAAATTGTGTTGAAAGAAAAGGAGACCGCGGTGACTCAGACCATACTTGATAAGCTTGCTAATATGGTGTGACGCCCCTGGGTTCACACAAGGCTGCAGTCCAAGGTAAAACCAGAGATGTCAAACCTGCCATGCACCTACACTGTGCATAAACATGTTTCACCAATCACAGTAATATCCTCTAGTAGAACCAAATAGAAGTGCAGGTATAAATAGGCAAAATAAAGGGAATAAATGCAATAGACATGATATAGAAGAGATATCTCATAAATGAAAAGAATCATGTCTCAACTATAATACATCTGATATCTCATAAATGAAAAGAATCATGTCTCAACTATAATACATCTGATATCTGAATAATGAAAATGTCTCAATATGAATCAACTAACTATAATACATCTGATATCTGAATAATGAAAATGTCTCAATATGAATCAACTAAGAATCGTACTAAGGCACACTGCCTTTAAAATATGAATATGAAACTCTAATGTCTGGATAAAACTCAAAACTATAGTGGAGTCTCTACTATAGTGAAGTCTCTACAAGTAAAAATACGCGACGGCGACTATGCCAGAACTCCGTCACCCTACGGCTCTCCGAAACTCTGAACTACAAGAAAAGTAATTTAAAAGAAAAAGAATAATAACAAGAACGTCAGAGCGCTACAGCAAGATTACCTCCATCCGCCTCCAGGGAAAGGGCTACTAGATGGATTTAAGACTTTATCTATTAAGCATAGTCTATCTAGATTCATTTTCCCCGTATCTAAGTAGGATTAATATTTAGAAACCTACAACACGAGACGTAGTACGTCGAGCGAAATAATCCAAACAAGAAAACCCTAATGTATATAGCATAAGTCTCAAATTGTAGATATCTAAACATTAATACCGAACTAAGAAAAGACAATCTAATAAAACCAATAATTAGAAATCCATAACACGAGACTGGTACGTCGAGCGAAATAATCCAAACAAGGAAACCCTCATGTATATACCATAAGTCTCAAATTGTGAATTTCTAATCATTGATCCTAACTAAGAAGTAAAAAGACAGTAAAAGAAATAAGATATTAACACATCGTATTTATAATATCTTCCACAATCACTGGAGAGATAGAATAAAATACCAACATATAATTTTGTATACTTTGTATTTATAATATCTTCCACAATCACTGGAGAGATAGAATAAAATACCAACATATAATTTTGTATACTTTCAAAAGTAACGTATCTCAGTTATATAGTTCACTAATAGGTCGTATTTATAATCAGCATCTGTCATACTTAGGCTATCAAGTAATTATCTCAGTGCGACAGACTACCCTATAGGTATCCTGAACTGTGTACACGGATCATTAGTCTCATCGCGATCTCAGTACATAACATGAGTGCGGGACGGACTACCAAATAGGCATCCTAGAAATATGGCTCACGAGCCTCATCGCACCCTAGTGTGGGACGGACGGCTAGATCAAGCCTCCTAAAATCCGACTCAATGGCCTGTACATGTGGAATATCGACGCACTACCTTATGTAGTACTGAACTGAGCTCATCAACGATATCCACCTTATATAAATCTTTGTACCTCTGGCATGTCGATACACTATCCCATATAATACTGAGCTATGCTCATCAATGATAGTTACCTCATGTATAAACCGTGTATATCTGGTGTGTCAACGCACTATCCCATATAGTACGAAGTTGTGCTCATCAACGACATCCAACATGTATATGAACTATATCTAATTCAAATATGATCAAATCAAAATTTATCATAATCCCCTTACGATTCTTAAATGTATAACATAATATATTCATGACTATACGTATAACATCAAGCGGCTCAAAACTCCGCGAACGCATCTCAAAACGGCGCAACACAGCTCCACAAAACGAGCAGGAAAAACAGACGTGATATCTGTTTAGTAAAACAAGCATATCTTTCTCTAGGAAAGCTATTTGTACAAATGGTTTTCTATTTTGAAAACTAGATTCACACATCTTTCAAATGATATAAGTTTGGTTTAGTTTGGAGTTTATTTATTATCCCAAATCTCTAGTTAAACATTATATATATGCAGCCATTTTTCTACAAGACATATTGTTAGTAAAAAGATCATATCTTTCTCTATACAAATGATTTTTAAGATTAGTCTTCTGTTTTAGAAACTAGATATATATATATATTTCATTTGGCACTAGTTTGGTTAAATTTGGAGTTTATTTTCTATTTTGAAATCTCAGTTAAACATGATACAATTACTGTAGTTTTCTGCAGAAAATATTTATTTAGTACATCTCTTAAATTTCTCATATATAAATAAAATTATGAAAACCCCTAATGATCATGATCATGATACTATCATAAACAGTAAGAAAAGATTATTAATCTAGCATTTGTTTTAAGGTTTACTATCAAAAATCTGACTTTTAACACCTCAGGTTAAGATTAAAGCATGAAAACACATATTCAACATCATATTAATCATCTAACTAGTTATTTAACTATGGAGAAGGGTTTGGATGAAGATAATCTTGCCTTAATCTTATATGCAAGCCTCTGAAATAAACAGCAAGCAATCCATGATCACAAACCACCCGTTCTCCCTCGTCACACGTCGATGATCTCGTCCTTTTGTCGATATTTGCTTCACAAAGCTCTCAAAACTCTCAACTTTAGGGTTAGGGATTCAGAGAGAGGAAGAGGGGTTGCTAGGGTTTGAAACTCTGATGTAAGGATATTAATTTTCATGAAAACACATGTTTATATATATGCAAACCCGAACTAAACCCGTTAGACCAGAACCAGGAATCCTAATCTGACTAGGAAAATGACCTTCGGTATTTTGGCCATAACTTTTACGTCCGATCTCAGAATGAGGTGATCTAAGATTTGTTGGAAAGCTATTGAAAAGACCGTATTTTGAGTTTTTCTAGATTCTATGTGCATTATTGTGTTAAATCTATAAACTCTTAACTGGTTATTTTTCCCAGATTTTTCTCGTGCATGTTTTGTGCATTTGCACTCATATATTCATATATATATTGAATTGATCTCAAATCAATTTCTAGCATACTCAAATATCAATAAACGTTATTTATCATAATATAATATTTTTATTATTATATTTCACAATCATTCAAAATTACGGGGTTTTACATGTGGGCAACGTGGCTCTTCGCCAACATGTTCAAGAATCAGTAATAAAAGTATTTTAGAATGAATTTGCCACTCGAGAGAAGGAGCTATACGTGACGATCGAGCATTTATATTATGGAGTTAGTGGTTTAAAAGTTTAGAAGTTGTTATTTTCTTTTTTCTTTCTCTCTCTGTCTTCTCTCTTTCTTTAGTATCCGTATTTTGTATGCCACAAAACTTTAATTTTGATGTTATCAATGAAAATAGTTATGTTTGTTGAGGGCATGATACTTTATCATTGTCATAATTTTTTACATTACGCGAATAATTATTCATCTGATACAATTTAACTACAAAATAAGCCCTCGCTTACACAAACATTCTCTAACTTACAATCTTATGAAATACCTAACTAGCATTTGGAGGATTCTAGGTCTTCATGTAGCACAAGTAGTCAGAGTTAATATTTTTTTAAGTGCTAGCCATTGATCGGGAACATTTACAAGTTTTTCTTCTCTTCGATGAGAAGATATGCGTCATTCGAATATAAAATGCGTCATTTGAATAGACTCTATCATGAACGGTCCTTCTCATTTCTCATCGAACTTCCTTTGGGAACTATGAATGGGCATCATTGATTGGCACATGGCTATTGACCATGTCAACCTTCTTGACTACTCTTTTCTTGACTGTCGTATTGAATGCTCTCGAGCATCATGCTTGATAGAGACTGATATATTGTTGAATGGCCAAGCATTTTGTCCAATGCTTCTTGTTGGCCTTCTTGTTTTGATGATGTTTAACAAATAATTTACCACTAATGTTGTTTATCTAGTATTTATGTTTTCTTATTTATTATAGACAAACAACGTGTTGGAGGATGGATGGAATAGAGCTTCAACGATCATATCCAAAGGAGGTTGGCGGAATGTCGGTGAAGCCTTGCAATTCAAGTTAAAGAGTGTACCAAGTCGAGCTTAATAAAGATCAAGATCTAGCTTGGGTAATTTAGTTTAGGATTTATGTTATGTGTGTTAAGTACTCTAGGCTCAATTATCTATACACACACATTTATTGGTTTCTTCGTATATATATAGTTATATATATATATATACATAAGTTTTGGTTTCTATGCATATATATAGTTTTATATATATACATACATATGTTTTGGGTTTTCATGTTTATAAATATGAAATCACATATTTCATATTTACTATTGTGTTTTTTATATATTTCATATTTTCTATTGTGTTTTTGAAAACATTGCATAGAATATGCAATTTTGTGAAAATACTGTCTTATTAGTTTATAGACTTCAATATCAGTTTATACATGTTTTACTAAGTCTATAAAAACATTTCACAAAGTTTCAAAAGTTGGTTTATGTCAAAACATCAAAATTCAAGTATCTCATATTTTCATGTTTTGGACTATTTTGTAAAATGATGATATTTTTCATTTGGGAAGTCCTTTTTGATAACCAGTCATTGTAGCATGTTTATTATCATGTCTACAATCATTCCCCAAAGTTTTACATTTTTTGGAATTTATTTGATATTTTTAAACAGCGTTTTAAAATCAGCAAATCAGGTTTTTTTTCTAGAATGTCAGTTTTCGGTCGACCGGTACGGTCGACCGGTCAATTGACCATTCGTCAGTATTTTTCCAGAGAGTCGTCGGTCGACCGGTCCGGTCGACCGAGAGCTCAAATCGGTCGACCGACAAAATTTCCGGTCGACCGACTATATGACCGTTGCTTTTTTCAACGGCTATTTTCTGAGCGTTTGCTGGGGCTGTTTTGTCTTTTTGCTTGGGG
>NC_033802.1:48069494-48174602 GCF_001876935.1 Asparagus officinalis | reverse complement strand
TTTATATTATGTGTGTTAAGTACTCTAAGCTCAATTATCTATACACACACATTTATTGGTTTCTTCGTATATATATATAGTTATGTATATATACATAAGTTTTGGTTTCTATGCATATATATAGTTTTATATATATACATACATATGTTTTGGGTTTTCATGTTTATAAATATGAAATCACATATTTCATATTTACTATTGTGTTTTTGAAAACATTGCATAGAATATGCAATTTTGTGAAAATACTGTCTTATTAGTTTATAGACTTCAATATCAGTTTATACATGTTTTACTAAGTCGTAAAGTTTCAAAAGTTGGTTTAGCCAAAATGTCAAAATTCATATGTTTACATTTTTATGTTTTGGACTATTTTGTAAAATGATGATATTTTTCATTTGAGAAGTCCTTTTTGATAACCAATTATTGTAGCATGTTTATTATCATGTCTACAATCATTCTCTAAAGTTTTATATTTTTTGGAATTTATTTGATATTTTTAAACAGTGTTTTAAAATCAGGAAATCAGATTTTCAAGTATCAGTTATCGGTCGACCGATTCGGTCGACCGCTCATATGTTCAGTCGGCAGTAGACAGCAGAGAGTTTGTCGGTCGACCGCAACGGTCGACCGAGAGCTCGCATCGGTCGACCGCCAGAATTTTCGGTCGACCATGTGACCGTTGGTTCTCTAACGGCTAGTTTCTGATTTGATTTTTTTCTGGGCTTTTTGGACTTTTGCTTGGGGGGTTTTGGTTGAGTTTTTGAGTGAGTATAAATACCCTATTGCTGCTCTCTTTCAAGTCTTTTGCTTGGGGGTTTTGGCTGAGTTTTTGAGTGGGTATAAATACCCTATTGCTGCTCTCTTTCAAGTCAACTAAGAAGTTTTTAAACAAGTTTTAAACAAGGGTTTAAGTGTGTTTAAGGGTTTGTTTTGTTTGTGAAGAAGTTTTCACAAGTGGAGGAGATCATCTTCTTATTTGGGCTACAATCTCCATCTCTCCATCTTGTCTTCCATTGAGAAGTTTTCTAAACTCTACTCTAGCTTTCATTTGTTATTTGTCAATTATCATTTCTATTAAAGCTAGTTTTATATTGAGTTTAGTTGATTTGATTTTATCTCATTGTTACACACACCCACTTGAGCTTATTGTATTTGCATACATAGTATATTAGGGTTGTGAGAGATTGTAACATTGAGTTGTGCTTAATTGTGTTCTCATCTATTGTAGAGAACAAATTTATATTTGTTACATTGTGAGTGTTGTAAGGTTTTCGGTGAGCTAGAAAACCGAGTGTGTTATGAAGTTTTCGGTGAACTAAAAAACCGAGTGTGAGGAGTGAACGTTGATCGGTGAGCGTTGTTGTTCGGGTGAACGTAGAAAACCCGGTTGTGATAGTGGAGATCTCCTCGAGGTGAGGAGCGGAGACGTAGGTCGTGGGGACCGAACTCCGTAATCATATTGTTTGTTTGTGATTGCATTGGCGCACTTCCTTTTATGTTCATATCTTATATCGCCTTTGTATATTGCTTGTTGATTATATTGCCCACTATCTAGTTTAAATTGTTTACCCTTGAGTTTATATATCCTTGCACATACATTGCCTATATTTCTTTGTTAGGATATATCTTGTTGTTCATATTGCTTATCCTAGCTCATATATATTGTTGTATTTCATACTTGCTAGGATAACTTGTTAATATATTTTAATTGGTATTTAATCGGATTAGATTAGCATAAGACCCTAATCACCGCCCCCCCCCCTCTAGGGTCTAACACTTCTAACTCCTAAAGGCAAAGGTTAGCACTTCCATTTGAGGTCGTTCACGTCACCAATGCAGTGTGAAGTGACGGGATTTTGAGTTCTAGTAGGATGACAGCATCACATCCATAGATTAAAGTGAATGGGGTATTCCTTGTCAGATTCCGGAGTGTGGTGCAATAGGTCCATAAGCACTTGCCTAATTTCTTATCCCAGTTATGTTACAAAGTGTGGAGGACACATTTTTTTATTAGGAACTTGTTGCAGAACTGCCTGTATGCATGACTGATAAACTGAGGCTCATTATCATGGACAAAAAATTTGGTATGCCAAAATTGAGAAAACTAACTATATCTCTAGTCTTGATCTCTTTCGATGATACCGTGTCAGCCCACTTCGAGAAGTAATTAGTTATGATCAAGATGAACTAGTGCTCTTTGGTGGACGACGAGCTGATCAGTACAATAATATCCATACAGCACATTTCAAATGACATGAAGTAGGCATGACATTGATAAGCAGGACATGCCTAGTGTGTTCCATTATGGCAGTGACCATCATCGGCGAATAATATCCTAAACGTCGAAGTTACTCGTGAATTTTGAACCTAGTTTATGAGCCCCACATATAACCCCATGGGCCTCCTTCACTGATCTTTTGGCTTCCACTGTTGATAGGCGTCATAGAAGTATCCCGTCGAATGACCAAAAATATAGTGTTGATAAAGTGTCTTCGTGCCGACATTGTAGTAGTACCTTGTCAAGCGCCTACTTGCTAAAGTTACCTCCTTCAAATTCTCTGACATGATTTGTTAAAGATGTAATCAATAATGGTGAATAGCCAATCTCGACCCCCTGTGATGATCATTCTGTGCTATTATATGTTGCTTTAAGTGTCTTGAGTTCTAGTTTTGGACAATAGAAATGCTGATTGTCTACCATCACATCTTGATGGGTTTCGTGAGGCAATGCTAAACTAGCTGCCAATGCATCTGCATAAGGGTATTATGATCATCCCACATGGGCAATGTTAACTTCATGGAATCCTTCATTGTTCACTTGACTTTGTTGTAGTGTGGGAGCAAAATCTTCATGTTTGACCACATACTCTTTGTTGATCTGCTTAACTATGACCGGAGAATTTTCTTTAGCTTCAAGATATTCATCCCCCTATTCTCTTGCTAATTCAAGTCATATTAATAGAGCATCACATTCTAAGACATTATTGGATTATAGTTCTGTTAGAGAAAAGGACCATAGAATGACATGCTTTCTGGCATGATGAACACGATCACGACCTGGAAACGATGTGACAGTCTGATCCCATTCTAGAAGCCTTGTCAAACCACATTGGCCAAGTTGCTCATTAGTTGTTAAGTTGGCCTCATAGATCTTGTCTGGGATATCTTCGTGGAGTTTTGAGTATCTAGGCAACAGATGATTTGTGAGAAAATCAAACAAAGCTTGACCCTTGATTACTCTCTGGTGTACGAATTTTATCTCATACTAAAAGAGTAAAATGACCTATTTTGCTAGTCATGAGTTGAGTGATCTAAATATCTTCATTAGAATCCGGGAAGCATTTACTCAGGATACAAAGTGAGTGAATTGCCCAACCAGATAATGTCGTATTTTCTAACTGCGAATATGAGAGCTAAGCATTCTTTCTCGATTGGATGTATCAATATTTAGCTCCTACCATCATGCAGCTAAGGTAATAAATAACTTGTTTGCACCCTTAATTATTCTTCTACGCTAACATAGAACCTAGTGAGTGATTGAAAGACTTCACATATAGGATAAAATGTTTTCCCACTGGCTGGCACGACGATAACTGGAGGAGTGGTCAGAAAAGTATTAATCTTTTTGAACGCTTCCTGACACACCTCATCCCATATAAAAGAAGTATTCTTGCACATTACTTGGTGAAAGGTTAGCATCAACCAGAGAGATTTGAGATAAATCTTCTGATATATAACAATTAGCCTTGAAAACACTATAGTTGCTTGAGATTTCTCAGAGGAGGCATCTCTAGGATTGCCTTTCTCTTGTCTAGGTCGACATGGATTCCTTTTGTTGTCATGATGAATCCCAAAATTTTTCCAATAGACACCCCAAAGAACGACTTAGCCAAGTTCATGTTGAGGTCATGTTTTATCATGATATTGAAAGTTGTTCTTAAATCATGTAGGTGGTCATCTTTTTGTCTGCTCTTGACTACTAAGTTGTCTACATAGAATTCAACAGTATTTTATATATGTTCGATGAAGATTTTGCTCATCACACATTAGTACTTCACTCCAACATTCTTTAGACTAGATGACATCACTGTATAAGTAAAGGTTCCCCTCTGGGTTCTAAAAGTTATGCCCCCAATCATTCTAATGCATCTTGATTGGGTTCTAATAGGAATACTGATCCATAAATGACATAAATTTGAAACCATATGTGTTGTCAATCATAACATTAGTGATTGGCTATGAGAATTTATCTTTAAGACATGTTGCATTCAAATTGTGGTAATCGATACAAATTTAGATATTAGCATTCTTCGTAAGGGCATGAACGATGTTAGATACCCACTTTGATAGATACACTTATTTGATTAACTTAAACTCGAGGAGCTTTTGCATCTCTCCATTAATGATTTGCATCATATCCAGTTTAAACAATAACCGAGGTTGGACAACTAGTTTTGCATTGGGCTTGGTTGAGGCAGTGTACGATGACATCTCAATTAAGACCAGACATATCTTTGTAAGTCCAGAAAAATATGTTATTGTACTCTTGCAACAAAGCAATTAGGTTTTAGCATTCATTTGAAGGGAGAATCGCATTAATGAAGCTGGGCTTACAAGCAGTCCCGTCATCTAAATCTACCTTCTCCATTTTGTCATCTGGGGTGGAGTTTCACGTTATCCAAATCATGCATCCTACTGACTCTCTAGTTATTGAGCCTAGAAGGGTATATTGTTATTGTAGATTAGTGTCAAGGATTCTTCCTCGTCGTGGCTAACATGCTGACTGACAATCTTCAAAAAGTTGTGACTACATTAGCATTTGAATCCCGCATCTCTTTGTCAAAGGAATGGTCACTGAACATCCTTAGAGAAACGTATTCTAATTCTGAAGCTTCATGCCCTTTCTTCATGTTGTCATAATAGTCCTCAGTTCTCCCTTTCAAGACAAGGGGTTTCATACAAGCGACCTATACCAAAATTGAGCCCTTGACGGGCATCAAGGTTATACCCTCAAGGTTGCATTATCCCCTGAGTGGTGGCGCTATAGTGGTAGAATTACGAGACTTCCTCATCGGACTCATTGTTAGAGGTTCAATTAGAAGTCAGCTCAGCCTTTCCAAAATATATTGTCATTTTATTTTTAACTTTGTAGGTACTACAAGCATACTTATAATATTCCATATTCTTTTATTTTGATAGTCAAACACCGTTACCGGTACCGATCTATGAAACTAGCAATTTCAATACATTCAACCCAATAGCACGAGAGTATAAATTTGTTTATGTTTTATTAAAGTTGCTTAATCAATTTGTAGTGTATATAACCCTTATCTTGAAAACCCATCTTTCCCCAAGACTTAAATCTTATTAGAAATTAGTCAAACATGATTAAATCCTTCTAAAACCATGTAATTATGTCTTTTACATATCTTTGGGTAGCCATATTAGGGAAGAGAATTTTACATCTAAATTCTCAAGCTATGCCATAGTCTACTATTCTAAATCACATGGGCTAGGGTATATAACACTCAATCTCTCTTTCTTTCTCCCTCATTCTCATTTCAAAGTGAAAAACATCAACACTCTTCTCTCCCACCTCTGGACTAGCCAACAATAGCCTCATTCTCCCCTCTTTCTTTCATTTTCCACCATAAAAACATCTCTCATGCCCTCTTCCTCAAGTCTAGAAGAAGAAAGGAACAAGAAAGAAGATTATGGAGAAGAAAGTAGGACTCTATCTTATCTTCTACGTACTATCTCAATCAACATGCAAAATTATGAAACTTATGTATTTAAGTGCCCCCAAAAATAATTTGTGGTATTTAAGTGTCAAAATGGGGGAACTTTATGGTGTTTAAGTGTTAACAAAATCAATTATTTTCTTTTAATTCCAAAATAATTAAATAAAAAATTTACTTAACTTACCACATCTCCTTGTTAACTTATGAGATGAAATAGAGAATGCGACCCTAATTCATCTCTTTAATCCCTTCTCTAAATTTCTCACAAAATTCACATTTTTCTTGAGATAAAATTTTAACCTTCGATCAAAAATCCTATACTTTGGCTCCTAACAACCCTAACTTAACCAGAAGCACTGCTTTTGGGAGCTATGCTTTGAGAAATTAAGAAAAGTGGATCAAAATCAGATAACAAAAGAATTAAAGATGAATGTTTTGAGAGGACAATTTGGTCAGTTTACAAGGTCAAGCTACTATCTAATGCATCTTTTTCAATAGGTTATGGGTTTGATACTAGTCAGAACCACAAAAAGAAATCTCAAATAGATTATATGAAAATATCTGTTTATTGGCAATTTTGAACATCTTTCAATTTGTATTTTTAATAAGTTTATATGTATCCTCAACTTTTTCTTTTTAACCTTAGAATAAATCTATATGATTAAATATAAGTTTGACATATACTTTTCATAACTCTCAACCATGAGCATTTAGCTTTTCTAGTTAAGAGAATTTCATTCAAAAGATTAGCGTTTGTTTTGCTCCATTATTTACTTGGATTTAAACAAAAAAGCATAAATTAAAATTATTGTTGTTGAGAACAAAAGTCTAATAGGACCTAGCAAGAATAAAAGAATATACAAATTGAGATCTCTAGTAGATAGTTCAAAAAAACACACAAAAACCAATTTAATAGGAAGTATATAATAGCTGGGTATAGGGATTTATAACTTATTTGCAGGCAAGAAGACCTTAGAGAAGTTTTGGAGGATTAGAGAGGTTGTATTATGGAGAGAAAAAAAAAGAAAAATTACAAAGAGAAAATTTTGTTGAGTTGTGAGAAAAAAGAAAGAGGATTTTACTTTTCACTGATATTTAACTTTTGGAATTTTATTAGGTTGTGTAGAGAGAGTAATAGAATTGAGAATTAAGTTATTCAAGCTATGAGAGATAGCATTCTGTCATATTTTTAAGAGAGAGAGAGAGAGAGAGAGAAAGAGAGGGAAATCATTTTAGAGGGAGGCCAGAAGTCGTTAAAATATACAAAATAATGAATTCGGACCAATATTTTTAAGCCTTTATTTAATTAATTAAATTTAATTACGATTATTATAAGAAATATGAAAAAGCTTTAAGGGTAAAGTTATTCAAAGAAAGTATCACTCAAAACTATCACTTTTAAAGGGAGCATGAATACCATTTTTTGAGGCCAAATTGCACTAAAATACCCTGTATTCCCTCATTTAGTACTTACATATCCTAAGTTGTTTTTTAGAGCATTTATATATCGTAAAAATTATTTAAAATTAGTACTCTCTGTCATACAAATGTAAAAATTTACACACAAAAGTTCCTACATAACATTCACATATAAATTTTAGAGATTTGTAGTCATTAGTATTTGTTAAATTTACTATTAATCCTACCTAAATTCTAATTTAAACATATTCTATTCTATTTGAAAAATAAATTTTGTATAGATTTAATAGTAAGTTCAGCAAATTTAATAGTTAAAAAGTTGTAAAACTAGCATATGAACATTGCAGGAGAACTTTCGGATAAAATTTTTTAAGTTTACATAATAGAGAGTAGTAAAGTGCTAATTTTAAACAACTCGAGATATATAAATGCTCTAGAAATTAACTGAAGATATATAAGTGCTTAATTAGTGAAATATAATGTATTTTATTGCAATTTAGCATTTTTAATAAAATGAATACTATTAGTTACGATTAGGGGTGCTAAACCGTATCGGTATCCGAGGAAATATCTGTAACCGTATCCGTTAGGATGCAAATATGGTTACTGAAATATATAACCGATAGGATATGATTGTGAATATGGTTTTGTAGTGAAATATATGTATCCGTATCCGAAATATCTGAATACATATTAGTCATACTCTTACGATAGTTTCGATTCTTAAATTATGGATTCGTGGTTAATTTTGATGATCAAGATGTCTAATCTTAGCTTTTTAGTTATAAAGAATTTATTAATGACCTCTTTTGCATCAACATAAACCATATTTTTCTCAATACTATCTAGTTTTCTCATATTTGTTTTGTATATACCTACATATCGCTTATATATCCGTATCTATATCCGTAACCGTATCCGATTTTAGCGGATATGGATATGAATTTGCCATACCGTGGTAAATCAGTATCTGTATCCGTATCCGAGATGGGTAAACAGACATAGATATGATAAACATCATATCCGAGCCGTATCCGGACCGAATGCACCCATAGTTACGATTAGTATTATGTTGGTTTGGACACATGAGGACGTAGGTTAAGCTAAGTAGTTCTTGAGAGACAAGACGCTATGTACACACATTCTGAATTTTATTGGCCACCCTTGCATATGCAATTTTGTATGAATTTTATTGGCCACTTTTGCATTTGCAATTTTGTAAATCCAACCACCGTCCCGTCGGCGCCTGCCGCCTAAAACTCCCCTCTCACCCAATTAAAACCAATTGAATTCCAAATGACGAAATAACACCTCCAGTTCTTAACTATTTACCTATGATGCCACTTTACCTCTGAAACTCCTGTGGGCCCCACTTTGTCGTCCCGGATTGACCTCCGAATTTTCCGCCTCCACCAGCCGGCCATTTTGGCTTTGAGAGTTATTTTTGCGTGTAGGTCCTTGACTTTTGTCAATTTGAACTGTGCTTGAAGTAATGGTTGAAAGTTGTATAATAAGATGATTATGACAGGTAAGGACGGTGACCTGCATGTTGTAGGTTCCGAGGATGAATTTGTGGTAATCAAATAAATTTCATTGAATTTTTTAATTAAAAAATAATTTAAGAAATTTAAATATTGTTTATATTAGTGTATCTAATGTTTACATTACAATGATCGATAATCTAATTTCAGTTAGAGCAAGGGCAGCAAGCTCCCTTCAGAGCTCTCAAGGCTGACGTGGCCATGGCAAACTTCTTCCCCCCCTCCAGCAAGCTCCCAAACTCTCCCAAGCCTCGCTCTCAAGGCTGACGTGCCTCCTGAGAGCTTCCGAGCTCCCAAGCGCTCCACAAATTTGTGGACCGCTTGGGAGCTCCCAACTGGCCTGAATTTAACAAAAAAACCCCCCCAACAAGTAATCGTCGCAGATCTACACAAAATTGGAGTAAAAATCGAACCTTTTTGTCTCAAATCGATGAGATCGGCGGCGACGGACTTCAGCTTCGCGGGCGGCTGGTCTGTACTCCGATGGGCGGCGGTGGTTGAGTCTCCGAGGCCGCGGGTTGGGGAGCCAGAGATCCGATGGTCGGCGGTGGTTCAGTCTCTGGGTTCGTGGGTTTTTGAAGACTGGTTTGGGTTGGGGAGAAGAAGAAGAGGCATGGGTTTGGGGGGAAATGAAGAGGTTTTGGTTTGGGGGAAAATTCGTGGACATTTTATTCTCTGGGTTCGATGTTTTTGACGAAGAAATTTTTTTTTATTGTGTTTTATTCGTTGGACTGAGTGAAAAAATGAACGTTTGAAAGAAAAATTTGGCCGTTTGAGTGAAAAAATGTACCGTTGTGTAAAAAATGAAACGTTGAGAGAAAAAATTATTACCGTTGAGCTATGAGCTCCATTTTCTTGCTGTTGAACAGTAAAAAAAACCTCTATAAATTCACAATCCACAATTCACAATCCACACAACTCTCTCATAAAAAAAATTCTATATTTTCCTATCAAATTACAAATCTCATGGATCCCTCCCAAAACAACTACTATTCGCATCTCCTTACCGGTGAAGGATCGACCTTATACTCGCCGTTCTATACAGAAGTCGTAGAAGAAGGTCATCCCATCGAGTTATCGCAATCCGCAACACAACAAGTGTCATCCCAAGAAACACCGACCACAAAAAAGAAGAAGGCTTACACGCGGTCAAAAAATTGGACTGTCCACGAGGATAAGCTTCTTGTGTCTGCTTGGCTGAACACGAGCCAAGACGCCATCCAAGGTACGGGGCAACACAAAGATAAGTTTAACTTATATGTTTGATTATTCTAAATTTAACTCTTGTGTAGACTGCAGAAGTAAAAGAATTATACCAATCCCTTTATGGTAAGCCATTCGTGTTGGACCATTGCTGGGTTGAGTTGCGTCATCACCAAAAATGGAACCAACAAATGGAAACTTACAATAAGATTCGATCACAGCCGAGAAGAACCACGAACTCTGATTCCTCACCAAACAATTCCATGCCAGCGACCCCCATCGAGTTGAACATTGACTCGGATGATGTTATAGCAAGGCCTGAAGGGAGGAAAGCGGCAAAACTCAAGAGGAAACAAAATGTGGACAAATCTGAGTCCGCTAAGTCCATTATGGGAGAGGCTTTCGCGTGGATGAAGCAAACCAACAAAGAAAAAATGGAGCTAAAACAGAAGAAACGAGATGACGATATCATGAAGATCGATCTCTCAACACTCAATTCAGTTCAACGTCAATACTTTGAAATGCGTCAGGCAGAGATTTTGGAGAGGTGGATGTCCAAGGGTTCTTCCTAATTATCATATATTGTACTCGCATCGCATCCTCATTTGTTCTTCCTAGTTATCAATTAGTATCTTATATTAGATTTATGATTGTACTTGAAGTTGAAAATTTTGGCATTGAATGAAAACAACTACTTTATTAAAAATGAAATTGGCGTAGTACAACAACTTGAACTCCTTTTCTGAAATTACATTAGACATAAAGAAACTTAATCCTCGGCGATGGATCCCTTAAGCTGCCACAGATGCTCGATCAAATCATTTTTTAGTGATTTGTGTGTTTGCGTGTTCCTGATCCGATGATGATTTTGGATGAACTCAGTTAGAGGTACCGTCTGCACATGAGAAGGTTCAACGATTGGTACCGAATCAGTAAAGTCAAACTTGTTGTCTAATTGACAATCACGTTCATCTTCAACGATCATGTTATGCATTATGATACAAGCTGTCATGATATCTTTCAGCACACAAGGTTGTCAGAAACGTCCTGGTCCACGAACAATCGCAAATCGAGCTTGCAACACGCCAAAAGCTCGCTCAACATCTTTTCTTGCGCTTTCTTGTTGTTGAGCAAAGTACTTATGCTTATTTCCTCGAGGTGTTGGAATAGTCTTCACTAATGTGGATCACTCTGGGTAAATCCCGTCGGCGAGATAGTATCCCATATTATACTCGTGGCCATTGACAGTATAGTTGCACGGTGAAGCTCTTCCCTCCGCAAGTTGTGCGAAAACCGATGAACGATGTAGAATATTAAGGTCATTGTGAGACCCCGGCAGTCCAAAGAAGGCATGCCATATCCAAAGATCTTTGCTAGCTACGGCCTCCAAAATAATTGTGGGTTCATGAAAATGTCCAGTATACATACCTTGCCAGGTAGTTGGACAGTTCTTCCATGTCCAGTGCATGCAGTCGATGCTCCCAAGCATACCAGGAAAACCTCGTTGTGAGCCTTCCTCGAGCAGGCGTGCAACGTCTTCATTAGTCGGTGCACGAAGGTATTCCTCTCCAAAGATGTTGATAATCGATCGAACGAACCTCTTCACGCTCTCAACATAGTCGTCAACGGAGTCAGTGGATGCTCCATATGCGAGCATCCGCATAGCTGCAGTAATCTTTTGAAGACTAGATAGTCCTAACTGTCCAGCACCATTCCTCTTTTGGACGAAGTACTTGTCATGTTCGACGACTGCGTCGTGGATTCGAAGGAATAACGAATGCCTCATTCTGAACCTTTGACGAAAATAATAAAGAGGATAGGTTGGTACGTCAGCAAAATAATCTTGGAATAACCGATTGTGGCCTTCCAGTCGGTTTCGATGGAGCACGATACGTCGTTTGTGTTGAACTGAAGTTGAACATTTCTCTTGTTCTTCTTCCTCAACGACAACAGCTTCCATAAGAAAGAACTTCTTCATCATTTCATCATCGCTAGAGCTAGATGAGCTAGACATTTTATTCTGGGAGATGATGGGTTGAGGAGAGAAGCCGTCGAATTTTATAGGCATTAGTCGGATGACGGTCAAAGTTTGCGATACCTCGAACTTCGTGCCCAACATCGAAGACCGCTGGTTACATCGAAGACCGTGTGCGTTTCCTCAAAAGCCGCGGGTTACCTCGAAGACCGTGTGCGCTCCCTCGAAGACCGTGGGTTGCCTCGAAGACCGTGTGCGTTGCCTCAAAAGCCGCGGGTTACCTCGAAGACCGTGTGCGCTCCCTCGAAGACCGTGGGTTGCCTCGAAGACCGTGTGCAACGGTTAGAAATAAAATACAAGAGGTTTAAATATAATTAAAAGTAATGGGTGAAATATTAAAATAGAAGAGGGGTTTTTTTTATATTGTTGGAGCTCCTAACTAGGAGCTTGTTGGAGCTCCATAAAAGAAGGAGTGCCTCCCAATGTATAATTTGTTAATTTTTTATTTTGAAAAGCTTGAGAGCTCTTGAGAGCATGCTGACTAGGACTTCCAACTGGGAGCTTGCTGCACTTGCTCTTAGCTTAAAGTACAAGTGTCCAACTAAAGTAAAAAAAAAAAAAAAAACATTTTATTGTAAGTCTTTCTATAGCTCACGTGATTTGATGTTGTAGGGTCAGGGGAAATAGGTCCCACAGAGGAGTGGCTAATTTGAGTGCTTTATGAGATGTTAAAATTGGAAACGAGAGGCGTTCGTTGATGGGTAATTAAAGCCGATGTTGCTAGTCTTTTGGATCACTTGCAAAGCTAGAGTATGTGAAGCTCGTGCGCAGAAACAACTTACTGATTAATGCACGGGTCAAGATTGATCTTTACGGAAGTTACTTTTGACACTCAGATTAATTAGATGATTAATGCAGTTGAAAATAAGAGTAAACAAATTTGGGCTTGTTTGGATTGAGGGGAATAAAGGTGAAGGGAAGTTAGGGGAACCATTCATCTTGTTTGGGAACATTTAGGAGATGAAGTTATTCGCCCTAGTTCTAATAGTATAAAATTTGTTACCCCCAAATTAGGGTGTGTTTGGATTTCAATGAGGTTAAGGAAAGTTAAGGGAAACTAGTTGAGAGAATGGAAAGGAAGGAAAGGAGTTTCCCTTCCCCTTGGTTACACCCAATTTGAAGGGTAACAAATTTTATGCTATTAGAGGGTGAACCAATGGGAACTAGGGTGAATAACTTCACCTCCTAAATGTTCTCAAACAAGGAGAATGGTTCCCCTAACTTCCCTTCACCCTTGTTCCCCTCAATCCAAACAAACCCTTAGAGACTTCCCCTCCTCCCCTGTCTCCCAACTTGAGGTTCTCCCCATCATTAGGAACTGAATTATCCCTAAACAAATATTATGATCCATCATGCGAGAAATTTTTACACTTTCCATGGTGGCGTGATTGGTGGTGGTCATCGCTCCCTCTTGGGGTAGTCGATTCTTCCTTTCTCTCCATCTCCTTTTGTCAAATCTTTCTTAGGAATTGAAAGAGGGAGCTAGAAGAAGGAGAAGCTTGAGGGATCCTTCATTCCTTTGTGAGTGGATCATATTAATATTTGTTGGCAGAAGAGGATTCATATGGCCGAAGAGCTTAAATAGGACATGGACACTTGTTCCTAGGAATTAGATCTCTTTCCATGATGATGTGAGAAATTAAGGAGCATGGGGAGGTTATCCAAGCAACCAATAGCAGCTCAGCTGGGTGTAGAGTAACACTTCACCTTGGGTGGCAATCTGGAATAGTCATCCGGAGGACTTAATTAATTAGGTATTCAGCTTATGACTTTGACAACATGGCATCATAGTAGAAAAAATATTTTAATATAAATATCATGTATTAATTTTCTTTAAAGTACTTTGTTCGGTAATAAGGACAATTTTTCAAAATCAACCTATTGGAAAATTTAATCCCAGAAAACAACCTCTTTCAAACTTAATTACAAAAACCGACCTGGTTTCAGCGCCAACGCTGAAACCAGGTTGGTTTTTGTGAAAAAACTTCGGAAACTTCACGGGAGTTGAACTCCCGTGAAGTTTAAAACTTCTAAACTTCACGGGAGTTGAACTCCCGTGAAGTTTAGCAGTTCAAAAAAAAAATGAACTACGAAACTTCATGGGAGTTCAACTCCCGTGAAGTTTAGCAGTTTTACTAAACTTCACGGGAGTTCAACTCCCGTGAAGTTTCAGATAAAAATTTTCAAAAACCGACCTGGTTTCAGCTCCAGGGCTGAAACCAGGTCGTTTTTTGAAATTTTTTGCAAAAACGATCGTTTTTTAAAAATAAATAGTGAAAGATGTTGGTTTTGAAAATTTGTCGTCGGTAATAATTAATGTAGGGCTCACTTATAGCTGTTGAAATAAATTGTTTTTTAAACATATTTTCTGTGATTAGTTTAATCGAGGTATTTACTTTCAAAGTTAAGTAACATTTTAAGCATAGTTCCTTTAATTATGAAAACAATTAAGAACATTAATTATGAAAATTTCCCCATGTAAAAGGAATCAAATTACCCAAGAAAGCGACCGGCGAAGAAACCGTTTCATCATAGACTGCAAAACGAGTAGGAAAGGAAGAATCTCATCTCAGTTCCTCTTCCGTAATTCCCCACTCTAGGATATTTTAGATATTTCCTATGTGCTCGAATGGCAATTTGGGAAATCCAATCATTGGGTAGATTACACACGAAACATACGTTCCAAGCCCATCCCTTGCTCAGAAGAGAGCACGATTTAATAACAACAACAAAATATAATTAATTAATTAATTTAATTAGAAAATAAAAGATAAAGTAAATAAAATAAAAACACTGAAGAAAGAAAGGTGGTAGATGAGAGAGAGGGGTTGCCTCCTATCTTCCTCGCCAACTTCTCATCCTTCCTGTTCTGCCCCTACAGAAATCTCCGCCGGCCTTCCCATAATACCCCTGCTCCTCCTCTCAGGTAAACGAAAAGCCTCATCCTCTTCGTCTTTCTCTTATCTTTTCATGGGTTTCTCTAGTTTGACCTTCGGATGATGTTACCGATGTTGGTCTTGGTTCTTGTGTCGTTTCTGGCTGATGGGTCTCACTCATTGTGTTGTTTTAATGGGATTTTAGGAGGAGACTATGGGTTTATTTTTTGTGGGTTTTGTTCCTTTTTTTAATTTCTTATTTTTGGGTTTTGGGTGGTGGTTGGTTGACTTGACACCCTGCTATACTAGCTTTGCTGAATTTTGAAATTTTCTGTAAGTTTGGTTTATTTTGGTTCAGGTGACATTGAGTTGGAATATGTTTATGAAATTTTTTGGCAATAAAATTAGTAGAATTGGGATATAAAACCTCTCACTGAAGGAGGCTTATGCCTCTGTTTGTTTGATGGACGAGAATATGTTGAATCTGTTGTGGAATAATTAGAAAGTGGTTTTTGAAAGATGGTTCATGACTCATGTCTTTCCTTGCGTATATGGATCTAACATTATCTGTTCATGTAATAAACTTTTTTGTTTTTTGAGAGTGAATTTTGGTAATTATGTTGATAGTGCATTGGGCGTGTATGAGTTGTTCCATCTTAATTCATGAATCTTTTTTTAGTAAAAAGGCAAGATTCTCATGATACTTATTAACTAAAGAAAATAGATACAGAATATAGTCGTATATGTGAAGGGAAAGGAAGAGAAGAGGGAGAAGTTTAGTAACAAAAAGTACGAGAAAGTTTAAGTGCTAGAATATAAAAATATAATTCTCGATCCTCACCATAACTTTGGAATTTTGGTGTAATGGTTAGAGGGACTTAATTTAAGATGGTATCAGAGCCGGAGTTATGGTGAGGGTCGAGGATTATATTTTTGCATTCTAACAATAAGAAGAAGAAGATAAAAACTTTGTCAATTTTCTTAATGAAGATGTCACCTTGCTCCTGTTCAGTCATATGCTCCAGCTGATAGCACTGTTATCATACCAGAAAGAAAGAAGATGATCGTACAATCAGAAGATGAAGTGGGCCTGTATCTATGAATTTAACTCATGAGTCATATTCTTCATCTCGATGAATCGTGTGTAAAGGATTTTGTAATATGGTTCCCGCGTCACATTGGCTATTGTCTATATGCACGTGCTTTACGTCTGCTTATAAACATTCATGGACGTTTTCAACTACTTAAGGCTATAACATCACTATAGGAAATTATATATAACCATGGAAATTTCCCCATCGTTATGCACGGTCTCTTTGCACCATACTACTAGTATGTGTTACATATTTAGTCACCTCTTCAAGCCCATGTCACCACTTCCTTGTTTTGCTACATGCTGATGAGGTGTTTGTTCATTCAGTTCAGATTCTTCCTTTATCAATCTCCGTTGTAAATTTATGAAAGTAATTCTTTTTTATTTCTATAAGTGATCTTCTCTCGTTACTTTTACTTATATTGTAGTAATTCCTTGAAATAGGAAGCTTATTTCTTCTAAGTCCTTGTGGGTTGATAAAAAAGGCAAGTCCTGTAATGACTGATTTGAGTTGATCATCTCAGGTTTTCTAAGTGCATCAAGTCTCCTCTTGAACTTTCTTTCCGAAGTTTGTCTGATGTAAATTTTGTCGTTGTTCTTTCCAAACATATTTTTCTATTTGGCTTACCTCCCTCATGAAATTCTATTGGTTTTAAGTTTAACCAGCCACACGTGGAGCTAAGTTCAGAGATTATCAAAATCCTCACCGTCCTAACCTGCGGAAAAATTGAGGTTTAGTTCAAGTTTTCAGTCTTTGAGTATGCTCTACCCTCAACATCAGGACTAAAATACCTAACTCTCAATGTTTCGATTGTTTTTGCACTTCTGAAGCATCTAAAGAACAGTTTTGATTGGGTGGAAATTGTGTAACCTCCAAATTTGCTCATGGCCTCTTGGTTACTCTAGACACCAATGCTGCTTTGTTATTGCCTTTTAGTTAGCATTGACATGGTCTTGCAAATTCCTATTAATTTTCTCTATTTAAGCTTCAGACAAGGTGTTGGCTTGTAGAAGTTACTTAGGGTAGAAAAAAAGTCTATATGGCGTGAATTTAGAGTAGTGTGATCTTGCAATACGTAGTATAATATGCTAAGGCAAGAGACATATGATGTAATTTGCCACTGTCATAATTTTACGACTTTAAAATTAGAAAAGGCCGTGTCCAGAATAGATAGATCTGCCTTCTTATTGAGTACTTTTTGAGGCATGATGAGTGCTCCGGTAATTTGAATACAACTAACTACTTTTTTTAGCTTGAGAACCAAGATAAATAAGTATCCTATTGGATTATATTAACAAATCCTAGTGGATTTGTGATAAATGCTTTGTTTTTGTTGTTGTGTTAGATAATCAAGAACACAAATATGAGGATCGGCGGTTGATTCGTTATAAAGAGTCTATTCTAAGCCTTCAAACTTTATATATGACATGCCAACTCATGAACTACGATATGAGGACCAAATAGTGTTGTAGGGTGGTGCATGGAGGAAGAAGCTGAACTTTCTCACATAATACAAGATTCTCATTGGTATAGTGATATCAACAGGCAATTTGACTACAACCTTTGCTTCCTTGAAGATGTACAAGAAGGCTCCTATTGGTATAAACAGTAAATTATCATGTCATCTAGTCTGCATATATTAAGTCATCAATGTGTTACGCTCTTATAGTTCCCTAAATTCTTGATTACATCCTGTTCGAGTTAGTTTAGCGAAAACTCGTTACATGGTTATGTGTTTTATTTTATAGTGACCTTGAAGGAGATATTGAACGCATGAAAGTTCTATCTATAAACCATCAATACAGCCATTATAGTGACGTGAACGAATGAATGCCACACAAATGTGAAAGATCATGCCTATCACCATCAAGGCATCAAATAATACACAGCGAAAGCAAAGGTTTAGAGATCTTTCTATATGGTTCATAAGAAGTTTTTCAGTCAATGCCTTGACAAAATGAAAATGGTATTAGTTTGTGTGCTTCCTAACCTCTGTGCCTACCTCCCAGCTTTGGTTTGGTTTTGGCCTTCTTCGTTCTCCGACATTGCTATAATTGGCATGTGCACATGCTTTTCTTATTATTTTTTCATTATGCTTGGTCCTTTTTAGCAGCACAAAGGAATAATAACGCAGATTAAAGAAAGAAAGAACACTGAAAAATCACAGATATATAGGGATTTAACGAGGTTCAGAAATCAATGTAGTTACATACGTCTTGGGAGTATAACCAGTTCACAATTTCACTAATATTATGAAGGATTAGAACCATTCTCTGAAACTCTAAACTCACTTACTCTCAGTGTTTTCAAAGGCGCGCGCCTCATGCGCCTTACGATGCGGGCGGTGGCGAAGCGCCCCACTTCTGATGCAACAGCGCATTTTGCGCCTCACGTACATCCTTACTTTGTGTAGGGTGCATGTAGTACATATCCTCGTATAGTTTTGTTTGTTAAAATTTCAATGGAGTCTTTATACTTGATATTCCATATCCTAAAAAGCAAAATAAATCCATTTTGCACCATTACTAATCCTTTGCTTGAATATTAGTCTTGATGTAATATTTGATTTGAAAATTTATGAATTTTGCTACTATGTTGGGTGTTAGCATTAGAAATTAATGCATTATATTGTAATTTTGTAGTAAGATATTATTTATCATGACATTTTTCATGTGAATTCTAAAAACATGTTCTTTCGCGCTTGATTATATATTTTGAAAAATTATGTGGGCGGTGTGCGCCTCGCATCACTTGGGCGCGCGCATCGCGTTGCGCCTTGCGCATGTGCGCGTAAAGATGTTTTACGCCCCGCATTGCGCCTCACACATTGATAACACTGCTTACTCTGGCATCTATATATTTTTTTGGGATAAAACTTCAATAGGCTGCTGAGATACATATTTGTCATTGGGTTTCTGTGTAAAGGGCCAAAATTACAAAAGCAGCCACACTGTTCAAATGCCAAAAGAATTTTGTTTCGTGTCCGGGCCCCAGCCCACCATCCAAACCCCCCACCCTCCCCCACCCCCACCCCGATAGTAGGGGTGCAATTCTGGGATAGGGTACTAATGTATTATTCATGTCAATCAGGCTCCAAAAATAATGATAATAATTCAAACTTCGCTTTAAAATATTACCCGAGGTCACTAATATTGGCAATGTGTGATTGGTGTAGCACAGTCGCTGAATAACACTCCGTTGAGTTATGGGTCATTGCTTATAATAATTTTATCATTTTCGATGTTGTTGTTAATGCTCATAATGTTGTGGTTTAATTAATTCTCACTCTTGAGTATTGCCCTTGGATTCATGAATTTATCTTGCTAAATATTCCAGTGATATCAGAGGACTTCAGTAAAGCATGGTTAGCCTAAGGAGACGAAGGCTTTTGGGGCTATGCTCAGGTATATTTCACTACTCCATGCCATAATTCATTCTGAGTAATTTTATATAGTGAAGATGCTTACTACAGACATCAGTTCATTTATGTTCGGATTGATCTCTTCACATAAATGTTCATACTTAGAATCATCTGGTGCTACCTTTAGTGGCGGTGCTAGGAATTTCGGCAAGGGGGGTCCAAAAAATTGTTAAACCCTCACCTACAAGAATAGAAGATATTCGACCTCTTTTAAGAAATTGTTCCGTGATTGAGTCATTATGTTAGTCCCTTAAATCTTTCATATTTTGAAATTAGTCCCTCAAATCATGGAAATTGCTATTAGATCCCTCAATTTTTGACTTATTTTTAGATTAGTTCCTCCACTCAAGAATATAAGTAGTGAGTGGAGAGATTAAATTTGAAAAAAAAGAATATGAGAATTGGAGGAGCTAATAGTCCACAACGATAGATTTTAATCGTAATTCCTTTAATTGCTACTCCTATTCTTAATTGGAGGGATTAATTTGTAAATAAGTTAAGAATTGAGGAGCCTAATGGGAACATTTGAGTGGCTAATTTCAAAGTAACCTAAGAATTGAGGGACCTAATAGCAATTTCCATTTATCTGAGGGATAGATTCAAAATATGAAAGTCTTAAGGGACCAATATGGAAAAAATACCAATACCTATAATTGATTACTTTACTCCTGCAGTCAGTTATTAATATATGAAAGGAAAAAAATGTGGAAGTTGTGCATAAAAGCCTTATCGAGGCTTTCATTACGAATTTTCAATCTTAATATTATGAGTAATTCTTCTTGGACCCCAATTGAGGGACCTTTCATTGGACAGCTGAGTTGGCTACCTTCCATGCTGGCAACTAAACAAAGAATAACAAAGTTAGTTTCGGTTGTATTGAAATTAAAGAAAGAAATAATTTGGAAAGAAAATAAATGACTTTCCATCTTCTCCATCTCACCAGTCATCAGCCACCTTCACTTGCCATCTCATTTATACGAATAAGTTCAACTGTAGAGGAGCAAGGTTTTAAATATCGGATATCGGGGAAATATCGGATGACCAAAATTCATATCGGATTGCGGATATCGGGGAAATATCGGGGATATGTGGTAAATATCGGAATGCCATAATGAATGTTTGCATACATAGTATAATACATTAAAATGTAATCTCAACATATGTAATGAAATTTAAGCATACAAAATATGAATAATATATGTTTAGGATCACTAATCAACCTTCTAAAACAAACAAAAGTGCAAAGCAACGTTGCAACATTCGATCTACTTTTTTTAGGGTAAAACGTCATTTGATATAATGGGAAAATCTTGATATCTCGCCCAAAAATTCCAAACACGGTATATTATTTTGCAACAAGTTATATAAAAAGATATATTGGTCCACATATCGGCTAATATATCGGTCATATCGGGGATTTATCAATCAAAATAGCCAAAAAACGGTAAAGGATATTTAAAGACCATATCGGTTGCGGCAAGCCCTGTAAAAGGATATATCGGGGGATATATCGGGCCATGTCGGGGATATTTAAAACAATGGAGAGGAGCGAGTCAGGCGACAACATCAATAGAATATGAATAATTTCAACGTGAGAGGAGCGAGGCAGGCGACGACATCAATAGGATGGCGGACTGAGATGCCAATTATAGCGAGAGCACGGCAAAGTCCGTGATTTCCATGATGATGAAAGCATGGTGGTGATAGCAATGACGTTGCCAGCGGCACGAGCACTGGGTATTGGAGTTGTCCCACAGCATGAGCATGAGGTATTTGCGTTGCCTGCAGCATGAATTAAACAAGGGAACAGAGTTGCTCTTGAGATGAGTTCTTTCCAACGAAAGTGCCCTTGTTGGTAGCGGAGGCGAGGCCAAAAAGACACATATAGAAGAGATGGGAAAAAGACACCTTAGAAGAGGTGGGATGCTTGTAGCCCTTGGATCTGGGCAGAAGGATTTAGGTTAGATGGTATTGTTGCCGAGATGGGAAACTTGGATTCCATGGTGGCTTGGAGTTTGTTGCAGAGATAGGAAGGTTGTCGCCTTTGGGTTTGCACACAGGTCTTTGAGTTCCATGACTGCTTAGGTTTTTCCGCAATAGCAATGGCTGCTTGAAGTTCGCTGTGACAGAAGATGAGACACTGACTAAAATGCCCTTCCTGTATCACTAATATCCTGCAACTAATGCTGATTCATTTTTTCCACATCATTGAAATTTTCCAACTGCACGTGCCATGTCAGCTGTTCCAGGATGTGGTCCCATAATATGGGTCCTGCTAGCAGCACTCTAATATTATAGCTTAGCATTTTCAGTTTTAACAAAAAATAACTCATTTTGCTTGGATAATTCTAATTTCTATTTGTCTTTTCAGTAAATTGACAAGTTATCTACAATTTTCAGGGAGAAATTCTGTTCCTGTTCAGCTTCCAGGATCCACTGAGAATGGAAGTATTATGGAAAATTCTAATAAGACTGTAAAGCCATTCAGTGTGCATCCTTTGCCTTCATTTATTCTCAGCCATCAAAAACCGGTAAACCCAGATCCGTACATTATTCATGTTCTTAATATTTACATTTGGTTTGTCCGTTCTGTGATTTCTTTTATTTATATTAGTTAGGAGCACCTGAAATCACATTGATATATGAACTAATTCTATCCACTATTTTGTTGGAATAATTAACTTGAACATGTGAAGTAAAATAGTTATGGTAATATATTTTTAATTTGAAAAATATTGTGAGTGCCACCAACTATGAAAGTAAACAACTATCATAAATTTTACGAACTGCTATCGTTGATTAGTCGAAGGATTTGCGTATAAAGATTTACCCTCTCCTCATGTCTGTGTGCAAATGCAACCCTCTTGTGAAATAATTACATGAAGAAGTGCTAGAATGTTCAACAGTAACTTTACATCCTTTGCTCTAAAGCGCTACATCTCTGCTCATGAATAATATTTGAAGGTATTTGTAAATAAAGTTCTTTGTTTAATCTGAGTGAGGTTTTGATAATTTAGTGGTCATATTTGTTCTACAGACAAATATTTCTGAAGCCAGCTTTGCCTCTTCTAATGCTTCTGCTTCTAGCTCATCAAAGGAGGACACAGGTAACTATTATCCAGGTTAGTTCTTCCCTGATCAAGGAAGATACTGTGTCAAAGGATTTCTTTAAGGCGATAAGAATTATTCTATTGATGAACTCTCACCAAGAGGAGACACTATTGATTAAACGTGAAATTAAGGAATTTTTATTCTTTACGGAAAATTTGGAAGAAAATACACCTTAATTAAAAATATTTATTGCTGCAGTGCCATTTAATTCACTTGATATTGAACCTTTATTCATCGATTTTTGTGGCTGAAGTTGTTGAATATTGTAGTGATAGACTGATAGTGTTATATCTAAATTCTAATTTTTCTTCAGAAGGTTATTGTTAAGGGTTTTCCCCCTAGAAACCACCTTAAAAATAGGGTAATTATACGGAAACCACCTTTCATTTTCAATTTATACATAAACAACCTTTAAAGTTGTTTTTTGTTGCAATCAACTACCTCCCATTCAAATTTTCCGCTAAAACCCCAAAATTACTTTAAAAAACTCTCATTCAAGTTATGTGTCTCTTTTTTTAGTGTTTAATTCTTGTTAGGATACCCAACTCAAGTACCTTGAACTTGAGATTTTTAAGCTTATTATTGGTTTTTTAGTGAAAATTTGACTGAGAGGTGGTTGATTGCAGCAAAAACCTATTTTCAAGGTGATTTACGTCTAAATTGAAAATGAAATGTGGTTTTCGTATGATTACCCTATTTTTAAGGTGGTTTCTAAGGGGAAAAAAACTATTGTTAACTTGAATCAGATAGTATATTGAACTTTTAGAAGACTATACTTGTCCTTTCATTCTTGCACATATATACTCAGTGTACCACATTAAATTGTGAACAGAACTCCTGGAGCCCCTTTCATGCTAAACTCTACTATCAGCAAGTTTTGGTAGGTAGAGAAGGTTACTGGCCACATATATTTGTTCTGGAAACTTTGGTTGGTAGAGAAGCTTATTGGCCATACATATTTGTTTAGAAAGTTTTGGTTGGTAGACGTGTATTTGGAATACACATGTGTTCTTATTCCTGTTCATATACACCTTATAGGAAATCTACGCTCTCTTTGCAACTGTAATATATACTAGGACTCTTGAGTCTCAAAATGTAAGTGTTAAACTAATGGCGACCTTTAGTTCATCTCCTAGTGACTTGAAATATTTACCTTTGTGGATGATTATGTTGGCTAATATCTGCTAAGCAAATAATGGTCTATCCTCAAGATTTACATTGGCCTTTGTTGATCTCACTACTCGCTTTGCAGCACAACCTTTCTTCTCTTTCTTCACATTTTATCTTTCCTTATGCCTATCGCCATAGTCATGCAACTCCATTCCCATCGAATCATTCATCATCCAATTTATGGACTAAACACATTGTTTCGGGTTTTCCTACTTTTGAACATTATTCTCTACTATGATCACACTTCCTCTACGTTATCATTGTCTTCCTTGTCACTCTCTTGTCATTGTATGCTCATAAACAACTATATCATTCCTTAAGTTTCAGTATTTCTTTGAAGCCATTTTTCTAACACTTCCTAGTTAATGGGCACTCCTCTGGATACTGCTATCCTTTATGACCTATTTAGGATACTCGACTCACTTAAGTTGGTGAGGTATTTATTTTGTTAAACCCATACATTAATTCAGCTAATTACCAAACGCAGGTTTAGTTTCATGGTTTGCGGTCTTCTGTTGGTCAAATTAGGGAACCTTAGGACAGATTGTAATAGTTGATTCAGCATATTGTTATATCTAGAAGTTGTGCTTGCAGCAAGTTCTAAAATGTTTTTATTGATATCTCTGTTTACAGGTAAAAAAGTAAAGCGCAGGAAGCGGCATAGGAGAAAGCATTATGAAGACCAGGAACCATGCATAATGAGGGGTGTCTATTTCAAAAATATGAAATGGCAGGCTGCAATAAAAGTTGACAAGAAACAGATCCACCTGGGCACTGTCGGATCGCAGGAAGAAGCAGCCAGATTGTATGACAGGTACCTATCATACATCTGATTACTGAGAAAATTTGCGATTTTCGTTCATGTTTCGGAACTTAGTGATTAAGTAACAAATAATTCTCTGTGATTTGTTTTCCATTGCCGTTGCTCTACTTGAAGCATAATAATACACAATGTGGATTTTGGAATTACTAGTATGCCACACGCGCGATGCATGTTGCATACTTGGTTTAAGAAATTATTAGTGAATAATATATTCAACGTTATTGATTCTTAAATATGTACTTACAATATAATATTTACTTATGGTATATTGATTCTCATTATATTATGCACAAAAGTTACAAAGGCCACTAAATAAAAGAGTAACATTAAACGTCTAGTATCTTGTTGGAATAACAAAAACTGCTATTAGATACAAAATTACAGAAGGTATAATAGCAAGATGGAATCACAACCGATAGAAAAATATTATTTGAATAGCTCAATTCATGGGAATTGTATAGGTCAATTTTTTAATCCAAATGAAAAAATCTCAATAAATTAATCTGGATTTCATATAAGAAATCAACATTTTTATGCAACTCAACTCAACTATATCATATATACATTTGTATATTCTGATTTACTCAATGATTAGAAGATAGATAGCGAATATGTTTTATTAGTTAATCTTTGTAGCCTGAAGGTGATAGAAACAAAGAACTTATTGGTGATTAATCAAAAAGAAGACAAACAAAGTTTCATAATTCAACATAATTATTAATGAAAGAATATATAAGATGCTTAATAGAGGTAAGAAAATGAAAAAGATAAAAAACATTGAAAGTGTTGGATTAGTTGATAGCACCTCTGAACTTAAAATGCATATGAATTGAGTAATTAGTAAAGAATTAAACCACAAATACATCTAATTAATAAGAAAGCACAACTTATGACCTATATTAAAAAGAAAAAGCACAACTTATGATAAATAGCACAAAAAGCTCTTTACAACATTGTGCGAGGCGGAAAATCTTTAAATAGCTTCGCATAAACTCCAAAAATAATATCATACATTCCTTTTTAAGTATTAAAAGATCAATAAGAATCTTACCCAATCCACAATATAAAAAAAAAGCACACTAAAAACAATCTTTAGATTTCAAGTCAGATTTATATATACTCTTAAATAGCAAGACTTCTAAATAATAACCTTCCTATAATCTATTATCCTTTTATTTTTCAAGGATTCAAGAGACAAAAAACAAATTAAGAGCTATGAATTGAACATGAGACATAGTCTTCAGCTCCATAAAAAATGTATCTTCAAGTCTACAAACCATTTGACAAATATTATTCAATGAATGCATGTGCACATACATATACAAGCCACATATATTATAAACAATTTGACCAAGGTTATCGATAGCGGATAGCAACGCGTAGCGGTGAGGCATCGCTAAGGTTATTTTGGGCTATTGCGGTAAAATAACGGTAAAAAGTGCAAAGTCAAATAGCGGTCTAATTTAGATATGTATAAATAGAAAGAAAAATTAAAGAAAAATCTAAAAAATCTAAAAGTACATATTGGATGATTTAAAGAGATCCTAAACAGAAATAGACATGTAACCATCACGTAATACCGAAGATAACTGGAGGAGTCAAAAAGTCATCGTCTTCGAGAAGAAGAGATTAGCGGTGACAGGATTGTCCTAAGAGGAGCTCACGGTGAAGGAGGTGAGAGGAAGTATCAAGATAGGTGCCAGAGGCTATGAGAGGTGGCGGGAGTATGCTGAAAATCACTGGAGACAGTAGAATGCAATGATCAAGGGTTGAGTTTAATTTTAAAAAAATAAGCCTCAAACCGTTTTTAAATAGCAGTCAAAAAGCAAATTTGAGTTTAATTTTAAAAAAATAAGCCTCAAACCGTTTTTAAATAGCAGTCAAAAAGCAAATTTC
Organism: Asparagus officinalis; assembly: GCF_001876935.1. Lineage (NCBI taxonomy): Eukaryota > Viridiplantae > Streptophyta > Magnoliopsida > Asparagales > Asparagaceae > Asparagus > Asparagus officinalis. The sequence goes on along the minus strand of NC_033802.1, from coordinate 48,148,272 downwards.
GAATGTAATCGCTCACTATTTATTGTTATGACACTATTGGCCGCTTTTACGAACAGACATATTCCGTAATATGTCACCGTTATTACGCGATAGCGTAACGGGCGATAGCGTCGCGGGAAGGGACCGCTAACGCTATTAGCGTCGCTATTGTGAGGCTATTTACCGCTATTTATAACAGTGAATTTGACAAACTTTCCATATAACATATTTCATAAACCATTGTGGTTGTGTACGAATTTGGCTTAATAGGTGATATGGTGGGTTGAAGAGAATGGATGACCGTAATTTATAGTGTAGAGAAGAAAAAAAGGTTATGTAAAGTGGAAATGAAAGAGTGGTTAGTTTGTTGGATCCATAATATATGCATTTAATTAAATAAGTTATGGAATCTTTACGAGCTGAAGAAATTAATTTAAATCTTATTATTATTAAATAAGTTATGGAATCTTTAAGAGCTGAAGAAATTAATTAAATCTTATTATTATGATGATTTGTAATTAATTTAAGGCTCATTGAATGAGACTGCGATAAATTTAATAAAGAAATTTATTAAAGTAAATTTGAAATTATCAAACTTGAGAGGGGTAAAAAGGACAATCAAAAGTTTTAGCACCTTAATCCTCTTTTATATGTAGTATAGATTTAGAATACACATATTATTAATATAGGTGTCACACTTGCATTTTTTCAAATATCGGTTCCATTTAGCAAAACCATGAAGGTGGGAATTTAGTCCCACACTAGAAAGATGGCTAGATTGTAGATGGTTAGATAGGGCTGAAATAGAGCTAATCTTTTTGAGATGATATGGGTCGACACAAATTGGCTTAAATCATCTCTGTTTGTTTTGCTTTTGCAATCCAACACTTACTAACTGATGATCAGTTACTATTATTAGGAAAAACTGGACTATTGGTCACATTTTTTGGTTCTACCTCTGATCACAATTTCAAAAAGTTCAAGAAATCCCTCATAAAATACTATGCTTTAAAATTGTAGTGAGGGCAAATTTGGTGAAATCAAAAGGCGTCCCCATTTTCTCTACAACTTCCATCAAGTTCACTAACCCTGTTTTAACACCCCACTCGATCACGTGTTAATTCTTCCATCCCCTAATGGTCTAATTAAACCTCTAGATAAATACATACAATGAAGAGAACCAACCGGTGTGCAAAAATAACACCGCTTACCTCAAGTTTGAATTCTGTCTCGCACGCAGGCAGTGGCCAAGAAACTTGTGTATTAATATGCTAGCCAATCTTTTTTCTTTTTGTTCCCTTTATTCTGTACTTGTGAGATGAAAACTTCCCATTATTTTTTGAGTTGATATATGCTTATTGTGGGATATATTACAAACGGTATTACTATAATTAACATGCCTATTTTTGACAGGGCAGCTTTTATGTGTGGGAGAGAGCCAAACTTTGAGCTCTCGGAGGAGGAGAAGCGAGAGCTGAGCCAATACAAATGGGAAGAATTCCTGACACTGACACGCAACGCTATCAACATCAAAAGTAAAATCACTATCTCCTAATCCAATATATTCAACGTTATAATCTCATGACGATCCTTGACTGTTTTCTTTATCGTATTTGCTGTCTTTCATCAATTTTCCTTAGAACATCAGAGAAGGATCGGCGTTCGGGGAAGGCCAAGGAAGACCGAGGTGCAGAACAGTAATTACGATCCAGAGAGAGGCACCGGTGTCTCCTCAATGTCTGATGATGATGAAGATGAGGAAACATCTGCAACTTGATTGTTTCTAGTGATTATAGTTTGTGGAGAATCTGAGCAATGCTAATTTTTGCAATCAAGGCCATTCATCCACATATTTATTTGTAGGTAGCATTGGTAGTTATTATTTGTTATGTTTTGGGGAGACCCTATATGGGCAAATTAGGATGGAGAAGTTAAATTGAACTGATAATAGTTGTACTTTGTTGCCCTTCTGTAGTATTGGGATAAGGCAGCCCGCAATAAGATATTTATATAATTAATTTTATCCAAATTACCCATAATGAAGTCCTCTTTATTAGATACTGGTTGATTTTCAGTTTATAATAGGACTTTCATATTTTTGGTTTAAGTTCTATATTAGGCTGTTGATACGTTCAGAGCAATTTTTTTTACTAGGTATACATTAAAGTAAAATCAATTAGCTTTAAAACTCACTACAGGATGCCACATCAGCTTCCTCCTGCGCAAATTTTTTTGACACGTGTCATCCCATCTTAACCGTCCATAGTTATAGCTATAATATCTCAACATTTAATCTAAATATCTTTATACATAGTAGAATCTAAATTTTCAGCAATCACTGTAACTTTGAGGCGATTCTTCTTAGAGAAAAACAGTATTTTTCTGCTCAATAAGGTGATTCTTCTTAGAGAAAAACAATATTTTTCTGCTCAATATACTTCTCCGAGTAAAAAAATTATCGAAAAAAATTTCTCCAATTTTTATTCTACAACCTGCAAGGCTCTTTGCTCAGAGAAAAATAATAATTATAAATTTCAGGTATTTATTCTACAACCCTCAAAAATACTGATCATTGTCATTGGAAATTTAAAGATCGGAACACGCCCGCCATCTAAGTGTCTTCAAGTTTAATTTCGGTACAACACTCTATACATCTCTAAATATGATTAATTTTATTTTATATCGTAAAGTTGTTTTTATTCATAACTTGATGCATATTTTGATTGAAAATTTTAGACTTGATTTATTGAATATATTAGAATAAAAGATATTGGATTAAAGTTTTAATTTATTTTTTATTTAAAATATATGAAAACAAAAAGCATTTTTTAATAATTAAGATTTATTTATCAAAATATCCTAAAATTTTGAATTTTTCAAAAATCTAACTTTAATTAAATTACTAAATTTGGACCGTGTTCCTATTCTTAAATTATTCTCAGTTTAATACAAATTTTAAAATAAGCAAATTCCTAAATTTTTTAAAAACAGTAATTATGATATAAATAAACATCAAAATTACTTTGAATTTTCTATTTTTTATTTTTAAATATCATTGAAAATTTATTTTTATACGACATTTTAGTTTAGGAAATTTTGAAACTACATTGATTTTTTTGGTTATTTTATTTTTAAATATTTTTAAAATTTATTTTTTATTATAAAATTTTCAATTTCAGAATTTATGATATTAATATGAATTTTTGGTTTTTTTGTTTTTAAACATTTGTGAAATTTTATTTTATGCTAAATTTGATACTAATTTTGAGATTAACTAATAACGAAATTTCAAAAAAAATCTAAATTAACAAATTTATGTTAAATTAAAGATACCAAAGTTATATATGAGAGATTCATGTTTTAAGCAAATTAATGGAAAAAAAATCTAACTTTAATTACACTGGCAAATTTATATATAAGATATTCATATTTTAAGGAAATTATTAGAAAACATCTAACTTTAATTATATTGACAAAGATCTTGTTCCTATTTCTAAATTATTTCGAATTTAATACCAATTTTGAAATAAATTAATTTGAAATTTGCCAAAAATAGTAATTATGAGATTAATGATTACTGAAATTTATTTAATATTTTATTTTTATATATTTAAAAAAATATTTTCATTCAAAATTTTTTAGTTTCGGAATTTTTGAAATAAATTTGGATTATTTATTATTTATTATTTATTTTTAAATATTTCTAAAATTTTATTTTTGTTCCAGATTGTTTAATTTTTTAATTTGTTATATTAATGTGACTTTCAGGTTTCGTTAATTTTATATATTTGAAAAAAAAAATTCATACCAAATTTAATATTAAGTTTGAGATCAATTAATACCGAAATTTCAAAAAAAATTAAATTACAAAATCTATATCACCAAATTCAAGTTATAAAATTTATATATAATACTTTAATATTTTAAGGAAACTATTAGAAAAAAATCTAACTTTAGTTAAATTGATAAATTTAGATCATGTTCTAATTTTTTAAATTATTCCAAATTTAATACCAATTTTAAAATAAATTAGTTTCAAATTTTTTCAAAAATAATAATTATGAGATTTATGTTTTTCAAAATTAATTTGAAATTTTTCGTTTTTATGTTTAAATGTTTCTAAAAATTATCTTTATTCGAAATTTTTAATTTTTAGAAATTCTGAAATTAATTTGAATTTTTTACTTCTAAATATTTTAAAAATTTATTTTGACTCTGGATTTTTTTAATTTTAGAATTTCGGGTTACAATTTGAATTTCAGGTTTTTTATTTTTATATATTAGTGAAAATAGTTTCATACCAAATTTGATACTAATTTTGAGATTAATTAATACCACTATTTCAAAAAAATTTAAATTACCAAATTTATGTCCCAAATTCAAGTCACCAAATTTAAGTATAATAGATTCATATTTCAAGAATATTGTTGAAAAAATGTAACTTCAATTAAATTGGCAAATTTATATCACGTTCCTATTTTTAAAATTACTCCTAATTTAATAGCAATTTTGAAATAAATAAATTTCAATTTTTTCAAAAATAGTAATTATAAGATTAATGAATCTCAAAATTAATTTAAAAAGTTCTAAGTTTTTTATTGTTAAATATTTTAAAATTTTATATTTATTAAAGATATTTTAGTTGAAGAATTTCTGAAATTAATATGAATTTTTATTTTTTATTTTTAAATATTTCTAAAAATTTGTCTTTTCTCCAAGTTTTTTAATTTAAAATTTTTTTATGCCATTTTGAATTTTTTATTTTTACCCATACAACAAATTTTATTTTCATACCAAATTTAATGCTAATTTTGATATTAATTAATACCAAAATTTCAAAAACAATTCAAACTGTCAAATTAATGTTACAAAATTAAAGTTACCAAATATATGTATAATAGATTCATAATTTGATGAAATTATTGGAATAAACTCTTACTTTAATTAAAGTTTTAAATTTAGTGTTAAACCATAGAGGGAGGGGGGGGGGGTGATTAGGGTTTTATGCTAATCTAAATCCGATAAATGCCAATTAAAACTTATTAACAAAGTTATCCTAGCAAGACGTGAAATATAACAAGATATGTAAGCTAGGATAAGCAATATGAACAACAAAAGGATATATCCTATATGATGAATAATAATGCAAGGATATATAAACTACACAGGATAAACAATCTAAATCAAGATATGGATGATATAGAAATGAGCAATGCACATGGCGATATAAAGATATGAACATAAATATGAATGACACGCCAAACACACTCCAACAAAAGCAATATGATTACGGAGTTCGGACCTTCGTCCTACGTCCTCCGCTCCCCCACTCCCGGGAGAAATCACTAACACAATCCGATTGTTAAGCCGAACTTCTTCTATACCACTCGGTTTACAAGTTCACCGAAAACTCTCACACAACAAACAACTATGCAATCACACTCTATCACCCACTAAGTGTTGGACCGCTAGGCCGTGTCTCCCCTCAAGCTGCTCGGTTACACAACCTCTCTCTAGCACGGCACCGACGCCACTCCTCTTGGGACGATCCCGACTCTGCACCACACACGTCCTCAGCTCGGTGTACAAGTGTATTTACAAAGTGATTTCACAATAAGCATAAATATAACAAATGATGTCTCAAAACAAGGTGAGAACTCAATAAGCACAACCTCTTAGTCACAAACCCACAACCCCAAATTATCACTATGAATGTAAATACAATAAGCTCAAAAGGTTGTGTGTGAACAAAGAGATATAATCAAACTAAACTCAATGTAGTTTCTAGCTAAATAACAATGATAATCATATATATAAATAGCTAGAATAGAGTTTAGAAAACTTCTCAATATATCAAGAGTTGGAGAGATGAGATTGGAGCCCAAACAAGAGATGATCATCCTCACTTGTATAAAACTTCTTCACAAACTAAAGCAAACACTAAACCACACTTAAACCCTTGTTTAAAACTTTTTTTTAAAACTTTCTTAAAACATTTCTTGATAATGAAAACTGAGGTATAAGGGTATTTATAGCCTCCCAATACCTCAACAAAAGCCCAAACAAAAGACAAAACCCCTCAACGATACAAAAAATGCCGTCTAAGGCAGTCTGTGAGCTGGCGGTCGACGCGATCTTTTTTCCGGTCCCCGCCTCGCACTGTTCAAACACTGGAAAAGTTCCTGAGACATTTCGCGGTCGACCGGTCCGGGTCGACCGGAGTTACTGTAGCAGTGCGCACTGTTTTGTTAAAATCCAATTTAAAATAGTAAATAAAACCCAAAAATTAATGCAACTTGTGGCGAATGTTCTCATACATGTAGAATAACATGTCAGAGAAAGAATTTCTGAAAAATCATTTCCCAGTTGAGAGAAATAAATGTTTGAACACAAAAATACAGTTTCTGAAAATCTGCTGTGATACACGATTTTGTAAAATCAATTAGGCACAGTAAATCAACTCTAAAAATAGTAAAATTTTGTGAGAAGTTTCTAAATATGTAGGTAAACATGTCAGAGAAAGAATTTTTCAAATATCACTTCTCATTTGTAAAAACTCATCAGTTTTGTAAAACATGCACGAACATGTGCACGAACGAAAACGTGAATTTGTAAATTCCTTTAAACATAACAAATCAATTCCAAACTTGATGAAACTTTGAGAAATGTTTGCAAATGATATTTTGAACATGTTACAAAAAGAATTTTCCAATTTGCATTTCCCAATTGTGAAATCTCATTATTTTGCAAAAGTGTTCAAAACATGAAAAAGTGATATACATGAAGTTTGATGTTTTGACATAAACAACGTTTTGAAAATTTGCACAATTATTACATGGACTTGATAAAATATGTATATGATGATTGTTAAGTCTATAAACTGAGAATACAATATTTGAGCTTAGAAACCAAATACGTGTATGTATATATAAACATCAAAATCTAAAACACTTGTATGTATATATATAACTCTATATATATGCATAGAAACCAAATACGTGTGTGTATATGATATTGAGCTTAGAGTATCTAACACACATAATATAAAACCTAAACTAAATATACCAAAGCTTGATCTTAATCTTCAATAGGCTTGACTTGATATATTTGCGGATGAAGCTTGAACTTGATCTTTAACTTGAATTGCATAGGCTTCACCGACATTCCGCCAACCTCCTTTGGATATGATCGTTGAAGCTCTATTCCATCCATCCTCCAACTACGTTGTTTGTCTGTAATAAATAAGAAAACACAAATACTAGACAAACAACATTAGTAGTAAATTGTTTGTTAAACATCATCAAAACAAGAAGGCCAACAATCTCCCCCTTTTTGATGATGACAAACAATTTACAAAAAGGATATATGCATGAAAGGAAATGAATATATAAATTATAATTGAATATATAAATTATAATTCACATGCATATAAATAAGAAAGAATATACTCATAATATTTCTCCCCATTTGACAACATCAAAAAGGGGACAAAAAAGAATAAGAGAGCGAAAGCTCCCCCTACCAATATGCATGGGTGAGTATAACACATAGAAGGATATAGGGATTTCTCCCCCTATCAAAATGCCATATGGAATATATGAAATGAATATCATGGCAAACATATGTGAGCAAGCATAAATGAAAAATATGCTAAACACCACTCACATACAAAAAGATAATGAGAACACATATAAATATGTTAATAATAAAATGTCAATATGAAAAAGAAGTGTCTCATGAGCACAAAAAATATAGAAACCATATAAAAGATTAGATTTATGAAATCAAAGAAGAGGAACATGAGAGTCATGCAAAAAGTTTTCAAATGAAAACAAATCCACCAAAAGAAATCATAAATCAAGATTTGAGTCCAAAACCCATGTTTGATCAAAAATAGAATCTCCTTTGTGAGATTTGATCAAACCACATATGGAATGCATTATAAGACACGAATAGATGATCCATAAGCACAAACATATAAATATCATCATATAAGTGAAATATAATGAAATCAAGCTCTAAAGCTTGTTCTACCCCATATAATCATTTTAGTATCCGGTAAACATGATTTGGGAATAAACACCCAATAAACCCGGAGGGTTATATAAATGCAAACCTCTCATTAAAGCAAAACCAATGATCATGAAAACAAAAGAATTTAGCCAATGAAAGGAATTGTTTTCATAAAAGTTTAAAATGCATTTTTCAAAACCAAGAAAGAGAAAAAATAAAAATACTAAAATTCTTGGTTTAAAAATTATTTTGGCACCCAAGTATTCTTGGTGCCGGATTGTTTAGGGACATGACCCCTATCAATAAAGCTCAAAGCCCTTGGGTTATGAACCCATTTGGGCGCATTTAGTGCACGGGTCCGGTCATAACAATAATTATATAAATGACCCATTCGATTGCAATAAGTGCAATGAAAAGGTTGAAATAATTTGCGTTGACCAAATGGTTGTGCACGGCAAAATTTAGCAAGATGTCCAAACCTACCACAAACATCACATTTAAAAACATGTGGTCTATTGGAAGCATTTGTCAAATGAGATTTTCTTTTCAAATCAAAGCAATATTTGGCCAAATGACCAAAACGACCACAATAATCACACTTGAACACACTAGCATGCTTATGATGAACTTTGTGAGAATGAGCATGTGAATGTGTAAGTGTACAAGATGAAGAAGCTACATGAGATGCACAAGGAACATTAGAATTCTTATGTTTGTGTGCATCATAACAAAACTTAGCTAAATGACCTTGACGGCCGCAAATAGAACACTTATAAGTTTTGCTATACATGTGTGCATAATGAGTAGATGATTTTGATTTAGTCTTGGCACACATGTCCATAAGCTTCTTATGGTTATTAATGCATATTTTCAAAGTTGAATCTAAGGATGAAATACTATTTTTCATAAGATTCAAATCTTCATTTTTAGGCACATATGCATTTTTAGAAGTAGAACATAAATAATTATTTATAAAAGAAGCTGTATTATTTTTTATGTTCTCTACTTCTAACATGGCATCAATCTTAGCATGAGATAGGCTAGCAATAGATGAAATCAAATTTCCATTTTCCAAATTTAATAAGTCATTGCTTTCTTTAAGCATAGTATTTTCATTTTCAATGACATCAAATTTGGACACTAGCTTCTCATGATCGGATTTTAAAACATCATGCTTGCTTTTTAAATCATTAAAATCATTTTGCAATTTGTTATAGGCATGTAATAATTTTTCACTAGCACAAGCAAGTTCATCACTAGATAAATCATTATCGGGTTCGAACTCGCAAACCTCACTAGGGCTATCGCCTAGTGCACGAGTGCATGAAGCTCTACATGAACTTGAAGCCGTATCCTCCAAAGCTTGTCGGATCGCCTCCAAGTCTCCTTGATGTGCTTCTATGAATATCCACAATTTGTAAGCACTATCAAAATGAGCAAGTTTGTTAGAAATAGAAGAATCAAGTGCATGAAGCATATATTCTAACACAACTTTATTCATAGTAAACAATCTTTTATCATTTCTACTCCACTTGGATTTCTCCATAGTGGGTACAATATAAGCATCATCAATAATTCCCCATAAATCAATATTTTTAGATTGCACAAAAATTTTAAATCTAGAAGCCCATTGTGCATAGGGAAAATTAATGAATTTAGGAGCAACATTAGATTCATAGCCTAACAAATGTGCACGCTTCATGACCATGATAAATATATATGTGCAAGCAAGACAAAAAATGCAATCAAAACAAGATTAGCACAAAAAGATAACTTGGATCTTTAACTCAAGGCGATTAGACCTTAAATCAAAGAGCACCAAGCTCTGATACCAATTGTTAGACCCTAGAGGGGGGGTGATTAGGGTCTTATGCTAATCTAATCCGATTTAAGTGCCAATTAAAATTAATTAACAAGTATATTCTTGCAAGATAGATATACAAGAGTTATGTGCAAGAATAAGCAATATGAACAAAGGTAAATATCCTAGCAATGATATATACTATGAGATATATGCAAGGATATATGAGCTAACACAAGATGATATATCCTATCAAAGAGATATACAATATGATATATGTATAGGATATGTAAACTAACACAAGGGGTAAACAATCTAAACAAGATAGTGGATGATATAGATAATGAGCTAATGACAATGGCGATATAAGATATGAACATAAATATGAATGAACGCCAAAGCACACTCAAACAAGCAATATGATCACGGAGTTCGGACCTTCCGTCCTACGTCTCCGCTCCCCACTCCCGGGGAGAAATCCACTAACACAATCCGGTTTGGAAGCCGGAACTTCTTCTACACACTCGGTTTTCTAGCTAACCGAAAACTCTACAACTCACACTCTTGCAATCACACTCTACACCCACTAAGTGTTGGACCTAGCCGTGTCTCCCTCAAGTGCTCGGTTACAACCTCTCCCTAGGCACGTCAACCGACGCCACTCCTCTTGGGACGATCCCCGACTCTCACCACACACTCCTCACTCGGTGTACAAGTGTATTACAAAGTGATTCTCACAATAAGCATAAATATAACAAATGATTGTTCTCAAAACAAGGTGAGAACTCAATTAAGCACAACTCTTAGTCACAAACCCACAACCCTAAATTATACTATGAATGTAAATACAATAAGCTCAAAAGGTTGTGTGTGAACAAAGAGATATAAATCAAAACTAAACTCAATGTAGTTCTAGCTAAATAACAATGATAATCAAATATATAAAATAGCTAGAAATAGAGTTTAGAAAACTTCTCAATATATCAAGAGTTGGAGAGATGGAGATTGGAGCCCAAACAAGAAGATGATCTCCTCCACTTGTATAAAACTTCTTCACAAACTAAACAAACACTAAACCACACTTAAACCCTTGTTTAAAACTTGTTTAAAACTTTCTTAAAACATTTCTTTGATAATGAAAAACTGAGGTATAAGGGGGTATTTATAGCCTCCCAATACCTCAAACAAAAGCCCAAACCAAAAGACCAAAAACCCCTCCAACGGATACAAAAAAATAGCCGTTATAGGCATTCTGGGAGCTGGGCGGTCGACCGATCTTTTTTCCGGTCGACCGCTCGCACTGTTCAAACCTGGAAAAGTTCCAGAGACATTTCCGGTCGACCGGTCCGGTCGACCGGAGTTACTGTAGCAGTGCGTAGCTATTTTGTAAAATCAATTTAAAATAGTAAATAAACTCCAAAAATTATGAAAATTTGTGGGAATGTTCTAGACATGTAGAATAAAATTTCAGAGAAAGAATTTCTGAAAAAGCTTTTCCCAGTTGAGAGAAATAAATATTTGACACAAATTTACAGTTTCTGAAAAACTGTTAACATATACGATTTTGTAAAATCAATTGGCACAGTAAATCAACTCCAAAAATAGTAAAAACTGGAGGAAAGTTTCTAACATGTAGATAAACATGTCAGAGAAAGAATTTTTCAAATATCACTTCCCATTTGCAAAAACTCATCAGTTTTGTAAAACATGCACGAACATGTGCACGAACGAAAACGTGAATTTGTAAATTCCTTTAAACATAACAAATCAATTCCAAACTTGATGAAACTTTGAGAAATGTTTGCAAATGATATTTTGAACATGTTACAAAAAGAATTTTCCAATTTGCATTTCCCAATTGTGAAATCTCATTATTTTGCAAAAGTGTTCAAAACATGAAAAAGTGATATACATGAAGTTTGATGTTTTGACATAAACAATGTTTTGAAACTTTGCACAATGATTATATAGACTTGATAAAATATGTATATGATGATTGTTAAGTCTATAAACTGAGAATACAATATTTGAGCTTGGAAACCAAATACGTGTATGTATATATAAACATCAAAATCTAAAACACTTGTATGTATATATATAACTATATATATGCATAGAAACCAAATACGTGTGTGTATATGATATTGAGCTTAGAGTATCTAACACACATAATATAAAACTTAAACTAAATATACCAAAGCTTGATCTTGATCTTCAATAGGCTTGACTTGATATATTTGCGGATGAAGCTAAACTTGGATCTTGAACTTTGAAATGCATAAGCTTCAACCACTATTCCACCAACCTCCATTGTATATGTTCGTTTAAGCGCAATTCCATCCATCCTCCAACTACGTTGTTTGTCTGTAATAAATAAGAAAACATAAATACTAGACAAACAACATTAGTGGTAAATTGTTTGTTAAACATCATCAAAACAAGAAGGCCAACATTTAGATCATGTACCTATTTTCCAAATTAATCCGAATTTAATACTAATTTTGAAATAAATTGATTTCCATTTTTCAAAAGCAGTAATTACGAGACCAGTGAATACTGAAATTAATTTGAAGTTTTGGTTCTTTATGTTAAAAATATTTCTAAAGATTTATTTTTCTTCAAAATTTTTTAGTTTCGAAAGTTTTAGTATTAATTTGAATTTGAATTTTTTATTTTTAAATATTTATAAAATTTAAATTTAAATTTTGCCTAAAATTAGTTAGTTTCCAAATTTATGAAATAGATAATTCATGAAAATAAATAAAATTCTTAAAATTTTCTAAATTTTGGGTTTTTTAATTTCTTGAATATAGATAATTCATGAAATTGATAAAAATATTATTTGGTATGATAAAAAAATAAATCATATTTTATAATTTCGTAGTATCCTACGATTTGTCGCAATATTTTAGACACCTATAATATTAATCACAGACTAAATAATCATGATCTCTTTAATTTTAATATTTATTTTGTATTATAGCTATATGTAAATTTAATTTTTTATTATGTTTAATATTGCATGCTGTGATTTGAAAATAGTAGGATTGAAGATCAAAGAAAACTTTAATAATTCAGCTCGGTTGTTGGTAAATTTCCAATTAAATTAATTTGGAATGTATTTCTAATTATTACTTTTTTAGAATATAATATTTGGATCATAATTCTTAGAATAATATTTGCAACAAATATTTAGCATGAATTATGATTGCATCTTATTTTGATTTTTTGGCTTATGTTTAAAATAGCAGGTCGTGATTGGTAAACATTTGGATTGAATATCTATGATCTAAGATAATTTTAATAAGTGAGTTTGGAAATTGGTAAATTTCCTGTTATTGTAATTTGTGAAAAATATTTTTGGTTTTTACTTTCATAATATATTTTTTTATCATAATTTTTAGATTAATATTTTCAAGAAATATATATTTTGATTTAAAAGCATAGCTCATTTCTACCTTTTTTATGTTTAAAATTGTAGGTCGAATAGTTGGATTGAATATCAAAGATGACTTCAACAACTAAGCACAGATATTAGTAAATTTCATGTTATAATTGTTGACCCTATAGTTTTGATGATGATTTGTCAAACAATTTATCGCTAATATATTCTCTAGTTTTGTGTTTATGTTTCTCTTTACAGGTATTTCAACCCACGACAATCAAGCGTTAAAGATTCAAGTTCATATGTGTGGATTTACCTAGGTATAAGTTTAGTTTACTTACATATATTGTATGTTTATATGTAAGCTCAATATATGTACACTTAACACAATTGTTGACGTTTTCTATCACATAAATGATTTTTCATCAAACATCGTTACAATATCTTTTATCTCATGTTTACAGCTCATTCATACTTTATTATATACATATAATATTTGCATGAGATATATTTACGTGTTTATGAGTCATATCAAAATTTTCATATTCGTAAAATACAGGTTTTATGAACACTTTTCAAAAACAGTGTGTTTTTGCAAACAAAAATTTATTTTCCAAAAATTCCTTTTCTAACATGTTCAATTTATCATTTAGAAACTTTTCCCAAAGTTTTATTATTTTTGGAATTGATTTGCTATTTTTAAAGAATTTTCAAAATCAGCCAAAACAGGTTTTTCAGCATGTATCAGATTGCGGTCGACCGCCAGTGGTATTTTTTTCTTAGCACTGCTTTTGTGTGCTCGCGGTCGATCGTGAAAACATCCAGAGACTTTCGCGGTCGACCATCGTGGTCGACCGCCAGCTTTATATTTTCAAAGTCTGTATTTTTGAGCTTCGTTTTTGAGCTTCGCGGTCGACCGCCGAACTGTCAGATCTCTCCAACGGCTAGTTTTTTACAGCTGTTCTTTGTGGGCTTTTTGGTCAATCTAAGTGAGTTTTTACTGATGTATTGGGTTGTTATAAATACCCTACTGCATTCAAAATTTGAACTATCCAAGAGAATTGATTACTTAAGTTTACAAAGTGTTTAAGAGCTGTTTAAGCTGATTTCATCAGTTTGTTTCAAAAGAAGTTTTTTTCTACAACAAGAAGTGGTTTTCAAATCCTATTGAGATCATCATCTACTGTTCTTCTTGTTTGAGAAGTTTTCTAAACTCTTATATAGCTTGTTATTTCATTTTTCTACTGTTCTTCTTGTTTGAGAAGTTTTCTAAACTCTTATATAGCTTGTTATTTCATTTTCATTTTAAATTAGCTATATTTATTGAGTTTCATTCACTGTTATCACATACACATATTGAGCTTAATATCTTCATACCATATAGTGTGGGTTGTGGGGTGTGATTTAGTGAGTGTGAGCTTCATTGTGTTCTCACTTGTTATTTGGAACAAACCATTGTATTTAATCTTCTTTTGTGAGAATCACTTGTAATACACTTGTACACCATGAGAAGTGTGAGGCGAGAGACGGGGTCGAATCCAATAGGAGTGACGTCGGTTGACGAAACTAGGAAGAGGTTGTAACCGAGAACTTGAGGAGGAGGACACAGGCTAGGTTCCTACACTTAGTGTGTAAAGTGTGATTGATTAGTGATTGTGTAGTGTGAGAGTTTTTGGTGATCTTGTAAACCGAGTGTGTAGAAGTTCCGGCTTCCAAACCGGATTGTGATAGTGATGATCTCCTCGAGGTGAGGAGCGGGAATATAGGTCGTGGTGACCGAACCTCGTAAACATATCGTGTGTTTGTGTTTTGCTTGGCTTATATATTATTTGTGCATATTCTTATTGTTCTTATTCATATCTATCTCTTGCAAGAACAAATTTATCAATAAAATATTGTTCTTATTCATATCTATCTCTTGCAAGAACAAATTTATCAATAAAATTTTTAATTGGCAATTAATCGGGATTAGATTAGCATAAGACCCTAATCACTCCCCCTCTAGGGTCTAACAATTGGTATCAGAGCTTGGTGCTCTTTGATTTAAGGACTAACCGCCTTGAGTTAAAGATCCAAGTTATCGTTTTTGTGCTAATCTAGTGTTGATTGCATTTTACTTCTTGCATATTATCTTTATGGATATGTATGATTCATCTAGTTTAGGATATGCTATTAATATTACTCATTGTTTGGATATTTTTTTCTATGCTCAATGGCGTGTTAGATTCAAACTTTTCGTTCAATCTAAACAATTCGATTTATGGGAAATTATTGAGGATGCCTATATTATTCCCATTTTGGAAAAATTCAAATGGTGTGAAAATGATAAAAGATTGTTTAATATGAACAAGCTTTTGTTAGAATATTTGATTAATGCTTTTCACTCATCGCTTTCTAACAAATTTGCTAATTTTGATAGTGCTTACGCCTTATGGAAATTTATTGAAGCACATGAAGGGGAATTGGATGCTATTCAACAAGCATTGGAAAATCCCACTTTGAGTTCTAAAGAAGCCTCATCTCTATGTACAATTCCACTAGGTGATAACCCTAGTGAGGTATGCAATAACGATGATACTATTACTTTTGATGAACTTGCTCTTGAGTTTGAAAAGTTACATAATTGCTATATTGATGTAAAGAGTAAGTATGTTAATATGAAATCCACTCATGAAACACTAGACACTAAGTTTAATTTTATTGCAAATAAAAATATAATTCTCAAAGAATGCAATGAAAACTTGATAATTAAAAATGCTAGTTTGCTTCATGAAAAACGTGATGCTATGTTAGAAGTAGATAAGTTGAAATCTATGATGAGTAATCTTGTTTATCCTACTTCTAGTAGCAATGTTTGTATGCACAATGATGAGTTGATTCAAATGAGAAAATGAATATCTACCTTAGATTCAACACTAAACACTTGTATTGCTAATAATAAAAAGCTTATGGACTTATGTGCAAAGTTTAATATTAATTCTTCTAAGAAACCTATTCACTATGTACATATGTATGACAAAATTCACAAATGTTCTATTTGCGGTCTTAAAGGCCATTTAGCTCAATTTTGTCATAATGCACCAAAAATTGACAAGCCTATTCATGATTGTGCATCCCATCAAGCTTCTTCATCACATACACATGTACACACACATAGTGTAAATCATAATGTGTACAAATGTGACTATTGTGGTCGTTTTGGTCATTTGGTCATGTTTTGTTTCGATTTGAAAAGAAATTCTCGTTTGCAAAATAATTACAAAGAAAAATTTATTTTTGTAAAAGAACCACGTGTATTTCATTTCGGTCAACGTAAACCATTCAAACCTCTACATTGCACAAATTGTAATCGTATGGGTCATATTTACAATTTTTGCTTTGATCGTATTGGTGCATAAAATACACCCAAGCGGGTTCATAACCCTAGGGCCTTGGATTTAAATGATAGGGGTCATGTCCCAAAGTTTAGTGGTACCAAAATGATTTGGGTACCAAAATGATTCTTATGTCACTTATTGTTGTTTTATTCGTTTTTGTTTTTGGTTTGAAAAATTGGTTTTTGTATGTAAATTTTCCCTCTTATTTAGCTAAAATAAATTATTTGTATGATTTTATAGCTAAAAACTTTTATATATATATCTTATAAAACATTTGGTATCTTATAAAACAAATTCTTAAATGACTAAATTGAAAACTTTCTCAAAATCCAGATTTTACAATGACTATGCATTTTTCTTTCTCACGGTCGACCGCCACGGTCGACCGCAAGAAATTTTTTCAGCTTCGATTTTATTTCTTATCGGGTTTTGGTTTTTGTTCTCAAATCTTTTTAGACCCGATTTCTTCACCACCGTTGATCTCCTCTCTGAGCTAATTCTAGCCTCTCCTTCATCTCCTCTAAGATCTGATCCTTTCACTTTTCCCCATTTCTAATTTTCCCCAAATACTGATGATCTTTCCTCTTCACGGTCGCCCGCAGGAATTCTTCGTTCGACCGCGGATATTCTTCATCTCAATTTGGGTAATCTCTCATCTCTCTCTGGTCTCCATTCTCTCTTAGGGTTTCTTTTGTCTAATCTAGGGTTTTTAATTCAATTTCTGTCTCATTTCATATCTTTTCAAAACCCTAATAGAACAATGCCTCCTAAGAAACGATCTAAACCTGAATCTAGTTCCTCATCTATCACTGCCTCTCATTATGAGGATTATCTTTTGTTTAAACCCCTAATTAAGAAATATAGGGAGTTGTGCAAACTGAAAATTCTGCCCACCAGATATATCAGATTCGAACAACTAGCCATGTATGACATTCACACAATTCTTCATGATGTTGGTTTGGCTAGACTGTTAGATGTGGAACATAAAGTTCCTTATTATCCATTTCTGGTATATCTATTTTATGCAAATTTATCTGTCACTTCCACTGCTGATGGTGTCCAAACCATCTCTACATCTGTCAAGAATATCCAGATTTCTTTTGATGCCGATGAGCTTGCGGGAATCCTTAAGATCCCGTCAAGTGACGTCGAGCTTATGTCTGTCGAGCACACTGATCAAGCTGTGAATTATATCCTGTTTAAGCCCGGTTGCACCTATCCTATGAACAACAAATCACTCAATCCCACCGCTAAAGTCATAGCTCGTATTGTTGCTCATAATCTCATTCCCAAAACCAGTAGCTTTGATCATTTCGCTCCTGATAAGTTTAATGCTGTTTATGCTATTTTTGCCAAAATAAGAGTAAATTGGGCAAATGTTTTTCTTAAGAACATGGCATGCAAGCATTATAAATTTCTTCCTTTTGGCAGTTTCATCACCCTCATTCTTCAACACTTCGGTGTTGCTCTCACTAATGAACCCAAAGTTGATCCGGGTAAGGAGTACTTTGATAAAGTCCCTCTCTCCCGTATGCAACTTTCTGCTTCTTTGTCTGATCCTACCAAGCCTTCATCTTCTCGGTCTAGAGCTTCCACCTCCTCCACTTCTGATATCTCTGATCCTACCAAGCCTTCATCTTCTCGGTCTAGAGCTTCCACCTCCTCCACTTCTGATATCTGTGCCTGTTTGGATAGTCTCGAGACTCAGGTCTCAACTATCCAGAGGGATGTTAGGACTATTCTATCCTATCAGCGTCAGTCTCTCGGGATTCCGGATCCCTCTTCCAGTTCTGAGTCTGGTTCTGAGGAGGGCCCTGCTGATGGATCTGATTCTGGCTCTGATGATGGATCTGCATCTGGCTCTAGCCATGCTTCTAATGGTGACGGTGATGGTGATGATTGATTTTGGTGCTTATTGTGTTTACTGGATTTTGTGCTTATGGTGGAGATTGTTTCTATGCTTATGGTGATGTTTTATTTCTGAGTTGTAGAACTTGATACTCATGTTTTTAGTTTGAGTTGTAATAACTCTATGCTTGTGTGGAAAACTATGTGACTTTGTGAAACATTTTATGTATGGTTTGTAGTTTTGTGGAACAAACTATGTTCGTGGAAAACTATGTAGTTTCTGATGTTTAAATGATGATTTGTGATTTATTGTGTTAATTTATCTTTTCTATGAACTATGCATGGTGAAAACAATTTTCATGCTTTGTTTGTGGAAAATATGTTGCTAATGATGAGTTCTTTGGATTATATATTGTTTATGGATGGATAATTATTGTTTAGCTCCTAAATATGCTCTTTAGATGTCATTTATGCAATTTGACAGGGGGAGCTTTTGGCAATTCACTTGGCTTTTTATCTGTGCTTATATGCAGGGGGAGCGTTGCTCCTATTTTTTTATTTTTTCCCTTTTTGATGTTGTCAAAGGGGGTGAAAATCCACATATGGTTTATTTATTATTTTTTCATGTTCATGTTCATTGATTTATTCATGTATGGTTTATTCATGTTGTATACATGATTGGTTTTTATGTGGTTTATCAGTATATATTTCATATTCATGTATAAATTGTTTGCCATCATCAAAAAGGGGGAGATTGTTGACCCTATAGTTTTGATGATGATTTGTCAAACAATTTATCGCTAATATATTCTCTAGTTTTGTGTTTATGTTTCTCTTTACAGGTATTTCAACACACGATAATCAAGCGTTAAAGATTCAAGTTCATATGTGTGGATTTACCTAGGTATAAGTTTAGTTTACTTACATATATTGTATGTTTATATGTAAGCTCAATATATGTACACTTAACACGATTGTTGACGTTTTCTATCACATAAATGATTTTTCATCAAACGTCGTTACAATATCTTTTATCTCATGTTTACAGCCCATTCATACTTTATTATATACATATAATATATGCATGAGATATATTTACGTGTTTATGAGTCATATCAAAATTTTTATATTCGTAAAATACAGGTTTTACGAACACTTTTCAAAAACAATGTGTTTTTGCAAACAAAAATTGATTTTCCAAAAATTCTTTTTCTAACATGTTCATTTTATCATTTAGAAACTTTTTCCAAAGTTTTATTATTTTTGGAATTGATTTAATATTTTTAAAGAATTTTCAAAATCAGCCAAAATAGGTTTTTCAGCATGTATCAGATTGCGGTCGACCGCCGCGGTCGACCGCCGCGGTCGACCGCCAGTGGTATTTTTTTCTTAGCACTGCTTTTGTGTGCTCACGGTCGACCGTGACTGTCGACCGTGAAAACATCCAAAGACTTTCGCGGTCGACCGTCGCGGTCGACCGCCAGTTTTATATTTTCAAACTCTGTTTTTTTGAGCTTCGCGGTCGACCGCCCCGGTCGACCACCGAACTGTCAGATCTCTCCAACGGCTAGTTTTTTACAGCTGTTCTTTGTGGGCTTTTTGGTCAATCTAAGTGAGTTTTTACTGATGTATTGGGTTGTTATAAATACCCTATTGCATTCAACACTTGAACTATCCAAGAAAATTGATTACTTAAGTTTATAAAGTGTTTAAGAGCTGTTTAAGCTGATTTCATCAGTTTGTTTCAAAAGAAGTTTTTTTTTCTACAACAAGAAGTGTATTTCAAATCCTATTGGGATCATCATCTACTGTTCTTCTTGTTTGAGAAGTTTTCTAAACTCTTATATAGCTTGTTATTTCATTTTCATTTTAAATTAGCTATATTTATTGAGTTTCATTCACTGTTATCACATACACATATTGAGCTTAATATCTTCATACCATATAGTGTGGGTTGTGGGGTATGATTTAGTGAGTGTGAGCTTCATTGTGTTCTCACTTGTTATTTGAGAACAAACCATTGTATTTAATCTTCTTTTGTGAGAATCACTTGTTATACACTTGTACACCGAGAGAAGTGTGAGGCGAGAGACGGGGTCGAATCCAATAGGAGTGGCGTCGGTTGACGAACCTAGGGAGAGGTTGTAACCGAGCACTTGAGGAGGAGGACACAGGCTAGGTTCCTACACTTAGTGTGTAAAGTGTGATTGATTAGTGATTGTGTAGTGTGAGAGTTTTTGGTGATCTTGTAAATCGAGTGTGTAGAAGTTTCGGCTTCCAAACCGGATTGTGATAGTGGAGATCTCCTCGAGGTGAGGAGCGGGGACGTATGTCGTGGTGACCAAACCTCGTAAACATATCGTGTGTTTGTGTTTTGCTTTCCTTATATTTTATTTGTGCATATTCTTATTGTTCTTATTCATATCTATCTCTTGCAAGAACAAATTTATCTTTATTTGTGCATATTCTTATTGTTCTTATTCATATCTATCTCTTGCAAGAACAAATTTATCAATAAAATTTTTAATTGGCAATTAATCGTTGTTCTTATTCATATCTATCTCTTGCAAGAACAAATTTATCAATAAAATTTTTAATTGGCAATTAATCAGGATTAGATTAGCATAAGACCCTAATCACCCCCTCTCTAGGGTCTAACAATAATACTTGCATGATTTACTTTAATTACAACATCAATTGAATTCCAAAATTTTCTTGAGTATACTGTTTATTCACAAAATATCATGATTTATTTGCATACCAAATTTCATGAATTCCAAAGCCATTTTGGATTGAATATCAAAGTTGACTTCAAGAACTAAGCTCGAATATTGTTAAATTTCCTATTATAATATTTACTAATATGATTTACTTGAGTGATGATATTTCTTTAATTCCAAAAAATTTGTTGAATGTACCTTTTTGTGACGCCCCTGATTTTACATAAGGCTGCAGTCCAATGTGAACCTAAAGATGTCAAACCTACCATGCACCCACACTGTACAATAACACATTTCACCATCACAGTAGTATCTCTCTAGTGAAATCAAACAACAAGTATAGGTACTAGCAGATACGAGAAAAGTAAAAATGCAATGAACATGCCAAGAGAAAGAAATATCCAAAGGATATGATCATGTCCCAACTGAGAAAAGTAAAAATGCAATGAACATGCCAAGAGAAAGAAATATCCAAAGGATATGATCATGTCCCAACTGAATAAAAAGAGTACAACTTGAACATGCCAAGAGAAAGAAATATCCAAAGGATATGATCATGTCCCAACTGAATAAAAAGAGTACAACTGATGAACTAAAATAAATGTGAAATATCTCAATACACAGAGTCAACTGAAATAGTATTAAGGCTCTCATCCTTCAAAATGAAATACAAGTTTATAAATTACTAAACAAATACTAAACTAATATGGAGCACAAGCTGTCTATCAAGAAATGACAGCGACTATGCAGAAACTCCGTCACCCTGTGGCTCTCCGAAACTCTGATCTGCTACCTGAAAAAAAGAAAAAAAACAGCGTCAGAGCGCTAGCAAGATCATCTCTATCCGCCCCCAGGGGAAACGACTGCTACATATGATGGAGGCTCTACCTATATATGCATAGTCTATCTAAATTATTTACCTTGTACTAGATGAGGTTAATACTTAGAAATTCACAACACGAGACTGATACGTCGAGAGAAATAATCCAAACAAGGAAACTCTCATGTATATACCATATGTCTCAAATTGTGAATCGCTAAATATCAACTCCAAAACTAAAAATAAAGGAATAAAGAAATGCAATACTGAAAAGTTAACCAAACCAAGTCATATATGTGAATCCAACATCTCATGCTACCATTGGGTAGTCAATACGATTACAAGTGCATAATCCTGTGTAATCCACAATACTATATAGTCCGTCACAATATAACTCAACGGTGAACCATTTACATGAACGATCTCCCGCTCAAGACTCAACTATCATACATTTCACAATGCTATCTCTTACAAACTTCTATGATATCATCGCATCATTAGGCAGAATGGACTACCTGTTCAAGCATCCTAAGTAAATAATGCCCACTAGCCTCATCGCATCATCGTGTAGAACTAACTACATATTCAGGTATCCTATAGGTACGGTTCATTAGCCTTGTCGCATCACCATGCAGAATGGGCTGTCTCCTCAGACATCCTCATCGCATCACCATGCAGAACAGACTACCCCCTTAGACATCCTATAAGTACGGCTCATTAGCCTCATCGCATCACCATGCGGAACGGACTGCCTCCTCAGATATCCTCATCGCATCACCTTGTGGAACGGACTACCTATTCAGGCATCCTGCAATTATAGCTAAATGGCCTACTTCAATGACATACTGACACACTACCTTACGCAGTACTGAGCTGTGCCCATCAATGGTATCCATACACACACATATATTATTCTATCTAATCACCTCCCCGTCGTGGTCAAAACAATACATGCAACGATCTCCTTCCCGGAAGTCCGCGTGTGCCAAGCCTCCATGGGTGCATGTCTATGGTCGTACATATAAGCCATTGTATGTCTCGAACCCCATGTTGTCAAACAATGCACAAGAATTATCGTCCCAAACAACCAAGATGTCGGTCGACTTCCCTAGGGCATCGGTCGATCGATGGCCAATTGCATAACATGCACAAGAAACAAGCTTCGGTTGGTCGATTGGTCAACCAAGTCGGTCGACCGATCGAAAGAAAGAAAAACACAACCTAGGGTGGAAATCAGATCGGTCGACCGATGCACAAGGTTCGGTCAACCGGCTTGAGTCCAGAACTCAGGTTTAAGTATTTATGAAGTTAAGACAATTCTACTTATAGAACATCATTATAGGGTATAAAAACATGTTTAAAATCTTATGTTAAATAAACTAGGGTTTTACTAAACAATTATTTATCATCATAACATGATCTTTGGGGTTTAACATACTTTAAACATAATTAATCAGATTAAGTTCGTATAATTAGGGTTCAAAACCTAATTAGTTCATCATCTTAGCAATTAACCATAGTTCTAAACATCAAATTAATACATTTCCTTCATGTAGTATTTATATTCACAGATCTACACATCAAACTAGGGTTTTTTAATGCACAAGCTTATATTACTATATTGTTTCATGTTCAAGACTCAAGTTCTATACATCGACAATTAGGGTTTAGGCCATGTAAACTAAGAATTATTAATTAATCTGAAAACAAATGATCATAATCATCTATTTTTATCAATTAAAGATTAATTCTTCTAATCGCTTCGTTGTTTTAAGATTTAACATCAAAACTAGGATTTAAAAATCATCGAAATAAGTACTACACATTAGATTAATCAATTATACATATTAAAAACATTAATTTCTACATGGGATAGGTTTGGAGGAAGATGATCTTGCCTCAACACGCTGCTAAAAAATCCAAGGGTTCAAGCAAACAAGTTCTCCCTCGCCAAATGCCGACGATCTCGCCCTCTTCTTAGTATTTGCTTTACAAAGCTCTCAAAATTCACCAAAATAAGATCTAGGGTTTTTGAGGGGAGAAGGTGGCCTTTAGGGATCAAAAAATATGATGTAAAAAAGAATTTTTTATGAAAAATATAGGTATATATAGAGGCAAACCCGAAACAAACAAATCTGATCCGAAACAGGAAATCGAGTCAGACTGGGAAAACAGTCTTCAGTATTTTGACTATAACCTTTTTGTCCGATCTTGGAATGAGGTGATTTAAGATGTGTTAGAAATATATTAAAGAGTTCTACAACTTTTGTGTTTTAAATTTTTCCATATTCGAATTGCATCTGTGTGTAATGCATGTATACTCTTAACTGATCATTATTTCAGATTTGAATTGCATCAGTGTATAATGCATATATACTCTTAATTGGTCTCAAATCAATTACTATCATGCTCATTCATCATTAAATAATATTTATCATAATATAAATTATTTAATATTATTTACCATAGTATTTTAAAAAAAATTTACGGGGTTTTACACTTTTATATGCAAAATATCATGATTTATTTGAATGACCAAATTTATCAATTCGTAAATATGTTTTTTGCAAAAACATTTGGGGAATACTAAAATCAAAACTAAAAATTTACCTCAAATTTTTTGTATTTTTGAAAAATATTTTAAAAAATATTTACATGATATACCAAATTTAATAATGATTGAGAAATTATTTAATTTCATAGTTTTTATTTTTGAGTTTTAGATTTTACTATGTAAACTTTTAATGAAAATAGTATTCTATTCATAAATTTTGATTTTTATATTTTTTAATATATTTATTTTTGGAAATTTAAATATCTAGTCTTAGTCAAAATGGTTTGTATTAAATTATTATTACTATTTTCATAAATTAATAATTTGTTTTTTCTAAAATATGAAATTATGTGAACTTGAGTATTCTATTTAGTTTTCCAAATATTGTTTAAATTAAAAAATTAAATAGTATTGCTTATTCCGTAAGTATTTTTCTTTTTCTTTTTTTTACATTTTTAGAATACAAATTTTTTGGATCATAATTCTTACCATAATATTTCCAACAAGCATTTATTCTGATTTATAATTGTAGTTTATTTCTAATTTTTAATGTTCTGTTTAAAATTGTAGTTGGTGACTTTGTTTGTTATAATTTCCTTAATTGTTAATCTAGAAAAAAAATTCTATTATTAATATGGAATTTTTATAATTAGAGTGTCTGAATTATTATTTTTGCTAATTATAATAATTAATATGATTTCATAATATTATTTTATGATATTTATTAATTATAGTCACCTAATTTATTAATTCATAGTGTCATTTGATTTAAAATTAAATTATTATTTAATTAATTTGTAGATACTTTATCAGGATGTCAGGACAAAATAATAAAATTACAGCATACACGCTATTAAATGAGCTTCAGGTAGATGAAAATGATGTCATCCTAAAAGGAAGAATCTCTCGAACATGGAAAGAACAAAACCAAATACAAGAATCTCATTTGGAATTAACTTTATTCTCCATTTTTATATATTAATAAGTGCAAGTTCAAATAATACAAATTTATTTTATTTGTGATGTGTTTCATTTAATTTTTAATATAACACTCAAGTACACGGTTTTTGATGTAAGGATGATGCATTATGGCTAAGAAAATTAATACAAGGATGAAAAGATTGTTATTGCAAATAATATATGCAAACCTTTAAGGCCTGCAAGATCTATTTGTTTGTGTTATTGTACAAACATTAAGGTTTTAGACAAGAATGATGATGATGTAGAAAAATAAAATTTTGAGTTTCTTCCTAACAGAGAAATTGAATCAAAAATTGATTCTAAATAATTTCTTATGGGTACATATTAAATTTATATTCCTCCTTGATTATCATATATATCAAAGTTACTAAATTTTAATTATTTACTTATATAAATATGATTGGAATAGTTGATGAAATTTATGCGATTGATAGCATAGATAAGAATGAAAATAAAGTTTTGTTTAGAAGATTTATAATGTATGATAATGAGTAAGTTATAATAATTATTTATATAAAAAATATGAAAATATATTTTATAACATAAATACTAAATATATATTTTTTTATAAGCTTCAACACTATAGCTACAACTTTGTGAGAAGATTTAGCATGTGCTATGGAGGAAAAACTAAAATGAAAGAATCAAAGCTCAGTGGTTATTATTGTGACCGAATTATTGTATTCTAGATTTCGAAGTATGGTTTATATTTATATGTCTAATTATAAACTTTTCAACACTATAGCTACAACTTTGTGAGAAGATTTAGCATGTGCTATGGAGGAAAAACTAAAATGAAAGATTCAACACTATAGCTACAACTTTGTGAGAAGATTTAGCATGTGCTATGGAGGAAAAACTAAAATGAAAGAATCAAAGCTCAGTGGTTATTATTGTGACTGAATTATTGTATTCTAGATTTCGAAGTATGGTTTATATTTATATGTCTAATTATAAACTTTTCAACACTATAGCTACAACTTTGTGAGAAGATTTAGCATGTGCTATGGAGGAAAAACTAAAATGAAAGAATCAAAGCTCAGTGGTTATTATTGTGACTGAATTATTGTATTCTAGATTTCGAAGTATGATTTATATTTATATGTCTAATTATAAACTTGCACTGATCCAAGATTTACATAATATTGCATAATTTTTAAATTATCATATTTCTATTTATTTTCTTTTTTCAATGAAAGGATTAAAAACGTATGTACAAAATTTTTTATAAACTTGAGTGATATAACTTTTTGTGAATAATATAATTCCATTTTCATAAATATATTCAGAATGATTAGAATTACTAATATAAGTAGTTATTTTTCTTTACTTTTTTCTCAATTATATTGATGCACTAATTCAATATTAAAGTTTTTAGACTGGAACATGATCTAAGAACACAAATGAAGTTTGAAATCGACAACGGTATAATTGATAATGTTCTTGAAGTAAAGGAATTGAACGACAATGATGTAAGTGAATTTTAATTTTTTTAGTATTACCTTATTTACTAAATTTTATATATGTTCAATTATAGTTTTAACACTATATGTATATAAAAAATAGGACACAATGACAAGAGCTATCTTATTATTTCACAATATACTTGGTCCATTTAATTTAAATCAAGAAAATGATTTATAAAAAATATAAATCGTTTAGATCATAATACCAATGCCTATATAAATACATAACTTAGACCTCATGTTAATACTTTAATCCATTTATCATGCAATTTTATGTTTTCCTATAATTCACTTGATGATTATATCATTTACCTATACTATTTTTAGGAGAAATATTTCTTTTGCAATACTCAAATTATGGGAATTGAGGAGATGTAGGGTTAACGATATCCTTCTCATACTAATTGTAATAACAAGTTGAAAGAGATCAATTAGATTCTTTACTGTAGTCAACACAAAAAGGAAATTAAATATGTAGAGGAAAGTTAATTAGAATATTATAAATTTTATAAATATCAATAATTTATAATTTTAAAAAATTAAATTGGATAGTCTTAATATAGTGCAAATATGTTATTTAACTTTAGGTACAAACTTCCCTTACAAGTAACGAATAGAACATGCATCACTACATTTATAATATTCCATCACAATTTTATTCGTTTGATAAATTTGGTCCTTCAAAATTAGCAACTTCACTGGATTTGATAAATTATCTCAAAATTAAATTAAAGTTTCAATATGTTTTTTAATTGAATAGATGAAGTTGAAAATACATGTTTTGGTTTTATAGTTTTCAAGTTTATACAAAAATGAATTTATGAAAATATTGAATTATTTGTTTTCAAGTTTATACAAAAATGAATTTATGAAAATATTGAATTATTTGTTTATGGACTTCATAACAATATTTTATATCAATTCATTAAGTCTATAAAAATTTGTTTATGGACTTCATAACAATATTTTATATCAATTCATTAAGTCTATAAAATCATTTTACAAAAGATTCAATATTGTGTTTATGTCAAATGACAAAAACATGTATGTTTAGTTTTCATGTTTTTGGATATATTTTAAAAATGATAAGTTTTCACTATTGAGAAGTGCAATTCTAAAAATTCTTTTTGTAACATGTTCATTTACTTAATAATTTTTCAAAGTTTTATATTTTTTGAAATTTATTTGCTATTTTTAAAGATACTTTAAAAATCAGTTTTACTATTCAAAATAGGCTGATACAGTGTTATCAGTCGACTGATGAATGTGTTCGGTTGACTGAAAAAATCACCTAGAATAGTCAAAAGTTTTTGTTTTATTTTGGTCGACTGACCAGTCGACTGATGATCCATCAGTCGACTGATAAGATCGCCAGTCTACTGATGAGCTGAAAAATGCCTCTAACGATCAGCTCATCAGTCGACTAATGTTGTAACGACTAAATTTTTTTCTAGCCTTGTCCTGTTTTGGGTTTTTGGTCTTTTTGCTTTGCTTTTCTTGTGTTTTGGTGTCTCTATAAATACCCCTCATACCTAAGACCAAAAACTATCCAAGAAAGTTTTTAAATAAGTTTAAAGAGTGTTTAAGTTTGTTTTGGTGTTTGTTTCAAGTTTAGTTTGTGAAGCAATTTTTACAAGAGCAAAGAGGAGATCATCCTTTGGTGTTTGAGCATTCACTCTTCTCCCTCTCTCTTGTTATCTATAGAGAAGTTTTCCTAAACTCAATCTAGCTTTACATTTATATTGTTTGATTATCATTTTATTAAGCTAGTATTTATTTGAGTTTAGTTTATTTTATTAAATCTTATTGTTACACACACCCACTTGAGCTTTTAGTATTTACATACATAGTATAATTTGGGTTATAAGAGATTGTAACATTGAGTTGAGCTAAATTGAGTTCTCGCCTTGTTTAGAGAACAATTTATTTGTGTTGAGAGCTATATTGTGAGGTTCATATTGTATTGCACAAATACACCAAGAGGAGTGCAGAGGTGAGAGACATGGTCGGTCCCAAGGGGAGTGAGGTAGGTGGTAATGCCTAGAGGTAGGTTATAATTCCTAACACTTGAGGGAGACACGTGAGAGACCAACACTTGAGGTGGGATTTGTGTAGTTACATTGTGAGATTGTGAACATTGATCGGTGAGTGTTAAAAACCGATATTGTGTGGTGTAAACATTATTCGGGTGAGCGTAAAAAACCCGGTCGTGATAGTGGATTTCTCCCCCGGAGTGGGGAGCAGAGACATAAAATGGAAGGTCCGAACTCCGTGATTATTTGATTGCGTTTGAGTTTGCATTGGCGTTCATTTATATTTGTGCTCATTGCTCATATCGATTTTATCTCATTATTTAGTTTGTCCACTATATTGTTTATATCTTGTTTCACCCTTGTGTTTGTTTCATATCATTGTATATATATCTTGTAGTATATCTAATTTGCTAGGATATATTGTTAATAAGTTTTAATTGACATTAAATCGGATTAGATTAGCATAAACCTTATTCACCCCCCTCTAGGGTTCTTTCCTAGTGGCATTAGGGTCTTTCAATTGGTATCAGATCTTGGTGCTCTTTGATTTAAGGTCTAATCGTCTTGAGTTAAAGATCCAAGTTATCTTTTTGTGCTAATCTAGTTTTGATTATATTTGTCTTGCTTGCATATTTTTTTTTAATTATGGATATGCATGGCGCACCTTATTTAGGCTATGATCCTAATGTTGCTCCTAGAATTTTCCCTATGACCAATGATGTTCTAGATTTCATATATTTGTTAGATCTAGACATTTTGATTTATGAGAAGTTATTAAAGATGCTTATATTATGCCCACTTTGGAGAAATCCAAGTGGAGTAAAAATGATAAAAGATTATTTACAATGAACAAGATTTTGTTAGAATATTTGCTAAAACTTTTGATTCATCTATGTCTAACAAGTTTGTTTATTTTGATAGCACTTACACATTATGAAAATTTATAGAAGTGCATCAAGAGGACTTGGAGGCGATCCAACAAGCTTTGGAGGCTTCCTCTTCAAGTTCTAATGGAGTATCATGCACACGGCCACTAGGCGATAGCTCTAGTGAGGTTTGTGAGTTCGAATCCATTAATGATTTATCTAGTATTGAACTTGCTTGCCCTTCTGAAAAATTATTGTATGACTACAACAAATTGCATCATATCTTTTTAGATTTAAAAAGCAAGCATGTAGAATTAAAATCCGATCATGAGGAGCTAGTGTCAAAATTGGATGTCATTACAAAAGAAAATACCATGCTTAAAAAAAACAATGACATGTTAATTTCGGAAAATAAAAAATTAACCACATCTATAACTAGCTTATCTAATGAAAAAGATAATGCCATGTTAGATGTAGAGAACATAAAAAATAATATTGCTTCCTTTATAAATGACTATATATGTTCTACTTCTAATAAAAATGCATATGTGCCTAATAATAAAGATTTGAATCTTGTGAATAAACGTATTTTATCTTTAGGTTCAACCCTTAAACTATGCATTGTTAATAATAAGAAACTTATAGACTTATGTGCAAAGTCACGTGTTAATTCTTCCAAATCTAACACTCACTATGTATATATGTATAGCAAAATTTACAAATGTTTCATTTGCGGCCGAAAAGGCCATCTAGCTAAATTTTGCTATGATGCACATAAATATAATAATGCTAATGATCATTGTGCATCTCATCAAGTTTCTTCATCATATACACATACACATGCTCACAATGCTCATCATAAACATGCACGTGTGTATAAATGTGATCTATGTGATCGACTTAGCCATTTGGCAAAGTTTTGTCTTGATTTGAAAAAGAATTCTAGTTTGCCAAATGTTTCTAGTAGACTATATGTTTTAAAATGTGATGTTTGTGGTAGGTTTGGACAACTTGCTAAATTTTGTTTTGATGTGCAAAAAACTCCTATTTTGCAAAATGTTCCAATAAGATCACATTTGTTTGATAGTGTTTCTCATTTGCAAATAAATTTAAAAGACAATCTTTATTTACAAATGATTCCCGTGCACGCCCACTTAGTCAATACAACTCATTTCAACCTTTTCATTGCACATATTATAATCGGAAAGGTCATTTACATAATTTTTGTTTTAATTGTGTTCGTGCACTAAATACTCTCAAATGGGTTCATAACCCAAGGGCTTTGAGCTTTATTGATAGGGGTCATGTCCCTAGACTCTTAGGTACCAAGAGTAATTAGGTACCAAAATTTGTTTGATCTTTAAGAATAATTTTTTTTTAATTTTTTTTGTTTTCATGTTCTTAAAGATGATTTTTTAGTTTTTCAAATCCATAGTTCATGATTATTGTATGTTTTGAAATCTTAATTTGAACTACGAAGAGTTTGTTTTGGGATTCATTATAAATCACTTATATGATAACATTTATGTGTTTGTGCTTATGGATCATCTATTTGTGCTTTATAATGTATTCTTTATATGGTTTGATCAAAATTTTCAAAGAAAATTACTTTCTTGATCAAACATTTTTTTATATACTTTGTTTTGATGAGAGGTTTGTATTTATATACCCCCGGATTTATTGGGCGTTTATTCCTAAATCATGTTTACTGTGTGCTAAACTGTTTATATGGGTTGAAACAAGCTCAAAAGCTTGATTTTGTTGCCTCTCTTGCTTTTTGTCGAATATGACAAAATTTGATATTTGTTTGGTTTCATATAACTTAAATTTTGATTTATGATTTCATTTGAGTGATTTGTTTTTATTTGAAAACTTTTTTCATGATTCTCATGTTTTCTTTCCTTTGATTTCATAAATCCATTTTTACATTATTTTTATGTTTGAGTAATGAGATACTATTTTCATATTGATATATATGTGTGTTCTCATGGTGTTATTGTATGTGAGTGATATTTGTTAGGTTTTATGTTTATAAGCATACTCCCTAATCTTGTTTTGATGATCATAAATAATTTCTAACAATGTGTGTTGAGTGTTTGCATTTGTTTTGTTAGGTAATCTAGACAAATATCTAAGTTAGAGGATGGATGGAATCGAGCATTCACGATCACATCATATGGAGGATTGGCGGAATAATGGAATGAAGCCTATGCATACTAGTCAAGATCCAAGTTCAAGCTTCTTCCATGTTTATTCTTATCATATACAAACATCAAAATATATTATTCTTCACCATATGACATATTTATCATAAAATGTTTAAATTTTTGGGGTTTTACATAGAGAAGGATGACGATGATATAGAAAAATATAAATTTGAATTTCTTCCTTACGGAGAAATTGAATCAAAAATCGATTCAAAAGAATTTCTTATAGGTATGTATTAAATTTATATTCCTCATAGATTATGATGTATGTCAAATTATACTAAATTTAATTTATTTTTCTTATATAGATGTGATTAGAATAGTTGATGCAATTTATGTGATTAATTGCATGGACAAGAATGAAAAAAAGGTTTTGTTTAGAAGCTTTACAATGCATGATAATGAGTAATTTATAATTTTGTTATTGTTATATGAAATATACTGTAAGACCCTAAAAATTTGAATATTTTATAATAAATAATAATAAATATGTTACATTATAAAAAAATGATATTTATTAATGTTTGAGTATGTTAGGAATTGATTTGAGATCAATTCAATGTATATATGTGAATATAGAAGTGATATTATGCACATGTGCACGGGCCTAAATCTGGGAAAAACGACCAGTTAAAAATATATACATTTTACATTTCTAAACAGTTGGAATCTAGAAAATCTTAAAATACTAAAATTGTAGGTATCTTCAAGATCTTTCTAACAAATCTTATATCACCTCATTCCGAGGTCGGACGTGAAAGTTATGGTTAAAATATCGAAGGTTGTTTTCCTAGTCGAACTAGGTTTT
The DNA here is from genome assembly GCF_001876935.1 of Asparagus officinalis. Taxonomy (NCBI): domain Eukaryota; kingdom Viridiplantae; phylum Streptophyta; class Magnoliopsida; order Asparagales; family Asparagaceae; genus Asparagus; species Asparagus officinalis. The sequence continues at coordinate 48,115,414 of NC_033802.1, read as the reverse complement.
CTGGTTCGGATCAAACAGGTTTGTTTCGGGTTTGCCTCTATAGATACATGTGTTTTCATAAAAATTATTCTCTTTTATCATATCTATAAATCCTAGCAGCCACATTCTCCCCTAAAAAACCCTAGATCTTTTTCTTATGAATTTTGAGAGCTTTGTGAAGCACAATACCGACACGAGGGCGAGATCTTCGACGTGTGACAATGAAGAATGGGTTGTTTGTGCTCATGGATTACTTGTTGTTTATTTTAGAGGTTTAAAACAATGTTTGAGGCAAGATTATCTTCATCCAAACTCATCCCCATAGTTAAATAACTAGTTTAGATATTTAATATGTGTTTTCATGTTTAAATCTTAACTTGTGATGTTAAAAATCATTATTTTTAATATTAAAACTTAAACTAATGCTAGATTAAGAATCCAAAACTCATCCCCATAGTTAAATAATTTTGTTTATATATGAGAAATTTAATAGATGTACTAAATATATATTTTCTGCAGAAAACTGTAGCACTTATATAATCTTTAACTGAGATTTTGAGATAGTAAATAAATTCCAATTTTAGCCAAATTAGTTCTAAATGAAATCTATATGTATCTAGTTTCTAAAACATAAAGCTATTCTTAAAAGGAGTTTATATAGAGAAAAATATGTTTTTTTACTAACAACATATCCTGCAGGAAAACTGCTGCACATGTATAATATTTAACTGGAGATTTGGGATAACAAATGAACTCTAAACTGAACCAAACTTGTGCCAATTGAAAGATGTATGAATCTTGTTTTTAAAACAGAAAACTATTTCTAAAAATAGTTTTCCTAGATAAAGATATGCTCGTTTTACTAACAGAAATCCCGACTATTTTCCTACTCATTTTGTGGAGCTGTATTGCGCCGTTTTGAGATGCGTTCATGGAGTTTTGAGCTTCTTGATGGTACACATATAGTCATGAATATGTTGTATTATGTATTTGAGAATCCTAAAGAGATTATGATGAGTTTTGATTTGATCATATTTAAATTAGATATCGCTCATACACATGTTGGATGTCGTTGATGAGCACGGCTCAGTACTATATGGGATAGTGCGTCGACATACCAGATATACTCAATTTATATATAAGGTGGATATCATTGATGAGCTCAGTTCAGTACTACATGAGATAGTACGTCGATATTCCATATGTACATACCATTGAGTCGGATTTTAGGAGGCTTCATCTAACCGTCCGTCCCGCACTAGGGTGCGATGAGGCTTGTGAGCCATATATTTAGGATGCCTATTTGGTAGTCTGTCCCGCACTCATATTACGCACTAAGATCGTGATGAGACTAATGAGTCATGTACACAATTCAGGATACCTACAGGGTAGTCCGTTACACTAAGATAATTACTTGATTGCCTAAGTATGGCAGATGACGGTTATGAATACGACCTATCACTAAACTATATGACCGAGATACGTTGCTTTTAAAAGTATACAAAATTATGTGTTGGTATTTTATTCTATCTCCCTAGTGATAGTGAAAGATATTATAAATACGATGTGTTGATGTCTTAATTCTTTTACTGCTTTCTTTACTTCTTAGTTGGGATCAATGATTAGAGATTCACAATTTGAGATATATGATATATATATGAGAGTTTTCTTGTTTGGATTATTTTGCTCGATGTACCAGTCTTGTGTTGTGGATTTCCAATTATTGGTTTTTTTAGATTGTCTTTTTTTAGTTCGGTATTAATGTTTAGATATCTACAATTTGAGACTTATGGTATATACATAAGGGTTTCCTTGTTTGGATTATTTCACTCGACGTACTACGTCTCGTGTTGTAGGTTTCTAAATCTTAATTCAACTTAGATATGGGAAAAATGAATCTAGGTAGACTATGCTTAATAGATAGAGCCTTCACTCCATCTAGCAGCCCTTCCCCTGGGGGAGGATGTAGGTAATCTTGCTGTAGCGTTCTGACATTCTTGTTGTTGTTCTTTTTCTTTTAAATTACTTTTCCGGTAGTTTGGAGTTTCGGAGAGCCGCAGGGTGACGGAGTTCTGGCATAGTCGCCGTCGTGTATTTTTACTTATAGAGACTTCACTGTAGTTTTGAGTTTTATCCAGATATTAGAGTTTCATTTTCATATTGTAAAGGTAGTGTGCCTTAATACGATTTTTAGGTTATTCATGTTGAGATATTTTCATTATTCAGGTATCAGATGTATTATAGTTGAGACATGATTCTTTTTATTTATGAGATATCTTTTTTATATCATGTCTATTATATTTATTCCCTTTATTTTGCCTATTTTGTACATGCACTTCTATTTGGTTCCACTAGAGGATATTGCTGTGATTAGTGAAACGTGTTTATGCACAGTATGGGTGCATGGCAGGTTTAACATCTCTAGTTTTACCTTGGATTGTAGCCTTGTGAACCCAGCGATATCATAGTTGGTATCAGAGCTCTAGTTCCAACATCCTAGGATCATTCATGTGTCAAGTCGTGGAGCTAGGATAGAGTTTCCTAGGAATTATGTATAGAGTCCGCTAGGAATTCCTAGAATGAGTGAGGACGTTATATACGTATATTCGAAAATTTATAATTTTTTATGACAACTATCGTACTTTGATTGAAAAGAAATTGCATGAATGATAAGTGATGCAATTTTTTCTATTGGTATATGTTATGTTTTTTATGATTAGGATCTCACTTATTGTGTCAAATAAGCTCTCCTCTTGGTATTATAAACATTGAAACGAGGACGTGGTCGAGGTAAAGTTTGTACCCAGAGAGCTAGCCAAGTAGAGCCCGAGCCGCATCAGGCTCCACAGTATCTGATCGACTTGGTAACACCGATTGCATAAGTAGAGACTAGTAACACTTGAGGAGTGAGTAGCAAGCCAGATTTCACTTTCTAAAGTTTCACCACCAGTTATACCAGCCGTACCTATTGAAGAGGTAATAATGAAGGTTTCACCATCACTACATCCAGCTGTTAATAGAGCCGCAGAGCAGGAAGCTTAGCTCGATAAGATTGAGGAAGATATTAGAAGTTGGGAGCACAGAAATTTTATGGCACATCGGATTCAGTTACAACCAATAAAAGGAGGAAATATGTAGGAAATACTTTTATATTTACTTAACGTCGACTCAGTACATAGGTGGAGATTAGTTATATTCAGCTTAAAGGACGACGTCGGAGGATAGCACCGATTTTAGTTATGCCGGAGCAGCGAATGTTAATTTCATAGAAGGATTTCATCTACTATTTTGAAAAGCAGCTAAACCTAACCCGATTAGAGCAGGGAGATGTACTAAGAGTTAATTTTGGAAGCAGAAATGTCCAGAGACCAGGGTAAGGACAATAAACCTTTTACAAAACCAGGAGGAACCCAACAATGGGGTAAGGATTTTCATCACCACCAGCAGATCAGTGGTCAGGGTCAGCAGTCGTAGGACCACGGTTACGACCAGTAGCAGAAGATTGAGGTACCACCTGCCATTCTGATGATAGAGGGACCAACATGTCAGATTCGCACTATCTACTAAGTTCCTGAGGGATAGATAGTCCTATAAATTCTACCACTAGTAGCACAACGGTCACCAGCCACCGACAAAGTTTATGCAATCGTACCGCGTGATCATGGTGCGAGCAAAACTTTCTTAGTAATTATTCCTTTTTAGCTCGGATCTTGTTTGATTCAGGAGCTTCTCATTCTTTATCTTTCATACATTTATGGATAGGTTTCAGCTAGTTGCACATCCTTTAGATGTACTGTTATCCATTTCTACTCCTTTAGGGGAGGTGTCCCTATTAGGGAGTGTCCATAGGAGATGTTCATCAGTCTAGATGAGTCCGAGTTTATCATAGATCTAATCGTTTAGTGAATGTTAGTGTTCGACGTCATTATTGGTATGGATTGGCTATCATCCTACCATGTTTTATGTTAGTATAGACTGTTTTGCCAAAACAGTCAGCTTGCGAGCATCCAATGGGTCTAAGTTGATAGTACCGACCTCACATGGCAACCAGTTTGTGGAGTCATTTCTAGCGTACATTGAGGAGGTGATGTTGTGGGATCATGGTGCCAATTTGAACGAGACGTGAGTGGTCTCAGAGTACCAGGATATCTTTTAGGACATACTGGGTTTACCTCCAGTGAGAGAGGTCAAGTTTTTGCATCGAGTTGCAGGCAGGTACGACACTAATATCCCGAGCACCCTATCGTATGGCACCTGCTGAGATGAGAGAGCTACAGACCCAGTTAAATAAGTTATTATCTCAGGGTTTTATTCGTTGGGGTTATTCTTCGTGGGGAGTACCGGTCCTTTTCGTGGAGAAGAAGAATGATATTATGCGCCTATGTATAAATTTTCATGAGTTGAACAAGGTCACTATTCAGAACAGGTACCCATTATCGAGGATTGACGACTTGTTCGACCAACTATAGGGAGCGCAACATTTCTCTAAGATTGATCTTCGTTCTGGCTATCATCAGTTGCGGGTTCGGGAGATGGATATTTCCAAGACCGCCTTTCTTACTCGATATGGGTCTTCAAGTTCCTCATCATGCCATTTGGGCTGACCAATGCACCTGATGTATTCATGGATTTGATGAACCGGGTTTTCCATCCATACCTAGACTAGTTCGTGATCATTTTTTTTATTGACGACATCCTTATATATTCAAGATCGGAGGAAGGGCACGAGCAGCATCTTCGTTTGGCATTGTAGAAATTGTGGGATCATCAGTTGTACGCCAAGTTTAGCAAATGCGAGTTTTGGCTTTCTGAAGTTTGATTTTTGGGCCATGTTATTAGCCAAGAGGGTATTGTAGTAGACACAACTAAGGTAAAGGCCGTACTAGATTGGGAGCCGGCGAAGACGGTTACAGAGATTCGTAGTTTCCTAGGATTAGCAAGCTATTATAAGAAATTCATTCAGGACTTCTTGAAGATTACGGTTCCGCTTACACACCTTACGAAGAAGGGTGTACAATTTGTTTAGGGTACGGAGTGCTAGGAGGCCTTTGAGACTTTGAAGACTAAGTTGACTATAACGCCAGTATTGGTTATTCCGAACAGTGATAAGACCTTTGTCGTCTACACAAATGCACCATTGTCGGGTCTAGGGGTATTTTGATACAGACCCAGAGAGTAGTAGAATATATTTCGTGGTAGTTAAGGACGTATGAGCAGGACTATGCCACGCACGACTTGGAGCTAGCAGCAGTGATCTTCGCACTAAAGACATGGAGATATTACTCGTATGGAATGCAATTTGAGATTTTTTTTCTTTTTTTTAGATCACCAGAGCTTGAAATATCTTTTTCTCAGAAGGAACTAAATCAAAGACAGCAACGATAGGTTGAGTTTATTAAGGGTTATGAATTTGTGATTTAGTATCATCCGAGGAAGACAAATGTTGTAGCAGACGCGTTGAAAAGAAAGCATCATCACATGATTGTAGCTTTGAGGTGCTTATTGTATTGGGATCTTCACAACCTTAGACAATTCGACTTTAGGCCAGAGATTGGTGGAAATAGTATACTTTTGAGGGCTATGTCAGTACAGCCATCTTAGAGTGATAGAGCGGTCAAAGCTCAGCTAGAGGACTCTTGGATTCAAACCCGAAAGGGGAAGATTTTCAAAGAACCAAAATCTAATTAGACCGTTGGAGTAGATGGAGGCCTTCGAATGAATGGCCGATTAGTTATGCCAACTAGTGCAGATCTAAAGAAGGAGTTGCTTGATGAGGCGCATCGTTCTAGGCACATAGTGCATTTAGGCATAAAAAAAATATACAAGGACCTGAAGAGAAACTTTTGATGGAGCGGCATGCGTAAAGAGATCACAGAGTATGTGGCTAAGTGCTTTACCTGCCAGCAAGTGAAGGTAGAACATTAGAGATCAGTAGGAACCCTACAGCCTTCACCCGTTCCGGAGTGGAAGTGGGCAGATATTTATATGGACTATTATAGGATTACCAAGATTGAAGAAGGGGAATGATTCAATTTAGGTAATAGTGGATCGGTTGACGAAGTCAGCACATTTCATACCAGTAAAGACAACTTACACGACAGAGACTTATGCGAGGATATTCATCTAGGAGAAAGTGAGATTACAGGGAGTTCCAGAGATGATTGTATCAGACCGAGGTTCAGTTTTCACTTTGCACTTTTGGAGGAGCTTCCAGAATTCTTTCGGTAGCCAGTTGTCGTATTCTATTGGTTTTCACCCGTAGATAGATGGACAAATGGAGAGAGTCAACCAAGGGTTGGAGGATATGTTGCGGGCTTGTGTTATAGATTTTTAGGGTAGTTGGGAGGACCACATCCTGTTGATTGAATTCGCTTATAACAACAGTTATCAAGTGACAATTGGTATGACATCGTATGAGATGTTATACGGGAGGCCTTGTAGATCATCTAATTGCTGGGCAGAACCAGAGGACAACCTATTTCTTGGATCGAAATTAGTGAGACAGACTATAGAAAAAGTAGCAATAATTCGGGAGCGCATTTTGCAACGCAGAGTCGTCAGACGAGTTATGCAGATTAGAAACGATGGCTATTGGAGTTCCAGGTTGGGGATTATGTATTATTGAAAATATCACAAATGAAATGAGTTTAGCGATTTGGCAGACGGGGAAGCTTTCCCTGAGGTATATTGGTCAATTCAGGAGAGTGGAGCGCTTTGGAGGCGTTTCATATCGGCTAGATCTTCCAGCATCGATGTCGAGTATACACGATGTCTTCCATGTTTCGATACTTAAGAAGTATCTACGTGACGAGGAGCAGCAGCGAGTGTTAGACATGCCAGAGGTTGAGATTCTTGATGATATGACTATTATTGCAATTTTTGTGTGTATTCTTGCCAAGGAGGATAAAAGACTTAGAAACAAAGTGATATCTTTAGTTAAAGTTCAATGGAATCGGCAAGGAGCTGAGGAAGTTTCTTGGGGTGTGATGAGGATATGCATCGCGATGACTTGCACCTATTTGAGCAAGTAAATTGTTTGGATATGATTTGTCTATGTTTGTGATTATCTATATGCTCATATCTATACTTAACGCTAGAATTGTAGTATTAGCACTTAGCTCCTAAATTATTCAGAACATATGGTATATATATGGGGGGGTTCCTTGTTTGGATTTTTCGTCCGACGTACTTATTCTGCTTAGTTAGGGGTTAAGTGAGAATATTTGTATTCTAGATAGTTAACTATAGATATTGATGAGGATCCTTGGGAGCGCGAAGATGTTATGCATCGCGACTATCCGCACCTGTTTGAATAGATAAGTTGATTGATTTTGCTTGGTGTTCATGATTACCCATATGATCAAATTTATATTTAATGCTAAAATGGGGGTGTTAACACTTAACTTCTAATCATTCGGAACATATTGTATATATATGGGAGGGTTTCTTATTTGGATTTTTCGCCCGACGTACTAGTTCTGTTTAGTTTGGGGTTAAGTGGGAATATTCACATTCTAGATCATTAAGTGTAGATATTATAATATTTTATAACTAAAGATTTATGGTAATGTATTATTAATCTCTAAGATACATTTGCAGAATTTCGGGGACGAAATTCTTTTAAGGGGGGAAGAATATAAAACCCCAAAAAATTGAATATTTTATAATAAATAATAATAAATGTGTTACATTATGAAAAAAATGATATTTATTAATGTTTGAGTATGTTAGGAATTGATTTGAGATCAATTCAATGTATATATGTGAATATAGAAGTGATATCATGCACATGTGCACGGGCCTGAATCTGGGAAAAACGATCAGTTAAAAGTATATATATTTTACATACCAAAGTAGTTGGAATATGGAACAACTTAAAAGATAAAAGTTATAGGTATCTTCAAGAGCTTTCTAACAAAGCTTATATCACCTCATTCCGAGGTCGGACGTGAAAGTTATAGTCAAAATACTGAAGCTTGTTTTTGTAGTCAAACTAGGTTTCCTAGTTCGGGTCAAACATATTTGTTTTGGATTTGCCACTATAAATACTTATATTTTTCATAAAAATTCTTCTCTTTTATCATATCTATGAACCCTAGCAGACACCTTATCCCCACAAAAACCCTAGATATTTTTCTTATGAATTTTGAGAGCTTTGTGAAGCACAATACCGACACGAGGGCGAGATCTTTGACGTGTGACAAGGGAGAACGTGTTGTTTGTACTTGTAGATTGCTTGTTGTTTATTTCAGAGACTTAAAACAATATCTAAGGCAAGATTATATTCATCCAAACTCATCCCCATAATTAAATAACTAGTTTAGATGTTTAATATGTGTTTTCATGTTTAAATCTTAACTTGTGATGTTAAAATTTTTTTTTTAATGTTAAAACTTAAACCAATGCTAGATTAGTAATCTTTTCTTACTATTTATAATAGTATCATGATTATGATCATTAGGGTTATTCATAATTGTGTTTATATATGAGAAATTTGATAGATGTACTAAATATATATTTGTGACGCCCCTGGGTTCACACAAGGCTGCAGTCCGAGGTAAAACCAGAAATGTCAAACCTGCCATGCACCACACCGTGCAATAATATGTTTCACCATCACAATTACTATCTCTCTAGTGGAATCAACAACAGGTGTAGTACAAAGCAAGTAATAGATTATACAAGAATCAACTGATGAAATAATAGAGATCAAATTAATATTTCATCATCTAATATACTGAAATACAAGTAAATGTCTGAAATAAATGAACTGGAGTTCTCAACAAGTCTTAAATACAAAATATCTGACAAGAGGAAATAAGGCACACAACCTTTACAACTTTTAGAATAAGACTCTCACATGTCTACACAAAAATCTACAGTGGAGCTCAAAAGAAAATATAACTAAATAGCCGGCTGAAGCTAAAGTACATCGCCATCAACTTGCGACTCTCCGGGCTCCTGGCTCGTTACCTAAAAGGGGGAGGGACAACGAGCGTCAAAGCGCTAGCGAGCAACATCACAACCAACCCCAAGGGATAGGGCTCGTTGTATATGAAAATACAGTTAATACATAATAATATAAATTATTTACACAAACATTTATAGGTTTTAGTACTTAGGGAAATACAACACGAGCATAGGTACGTCGAGCGAAATAATCCAAACAAGGAAACCCTAATGTATATACCTTGTATCTCAAATTGTAGATCCCTAAATACAAAACCCGAAGTTGGTCACTAGAATAATAAAGAAAAGAATACATACCCATCTCTACCGATAAAATGTAAATGAAACGAAGCTACAATAGGTGTCATGTACGACCTAGGCAGCTATCATGCCCCAGCCTAATACCATATGTCGTGTACCTAACTTGGTTGAATAACATGCTCAAGGTTTAGCAAAAGTCTAAAACATGTTTGAAGTGGATTATAGTCCAACACGAGGACTCTAATGGATTATAGTCCAACACGAGGACTTTAATGGATTATAGTCCAACATGAGGACTGCGTATAAGAAAGTATGCGTGTCTTATTCCCGCACATACCCTGCTGTACTGACTTAACCTTGTGTCCGAAATGTCATCTCACATGTACAGGTGAAATCATAATCACTGCAATTAAATACTCAATAAACAAGGCACTTCTCAAGTTCAAACGTGATAGATAGTACCCTTGAATATGTAGATACTGTATGCATATATACTTATATATACCCAGCAGGTGATTTAAACAGAAGCACGAATGAAACAGAAAGAAAGTACTGTGATGAGTCGACTCGTGCTCAACTATGAGTCGACTCAGCAGAACACATTGGATATCAGGAAAGGACTTCGTGAGTCGACTCATGATTTGTTATGAGTCGACTCATGACTTATGGGTCGACTCGTAGACTGACGAGTGTAGGCTGTCTAAAAATCACAATAGATAGCTTATCCAAACAAGCTCCGACAATGGAGGTCATAATCAGACGACTTCCCAATCACTGCATCCGCAACCCCACAATCGCCACAAACACGACCTCACTTCTGAGATGATTGATCTTGATGGCTGCGACAACAGCACTAATATTATAATAACAACTATTAGAGATGCTGATGAGTAGTGGGATGATTTCAGAAATAAAAGGTTGGACTTAGTTGGTGAGTTGTTTGGTAGAGAGCTGTAGGCAAATATTTATCTTTGAGACACTATGGATGTTGATTCCCGTCTAGCTCCTACAACGAAAGCTACAATCAAATAGCTTTCGCGCCGATAATCAAAACATACAATCAGATAGTTGCTTGGTAGAGAGCTGTGGGCAAATATTCATCTTTAAAACACTATGGATGTTGATTCCCGTCTAGCTCCTACAATGAAAGCTACCATCAAATAGCTTTCGGGTCGGTGAACGAAAGTTGCGAATGGAGGGCTTTTCACATAGATCGAGAGGAGTTACAATTCAACGACACTTCCGACGACGGATGAAAACTCTATTCAGCAGTCTTCACAATCTACAATGAAAGTTACAAACTGACGACTTTCACACTCCACAACAGCTAGAACAACGGTCCTGGCAATGCAACACAGAAGAAGCTACAAGTCAAATAGCTCATTCTGAGACGCGGATGTCATCCCCGCGTCACCACTTTGGAAATGAAGGCGACCCCCGCGTCACCAAGCCACAGGCCAAACGTGAGCGACCCTCGCGTTCGTAGGGGTTCAACCAACACTGACCCCCGCGTTTCCAAGTAGGCAACAAGCTAAACGCGAGTGACCATCGCGTTCAATGGTGTTCAGCTAACACCCAACCTCGCGTCTCAATCCTAAGAAGCGAAGTTGGGTTCTGAACGCCAGATTGGGCGTTTGACTTGTTCAAACACGAGTCGAACGGTTCCAAAACCGTTTATCCCACGTTCTAAGGGGTTGTCACCTACGTAGGAGCGGATATAGGGGTCAGTTACAACCCCTTATCCCCCTATAAAAACTCAACGAACTCAACTGAGTTAAGGGCTGGCTCTTTGCAAACAGGAGATTTAGCATTTTTGAATCAACCTCAGGAGATCAAATCTGAGGGGATTCGTCAGCAACAGAATGACAGCTTGATTATTAACCGAATTTTCGGTTCCAACAACTCTACTCACAGAGTTCAAACTCGTTCAGAGTTCTTAAAAACTCATTCAGAGTTAAACACCAAACTTTCCACAGAAGTTCATTGTTCCCACGAGAGAGAGACAGTCGGATCGTCAACGGAGAGCAAATTTAACGCGAGCAATTGAAGGAGGCATTCCATCGCTACCGAGAAGAACCCAATTTTAAACAAAGGGAAAAACCAAATTCGTTTTCCTCTCTTTTGTAATCAAGTTGTAATCGAGATCAAAGGAATCAAAGTCAAATTTTCTTTATTCTCTTCTTTGCAATTTTTTCAACAAACAAAAGATGGCGCCTCCGCTGGGGACTAGCTTTTCCGACGAGGAAGTGGTGGCGCAGTCCGATGTCCACCTCATGGGAACAACAGTAGAAACTATCGTTGTAGAGTTTGATCAAGCAAAATACGAGGAAGCATTATCCTCTGGATCACTTAGCCCCAAGGCTAAGCAAGATACCCGCAAGACCTTCAACAAGGTTAATTCTGTTGTTGACGTGCCGAAGAAAGCCCTCTCCTTCGGTCAGGAACTCAAACTGGCCTTGTTGGCGGAAGATCCCACATCCGCGTCAACAAGACGTTCTTCAGGCCACAAACGGCCTTTGGAGGAAACGGGCCCTGTGAACGTCAGCGACGTTGCTGCTAAGGCTTTGAAACAAGCCAAAAAGAACGCCGCTCGCCGACGGAGAAGATCCATACGACGAGCACACTTACGTGAGAGCCGAATGCTGACCCAACGTGAGAACCGCGTTTCTGAAAACCCAACCGAGCCTAGCGTTCCCAAAGGAGAACGTTCACTTCGCGGCAACGAGCCCGACTATGAGCCTCGGCTTATACAGCTGAAACGCGACCCTGAATGGCGCGTTGTTACTTCAAAACGCAGCCCTCAGAGCGGAACTGCCAAAACCAAACGCGACCCCCAGGGGCGCGTTCCAACAGAACATGACTCTCAAGAGTCTGTTTCACCACCAAAACCAAACGCGACCCCCAGGGGCGCGTTCCAACAGAACATGACTCTCAAGAGTCTGTTTCACCACTCAAACGCGACCCTCAGGGGAGCGTTCAACTCAAACGCGACCCTCAGGGGAGCGTTCAACTCAAACGCAACCCTCAGGGGAGCGTTCAATCTAAACGCGATCCTCAGGGGCGCGTTCAACCAAAACTTGGCTCTCAGAGTTCAGGTTCATCATTTAAACGCAGGCCTCGGCCTAGTGTTTCCAAATCCCAACGCGACCCTCGCGTTACTTCTCAAGAACGCGATCTTCAAGAGGTCCGTCAGGTTTAAAAAAGTCAGTGTGGCTTTAAAATCCATGTTCGACAAGAACCAATCTCACCTACCCAAGGGCAGGGGGTTCCATCTCCACCTCCAATCCCGGGGAAAGTTTCCTCCCAAGTTCCTGATCTGCGGGAATTGTTGTCGAGAGGAAAATCGACAGCACAAGCAGCTCACTCATGTCAGTGTGAGAGGCTTATCTCGGCGGTTCTGTCAGAATGCCCTTGTTGTGCATCCGCACCTCGGCAGTCCGTATTCGACAGATTGACGAACGTCGTTAGGTCTGCCAAACGACAATGTCGCTACAAAAAGAAGACAGCTGAAGCGGAATACCCTCAGGTCACTATCAATATGATCGGCCGAGGGAAAGCTTCGCATACTGACTCCGATGAGTCGCAAGAGAGTCATCCGCCAACTGTTCGAGAAATTCGTGACCAGTTCGAAGGAGTATATCAGAATACTCGGACTCGGACAGGAGCGATTCGTCCGGTTAACTATCAAAAGTTAGCCAAGGGCATTGCAACAAGTGATGAACATTCGGCAATAGCCGAATCTCAATCTTCAAGCTCTGTCGGAGCACGGGAGGTCTCCGCTTACACGACAGGGAACCATGAAGACATAGCCAAAAGAGTGGACGAACATCATGTCATGCTCCAGGCATAGCAGGAGACACTTCTCCAGCTAAAGGATATGTTGGCTCAGCTTCTTGCTGAGGCCACAAACCTGAGTCTTCCCGGAGAACAACTTCAAAGGGAAAACAAAAAGTGCACGAACATTCAGATCGTGAGACTCACAACCTGGGATCCTCTTCTGAAGGTGAGAAGGAGATGGAGAAAGAACTGTACCCTCAATCTACCAAGGTGGATGAGCTGGAGGCTCGCCTTAACGCAATCGCCAACCGAAGCGAGCTCCGGGAAGAGGGAGTTGTGCGGCCTTACCCTGCTGAGTGGGATACAGCTCCCTACCCACCGAAGTTTAAGGCTCCTACCTTGCAACCGTTCGATGGTACAGGATCACCGAATCAGCACATTTACTACTTCAAGTCCCAAACTGGGGATGTGGTAGCAAACGACGCCATCCTGACCAGGCTATTCATTGGTACCCTTAAAGGTGTCACTTTCGAATGGTTCATGAAATTGCCTGCCGGATCTATCCAGAAATGGGTAGACCTGGAAAGGCTATTCTTGGCCAAGTTCTTTGAGGACGATACAGAGGTCTCAGTCCCAACTCTTCTTGCCACTAAGCAAAGGAAAGGAGAGTCTATCAAGGCCTATGTGGAAAGATTCCGCAGCATGGCATTGCGATGCCCCTCAGGTATGACCCAATCAACTCTGGTTGAAACTTGCAGGCACAACCTGCAGACCCAGCTCCTTGCTCAAATGGGGGTGGCAGAATGTCGCTCCTGGAGACAACTAGTCTCACAAGGAGAACAAGCTGAAGAAATAGTGGCACGGGTCAAAGCCGAAGAAATGCCACAACCCAAGCCGCAGCAGCAAAATCAGCAACGCAACCAGAACAACGCCCAACGGTCTAAGGGGAAGGAGACCTTGGCGGCCGACTACACGCGAGTTCCACCGCCGAACAAGCAGGGCAAAGCGCCAAATCAGCAAAGAGCGCCCAAGCAGTATTCGTTCAAAGAGGAGCACGTGGATACATTATTCCAATTGCTTCGAAAGAACAACAAGCTGCAATTGCCTGAGGTCAGGAAGCCGGATGAAGCAGGGAAAGTGGATGACCCCAACTATTGTCGTTATCACAGATTCCTTGGACATCCTACCAAAAAGTGCTATGTCTTCAAAGACATCTTGCAGAATTTGGTAAATGCTAATGTACTCACCTTGAAGCCGGAGCAGAAGACCGTATCCACCAATATGATAGCGGTCCAATTTGGTAACTTCCCCCCGGTGGTAACGGTGAACGGCGTCGTCCCCATTCGTAAGGGAGAAATGCGTTTGAAGAATGCTGACCTGCATAGTCAGAAAGACAGGGGGTTGGTACCCCTCACTACCCCAAAAGGGGAAATCATGTGGGTCCACCCTGATCTGCTAAAGGATCAAGACTGGACGAACACCTCGTCCAAAAAGAAAGGAGGCAAGGCTAAGTCTTCCAACATGATTAGCCCCTCCATTACTGAAAATGATGACCACCTCAGACCTCTTACTGATACAGAAGAAGAAAAGCATCAACGACGTCTGCAAGAACTTGAAGCCTTAGACGACAAGCGACTTCAGGCTCAACAACAGATCGAGTTGTATCAAGCCCGGATTTCCAAAGCCTACAACAAAAAGGTTAAGGAACGGATTTTCAAGAAAGGTGATTTAGTTTTAGCCAACAGACGACCCATGGTGATGACACATAAAACCAGAGGGAAGTTCAATCCTAAATGGGAAGGGCCCTTCGTAATAGAATCAGTCTATTCGAATGGAGCGTATCGCCTCATCAATCAAGAAGGAGACAGGCTCATGATGCCAATTAATGGGAAGTTTCTTAAGAGATACTTCCCGTAAATCATGTAGCCCCCTAAACCCCAACCAAATCAGGCTGGGGGTTGCCCATTCATAGTGTAATTCTATCTTGTATTTCGTCATGTTAACACTACACCTCTGACGATTGTAATTTGATGGAATTATTCTAAATAAATAATAAAGGGAATTTCGATAGCATTTGCACTATTTTCTATTGTCTTGAACCAGATTGCAGTAAAAAAAAAAAAAGACAATAAAGAGCAAAGGTGATATCGTTTTCATTCAATGCTGTTAATCTAAATACAAAATGATGACAAACAAAATGAAAACAATACAAAATTCCTTAATCAAGGACAGGTCAAGAGCTAAACATCAAGCTTCATTAATTTGAGGGTTTTTAGCCTAGACTTGAAGGCAGAGAGTTTCTCCCGGTGAGCTGCTCAGACTTGTCCCTCGATCTCCTTTCCGAGTTCTGCTTCAATAGGAAGGGTAGCAACAATGTCCTTACGAGTCTGCTCAGCTGCGTGGAGTGTACGACAAAATTTCGTATAAATTTGGCCACTTTTATGCTCAAGCTCTTTTCTGACATCCTCATAGTGGGCCAATTGAGCTTTCTTCTGGTCCAACTCGGCCTCTAATCGAGCGATAGTCTCTTCAATATCACGGATATCAGAAGCAACACGTTTGATTTTAGCATATGCTTTAGAGTGTCGCTTCCTTAAAGTTGATATACGGGCTATTTTATCAGATAGTTCCTTGCGAAGATTCCCTGGGTGATGCGCTCTCGAGATTATCGCCAAGGAAAGAGCCGACTCCACTTCAGAATCTAAATTGGCGCGCTGTAACTCCCTGAAAGCTGTCAATTCTGCCATCAAAAGAGTGATCCCACCCTGGCAGTGCTCAGTCCAGGATGCATCCCCTTTGGCCTTGATGTCGTCCAAACATTGGCTCAAGATGGATTTACAGTCTTCAAGAGAAGCCCCCTCAACACTGACCATATTAATAATTGTTTGCATCCAACGTTCCAGTTCATCAATTGATTTCTTCAGAGCTCCTGAGCGTGGAGGAGGAAGAGTTGGATAGATTGAATCCGTATGATCATCCTGAACAGGTGTCGGAGCAACTTCAGAAGGAGGGCCCTCTCCAGCCCTATCGTCCTCAGGAACCGAGGGGATCGATTGGGGCATTTCGTCCTCTCCATCAGTAAAACGCTCAACGAGCGCAGACTTCATCGCATCCCCCATTATTTTGGCCCTCTTGGAATTCTTGGCCATGACAGGTATCCGCTTACGGATTCTCCTGTCATACTCACCTTGCTCAGCAGCTTTCTTACCCGATCTTAGAGAACGAGGTGTAGGAACGGACTCTTCTGCAGGAATCGCCTCAGTTGTCTTTTCTTTGGGAGAATCATCAATTGGCTCTCCCTCTTCAATTCCCGTAGGAACCTCTTCTTCAGAAGGTTCTACGGTAGACAAGTCCTTAGGAGCTTCAACGGCTCCGATCGCTTCCTGTTCACAAGATAGGTACTCTTCCATCCCTGGCAGACGAGTACTCGCAGAACCACTCCGTGAACGGTACAATTCCCGAATCTCGTTTATACATGAAGTATAAACGTCATATTCCGGGATCCGAGAAGCTTCAACAAACCACTGGCAGAAATCCATAACAGTAGAGCAGCCGGGTGGTGAATGGGGTAAAGTGAATTGCGCATGGGTTCCCCCGGCGGAGAAAAAGTACCATGCGCGAGCTCCTTCGTATAAATTCCCAATCTGAGCTAACGCCGGGTTAGGGTTGCCAACATAAACTTGGTCATATCCAAACTGTCTGGCGAACCGAGAAGGCATGTAAGGCTCGATTACGCACTTCTCTCGTAAGCGATAGACCAGGTAGACCAACCTGATCATAAGAAGCCAGCTGAATGTACCCTCTTCCAAAGAAGACGACCCTTCAAAAAGCAAATCCATGAAGTGAGCATCCTCAACATCAGCTCCGTCAAAGTTAGGAGCACAGCAGAAAACCCGGTAATTATCTTCCCGGGATAGAAGCTGTCGAGCCCTGACTATATAAGAACCAGTCCACGTGGCCGATTCCAATCTTTGTACGAAGGGAGTATAAGCATCATCCCCTTCATGCACTCCCATCATCAAGGAAGGGCAATGCAACACGAACCAGGCCACTAAATATGTATATGGCATTGGTACACGTGGTTGAGGAGCCTTCCCAGCTTTCTTCTTAGTAGCTTTGACTCCCGAAGCACTGAGAAGTTCTGAAGTCAATACCCTCAGGCCGTTCTGAATACAGCCAACCATAGCAGTAAGGAGACTCACAGGTCTCCCATGCGCTAGCAAAATAGCTGGGTACACAACCTCAGCTAATATTGATTCTATTGGTCTTGACGGTACCACACACCGCTTCAACCAAATCATGAAGAAACCTGCAAGTAGAGCCGTGTCAGAGATAGGAACTGTGGCTTGGTAGTGGAAACTTTCAAATTCGACATCAGCTTCAAAATCATCCTCGGCATGCTCTGTCTTATAAGTAGTACCAGGAGCTTTAATCCGAGCCTTGTCGTCCTTAAGAGAAACAACTGCGACACGGGATACGGCTACATCTTTCCGGTTTAAGTTTTGAAAGAGGTAGTCTGCCCATGTGGTATGCATAATGCCCCCTCCACGCATCCCAAAGACTTGGGCACATATGTGGAAGTGGCACATCAATTCCCAGAAGGTAGCATAAATTTCCGGGTGTGCCACCTTCAGTAAGGAAAGGAGTCCTTAAGCTCTTCAAGAACAAAGTCAACCATGCGGGTCCACCAACCTCCTTCTCCAGAGCAGACCCATCCAGGGGATCTGAACGTCTGGGTAGAGAATTCACCCTGAGTTGCAAGGAATTGGCGGATAAAAATGTTCGCTGGGCGTGGTACCTTCGGAACCAGCTCTTTCTTCTCAAACAAACCAGGTTTTAACCCCTTGAGTTGTTCCCCGATTTGTGTACGAGCTCGTCGACCAAATCCAAGCGACACGTTCTCCTTTTCCTTCACTACGTCGAAGGTCAAACCCCGACGGCAGCTCACATTCAAAAAGTAAGAGAGAGGGTACATCCTCTTCATGTTTGGGAGGAATAAGAAGCGATTATCAGCTCTCCACAGCAGCTTCGAATCTTCCACATATGTGAGATGGTTATCGACTGGTATGCGATCTCTAAATATGAACGCTGGTTTAGAAAACTGGGCATGATCAGCAGGGGTCTCCATGTCTAAATCAGTTATCAGAATCCTGAGAGTAGAGCATTGGGGGAATTTAATCATCATGTCTAAATCAGTTATCAGAATCCTGAGAGTAGAGCATTGGGGGAATTTAATCATTTCCGCCCTTTCCGAATCAGGAAAAGTACACAATGGAATCCTGTTCTGAAGACTGAATAATTCATTCGGGTCTGGTCCACCAATGTATCCGAAATGGTGCTCTTGTGAAAGCGGCACGTTTGGGAGAAACGCTGCACAATCGAAAGCAGAAGTTAGCAGCTAGAAGCGAGCTATCAACATAAAGACATAGCCTGAAACATAAAGGGTTAAAGGCTCATGTCGAAATCTCCAACGCGAAGGTCGAGCCTCGCGTCAGGAATTTCCAACGCGAAGGTTGAACCTCGTGTCAGAAGTCTCAAAACGCGAGAGTCAACCTCGTGTTGAAAAATTTGAACGCGAGGGTCGAGACCCACATGGGATCCCAACCCCGCGTTTTCATTGAGTTAAAACGAGTCATCTTCCTCGTTATCAAGAACCCATCTAGGGTTTTCAGAGAACTTGCCAAGGCAAGTTATCGTGGTCAGCACTCACCACGACAGGGAGGCCCCTGCGACGGTGACGTCGACGGCAAAGTCCCCGCACGAGCAAGAACACCGCCAGTGTTCTCAGCCGACGACATGTCGGAAGTCACCTCAGCGACTCTCTTGGAGTTCGAACCCCTTCTCCGAGGTGCCATTGATGCAGTCGATCGGAGGAAACTCCTTTGAACGAGGGAGACGAAGTTCATCGGAGATTTCACCGAAATCAAACGAGGATTCTCGTTCTTGGAAATAGCCGAAATTCTTGAAAGTCAATTGACTTTTGACGTGACCGTTCAGGTCTACTTATAACAGCCGTCAAGCTGTTAAGAGGGCACGGGATTCTAGGAAGTGAATCCCAACCATCTCTAAAACGCGAAGCTCACAGTCGCGTTCAAATTTCACAAGTGCAAAGCTCTAGCTAACGTCACGAAGGCTCGAACCTCGCGTTTCAAATATCAAACGCGAAGGTCACCCCAGCGTTGCAATTCTTCTAAACGAAGAACATGCACTTGTAAGCTCACTTAACAGAGTGTTAATCAAAACCTCTGTGTCTCTTCAGCAGAATTCAAATTCTCATTGGGTTAATACTACACCCCAAAATCCACTTATCAATTCTCAAAAAAATAGAATGATAAGTCTCCAACTCATTGTCGATTTATTGGCTCTCCTCAGCAGGGCAATAAATAACTTGTTTTCAGTGGGGTAATAAACTCCCCCAAAATCTTGATCAAATCACAAGTCTTATAACTCATCACTCCGATGATAAAACACATAGCAGTTCTCCCAATAGAACGATAAGTCCTCAAAATTGCCCTGATCGCAATATTTCTTCTGTCACGTTAAAATCACACCTCTGACAAAAATCAACTTATCGCTTCTCGTCAATAGAACGATAAGTCTTCAAAATTGCTCCGATCGCAATATCTCTCTTGCTAAGTTAAAACTACACCTCTAGCATTTATAGACTTCTTTCAGTGTTTAAAGCAAAACATAACACAGGAAGAATTCTATTAGTCAACCCTATTATGGGAGTATTCGTCCTCAGCAGTTTGAAACTTTCTAGAGTTGTCTTAAATGATAATAAAGAGAGTTCTCTGCAACAGAACCATTGTGGAGGTATATTCTAAGTCAGGAATACATCTCAGGCATTTCTCGTGACTTGTATTTAAAATCAAAAAATGATAAATGCAAGAAACAATGAGAAGTCAATATCACTTTTTATTCAAGAACCAAAAGAAAGTGATACAAAACAAACTTTGTTCTTGTCAAAAGAACATTACAGAAACCAAACTCACTCATGCATTAAATCAAAAGAGATGAGTTGAGCCTTGAGTTCAGCTAACTCCGCCTCGTGGTTAGCTCGCACCATAGCTTCAGCCTTTGCTCGAAGTTCATCCTCGCTGGGTATGATGATGGCCGCCATTTCCTTTCTGACGTCTTCCAGAGCCTGAGCTTGTGCATGATACTCCAAAGTACTAGCTGCATTCTGGGTACTAAGGATGTTGACAATGCCTTCTTCGCGGGAGAGTTCAGCTTTCAATCGCAGGACTTCGGCTTCAGCTTCAACCAGTCTGTCCCGAAGCGAATTCATAGAAGCAGTTGAGCGTTCTAGTTCTTCTCGCTTCCGAGTGTTACGCTCACGAAGCTCTGCAATCTGACGCTCTTTTTCAGCTAAGTCCCGTTCTAGCG
Source organism: Asparagus officinalis (assembly GCF_001876935.1). NCBI lineage: Eukaryota > Viridiplantae > Streptophyta > Magnoliopsida > Asparagales > Asparagaceae > Asparagus > Asparagus officinalis. Next base: position 48,095,059 of record NC_033802.1, on the reverse strand, counting down.
TCTCTCGGTGTATCACCTCAGCGACCTGAAGACTAGCCAAAGTGGACATAATTTGCGGCTGAAGGTCACTATGGCCCATGGTCTCGAAGCGTTGTAATTTCGCCTCCAAACGAAGGATAATCTCTGAGCAGCGTTCGAACCATCGAGTTTCGCCCACACTCCTGACCCCGTTTAAGCCTGCTTCCAGCAGAGGTCGAAAGGAGTTCAAAGTTCCTTGACCATTCATCAAGGACTCGACTACCGTCTTCGCAAGACTGTTTAGGTACACCAAGGAGATTTGGAGGAATTTAGGTGCATTAGCGAGACTGACAATTGCACCTGAAGATACCCCTTCAGCAGCTGAGATGGAGGCGTTAAGATGATGACTAGCAGGCGATCCAGGTGCTGAAGCTGCAGAGGCGATTGAAATGTTCAATTGCGAAGGGCTTGAGGTCAAAGCCATCAATGCTTTCGCTTGAGAAGAGCTTGGCCCAGCCTCCGTTGGGGTGAGCGAGATCTTCATCACCGCTTTTGGTGAAGTAGCCACTACAGAAGGGTCAGGCAGGGATTGCTCTTGCATAGGGGCTGATACCTGCATGAGCTGTTGTTCCGGAGGAGGAGTAGCGGCAGTGGTTTCAGGCAACGCTACAGGCGGAACAGTCGCCGTAGGAGAACCAGGTAAATGTTGCTCTTCTAAAGGAGCCGACACTTGCGCAGGTTCTTGCTCTAAAGGAGCAGCTGAAGTAGTCCCGGGAGTAGGTGAACCTGCACGAAAAAACGGTCGGAACGCAGAAAAAGCATGTGGAAGAAGTCGAAACAAACCAAGCTTACCGGTAAGATAAAAAGGAGTATAACCTGATGCTTTATCAGACGGGACCTTGGGAGCATCATCATCAAAAGTGGTGACGTCATCAATGGAATCATTCTCATCGTCATCTTCACCTTCACCTGACATGTTGCCAACATCAGCGTCCTCATCACCTCTATCTCTGTCAACTGCATCACCAGCTGGGGAGTCGTCATAGTCAACTCGCTCCTCATCACCCGGAACAGCTGAAGACTCCGGAAGACTTGCACCAGCGGCTGGTCTTTTCATAAGTCCCGTTGTAGGACTAGGCATTAAATCATCAGCTTGTGACATTAATGCTGAAGGAGAAGGAGGTGGATTATCTTCAAGACCCCCTGGTTCCAATGCAGGAGACCTAGGAAGATCCATCACCGGAGCAGACTCTGCATCTGCAGCCATTAATTCATCTTCTTCGTCCTCAGGAGGATGATAAGAAGAAACTTCGCCCGACAGAGCTGGACCGTGAGAACGAAGTCCCGCTCTGTGTGGCAGGCCAGCCACAGATGATTCCTGTGGTTCGTCATCTTTAGCAGCTTTAATGGCCTCAGCCATCAACTTGGATTTTTGTTGGCCTTTGGGGGGAGAATCCACCAGCAGCTTTCGACGAATCTGCTTATCATACTGGCCAGCTTCATCAACAGAAAGTTTTCTTTTCCCCGCTGCTCTTGTCACGAGAGGATCAACCACTCGTTGCTCTTCCCCTGGAGCAAGCTCAGCTGCCTGTTCCTCTTCTTGTCCAGCAGATTGATTCTCGATGGACAGAAACTCATCGATCCCTTTCAAACGGGATGTCTTGGACCCCTTCCTTAAATTATACATATGCCTAATGTCTTTCAGGCAAGATGTATTCAAGTTGTAGTTAGGAGTCTGAGAAGCGGCGTAATACCAATTGCAGAAGCTGATGGAGGTATAGGAATTAGCAGTTTTGTGGGGAAGCTTGAAGACGGCTTTGGTACAGCCTGCTACAGAATAATACCACAAAGGAGGACAGTGAAGCACGTACCAAGCCATCAAATAGGCATATGGCATTGGTACCCTGGGATTGGGAGTTTTGAAAGTCTTGTGACCCTCAGACTCCACCTCTGTAACACCAACGAAGTCAGAGGCCAACTCCCGCAGTCCATACTGTAAGCAACCCACCATGGCGCTGAGGAGGCTCACAGGTCTCCCATATGCTAAGAGAACAGCTCGGTAGACCACCTCAATAGCGAGGGCATCGACCGGCCTGGTAGGAACGACGCAACGCTTGAGCCATAGCATCAAGAATCCAGCCAGCAACGCCGCGTCGGAAATTGGAATCAGAGCTTGATAATGGAAGCTTTCAAACTCTGTATGAGCCGGGAAAACATCCTCCTTGGCCTCATTGGTGTAATGGGAGGTAGCGTCGTCAATACGAGCCTGAACCTCTTCCAAAGTACTGACAGGCAATCGGGTCACAGAGCCTCCTTTAATGGTCAAGTTCCGGAATAAATATTCCGCCCAAGACACTTGTTTGATGCCGCTTCCGCGAGCCCCAGTCAGCTGCATACAGATATGAAAGTGGCACATCACTTCCCAGAGAGTGGCGTAAATTTCTGGGCTGGTCTTCTTCAAAAGTTTGAGTTCCGCAGATCCCGGAACAAATTCTTCGTATGGTAAATCCCCGAGAATAAGACCTGAGACTTCGTGCATCTCGTGAAGAGCGAAGCCTAACTCCCCCACAGGGGTGAAGAAAGTGCAAGTCTCGGGACTATACTTCTCCAATATAGAGAAGAAGTGAAAGTGGCTCTGAATAATCCCAAACTTAGTAGCCCGCACTGGAACCAGTAATCCAGCTTGGGTAAGAGGGGTTTCCAATTCCTCCATAACAAACTTAGTCATCTGGGCCCACCATCCTGTCACTGGAGAATGAACCCAACCAGGAGCTCTAAATCCTTGTGCGGGAAATTCTCCTTTCTTTTCCAAAAATCTCTTAACAAAGGTCTTCGCCGGGCTGGGTGCTTCGCCAAGAGGATACTCCTTAGCAAATAAACTAGGCCGCAAAACTGTCACCTGCCGGTTATAACCAACTGTGCGGACCCCATAAAAAGTCAAAGTCCCGAGAGCAACCCCATCATGATCCTTAACCAGGGGCCAATCCATATGCCTTGGGACAGAAGCACACTGGAAATAAGATATGGGGAACATCCTCTCCATATTGGGCAAGAAAAGGTTGCGGTCCCCAACTTTCCGCAACCACTTATAGTCCCCGTCATAAGCAGTGCTTGCGTCAAAGTCAACAAAATCCCCGAAAAGATATTCAGGTTTGACTATTGGCTTACGGCTTGGGCTTTCAAGTCGGGCGTCCGTAACCAATGTCCTAAGAGTATCGGAAGAAGCTTCGGTAATTAGTTCTACGCGACTCTTCTCCCTAATTCGGAAAACTGGGAGTTCTTGGCGCGAGCTGAAGGCCATGTTCATGTCCGCACCACCTTCATGCCCGAAATGGTGGCGAAAAAGAAGGGGTTCGTTGGTATGACGCACTGCAAAAAGAGGAAAAGAGTTAGACAACTCGAAATCGAAGCTCAGACGCGAAGGTTGAACCTCGCGTCAAACAAGTTCAGACGCGAAGGTTGAGCCTCGCGTCAGACAAGCTCAGACGCGAAGGTCTACCCCCGCGTCAAGAAAGATGAAACGACGGAGTCCAGCCCCGCGTTATTGAAACGAGTTTCCTCGTTGATCTCAAGATCAGAACTTGCCGAAGCAAGTTTAATGACCACGGAGGTCGTACTCACCACCAATCAAAGGGAGTTGAGGCGGCACATTCGCATGAGCAGCGGCGCCGCCGGCCGGTGCTGACGATGCAGATCCTCGAGCCGCAGCGGCATCGGATTTAGGAGCGACGGGCTTCTTGGGGGCCATGAGATCTCGTCGGAGGAGATGAGCAGTTGTCGCCGGAGATGAGAACGAAGTTTTTTTCGTTGGAATTTCAAGAAGAGTCGAATGACTCTTGATTTGACCCCTAGCGGTCTATTTATAGACAGCTATGAGCTGTCAAATCGTAACGAACGGGATTCGAGGCTATCAGCCCGCTCAAACTCGACCCTCGCGTTCGAGTTGGTTGAGCTTCCAAACACGATGCTCACCTACGCGTTCAAATTTTCCTAACGCTGGGCTCACCCACGCGTTCCAATTCTCAAATGCAGAAGTCATCTCTGTGCTGAGACCACCATGAACAGCAATTTCTTGGCTACCAAGGCGACCAAAGCCGGGAAGAAACAAACGACTCCACTGGGGAGTTTATTGGAGGAGTACAGAGAGATTACAGTCAACAACTTTGAAATCATCTGGCTCGATCAGACGGAGGGAGCAATCAATCCACTAAATTTTGGGAAAACTTTGGAGGGGGTTTTGTAGGCTGTCTAAAAATCACAATAGATAGCTTATCCAAACAAGCTCCGACAATGGAGGTCATAATCAGACGACTTCCCAATCACTGCATCCGCAACCCCACAATCGCCACAAACACGACCTCACTTCTGAGATGATTGATCTTGATGGCTGCGACAACAGCACTAATATTATATTAACATTTATTAGAGATGCTGATGAGTAGTGGGATGATTTCAGAAATAAAAGGTTGGACTTAGTTGGTGAGTTGTTTGGTAGAGAGCTGTAGGCAAATATTCATCTTTGAGACACTATGGATGTTGATTACCGTCTAGCTCCTACAACGAAAGCTACAATCAAATAGCTTTCGTGCCGATAATCAAAACATACAATCAGATAGTTTCTTGGTAGAGAGCTGTGGGCAAATATTCATCTTTAAAACACTATGGATGTTGATTCCCGTCTAGCTCCTACAATGAAAGCTACCATCAAATAGCTTTCGGGTCGGTGAACGAAAGTTGTGAATGGAGGGCTTTTCACATAGATCGAGAGGAGTTACAATTCAACGACACTTCCGACAACGGATGAAAACTCTATTCAGCAGTCTTCACAATCTACAGTGAAAGTTACAATCTGACGACTTTCACACTCCACAACAGCTAAAGCCAAGATTACTGAACAACGGTCCTCGCAACGCTTCACAGAAGAAGCTACAAGTCAAAAAGCTCCTTCTGAAACGCGGATGTCATCCCCGCGTCACCAAGTTGGAAATGAAGGCGACCCTCGCGTCGTCAATGCACAAGCCAAACGCGAGCGACCCTCGCGTTCAATGGTGTTCAGCTAACACCCAACCTCGCGTCTCAATCCTAAGAAGCGAAGTTGGGTTCTGAACGCCAGATTGGGCGTTTGACTTGTTCAAACATGAGTCGAACGGTTTCAGAACCGTTTATCCCACGTTCTGAGGGATTTTCGCCCACGTAGGAGCAGATATAGGGGTCAGTTACAACCCCTTATCCCCCTATAAAAGCTCAACGAACCCAACAGAGCAAGGGGTTGGATTTTTGGCATCTGAACCACACAGGTTGGATTCTAAAGATCTAATTTTCGGTTCCAACAACTCTACTCACAGAGTTCAAACTCGTTCAGAGTTCTTAAAAACTCATTCAGAGTTAAACACCAAACTTTCCACAGAAGTTCATTGTTCCCACGAGAGAGAGACAGTCGGATCGTCAACGGAGAGCAAATTCAACGCGAGCAATTGAAGGAGGCATTCCATCGCTACCGAGAAGAACCCAGTTTTAAACAAAGGGGAAAACCAAATTCGTTTTCCTCTCTTTTGTAATCAAGTTGTAATCGAGATCAAAGGAATCAAAGTCAAATTTTCTTTATTCTCTTCTTTGCAATTTTTTCAACAAACAACGAGTCGACTCAGCAGAAGCAAAAAGGCAACACAACTAGGCTTCGTGAGTCAACTCATGACAGTCATGGGTCGACTCAACCTGTTGAGTCGACTCATGATGAGTCGTGAGTCGACTCACGGGCTGAACAAAGCATTTCTCACAACTGAAACTCGTTCAACTCGATCCACACTTCCATTTTACTGATCTACACTTCTATAGCCATCGATTCTCGACTATGATACAGTGAAAAAAACATGTTCATCATGGGAAACGATTTTCTTGTAGGTTAAATCTAATATTTAACTCCTATACATGAAAGAAAACATTTAATCAATATAAAACTTATATTTTTATTCTTTAAATAAAAATTCCAGATCTGGGTTTTCATCAAAAACTTGTTGGTGGGGATTTAAAATCCAAAATACATGATTTCTAACATTTACCCTAACAAGGATATTGATTTATACTTGAAAATAAGTCTTAGGCTCAATAAAACTCATGGAAAACAGTTGTAAACTATTAAAAACATGGGAGAAGGATTGGGCGAGATGTTACTCGCCTCAAAAGTGATGATGAACAATCCCCTTCGCTGCAATCCACAAAAAGCCGCTGAAAATCCCCAAAAATCGCCCTAGAATACCCAAAAACGAGCTAGGGTTTAGAGGGGGAGAAGAGGCTAGGGTTTCTCTAGGGTTTTCTAATCAAAAAGAGTGTTTTCAGGTAGAGGGAAATATATATGAGTAGATAAAACCCGACCCGAAACCCAACAGACCCGAACTGAGAAAAGCCAGAGATCCACGATGAGTCGACTCATGGTATATTATGGGTCGACTCATGGGTCAAGGGTCGACTCATAATTCATGAGTCGACTCAGCAGAAACAAAATGGTAACAGGACTCGATTTCGTGAGTCGACTCATGACAATCATGGGTCGACTCATGGACTAGAAACTGCATACTATGACTCTGCTGCATATGATTTGAAATCTTGCACACTCAACCTCATTACTGATGTACATATACATACTCAAAAATCTACGGGGTCTTACATTCTTCCCCCCTTAAAAGAATTTCGTCCTCGAAATTCAGGAAATCACATCTAACTCATAAAGATACTTGAAAAGCATGACCAGAGTCTAATCTAACCCGCGCACATACACATTTCGCAATATGAATGCTTGTTAGCACATAGTGACATTCATACTTAACGATCTAAAATGATAATATTCTTACCTAACCCCAAATCTAACGGAACTAGTACGTCGGGCGAAAAATCCAAACAATGAACCCCCTATGTATATACTATGTGTTCCGAAAGATTAAGAATTAAGTAAAAATACCCTCATTCTAGTATTAAATATAAGTATCAAAATATATATATAGATATAAATATTCAAGTAAGAAGTTATATCATAAATACTTTAATTAGTTTTACCTGCTCGAACAAGTGTGGGTAGTCGCGTTGCATGTCCTCCTCGCGCTCCCAAGAAGCTTCCTCAACTCCACTTCGGTTCCATTGAACTTTTACCAATGGAATCACCTTGTTCCTGAGTCTCTTGTCTTCTCTAGCAAGTATGGACACTGGGATCTCAATAGTCGATAAATCATCCCGAAGCTCAATCTCCGGTGCATCCAACACTCGCTGTCAGTCCTCATCATGCAAGTGCTTCTTGAGCATAGAAATATGGAATACATTGTGTATACTAGACATAGAAGCTGGAAGATCTAGTCTGTATGACACAGCTCCAATGCGCTCCAAAATCCCGAAAGGTCCAATATATCTCGGCGCAAGCTTTCCTCGCCTCCCGAATCGCTGTACGCCTTTCATAGGCGATACATTCAGCATAACCAAATCCCCAATCTGAAACTCTAGGGGTCTTCGCCTCTTATCTGCATAACTCTTCTGCCGACTCTGAGTGGCTAGAATCCGCTCTCTGATCAACGCTACCTTCTCGGTAGTTTGCCTCACAAGCTCTGGTCCAAGCATCAAACTATCCTCCGGCTCTGCCTAACATATCGGTGATCTGCAGGGTCTCCCGTACAGTGCCTCATACGGAGCCATACTGATCGTCACTTGATAACTGTTGTTATAAGCGAACTCTATCAGTGGAATATGATCCTCCCAGCTGCCTTGGAAGTCAATGACACATGCTCGCAACATGTCCTCCAACACTTGGTTCACCCTCTCCGTCTGACCATCTGTCTGTGGGTGGAATACACTGCTATAGGACAGCTTGCTGCCAAAAGAGTCCTGAAAGCTCCTCCAAAAATGTGAGGTGAAAACCGATCCTCGGTCCGACACAATCGTATCCGGAATCCCGTGCAATCGAACTATCTCCCGAATGAAGATCCTCGCATACGCCTCAGCTGTATGAGTAGACCTTACTGGGATAAAATGTGCTGACTTCGTCAACCGGTCCACAATGACCCAAACTGAATCATTCCCCTTCTTCGACTTAGGCAACCCTATAATAAAGTCCATAGAAATGTCCGACCACTTCCATTCTAGGATAGGCAACAGTTGAAGTGTGCCTGCTGGTCTCTGGTGCTCTGCCTTCACCTGCTGGTAGGTAAAATACTTCGCCACATACTCTGAAATCTCCCTACGCATACCACTCCACCAAAAGTGCCTCTTTAGGTCCTTGTACATCTTTGTGGTCCCTGGATGTACTGTGTACCGAGTACGGTGTGCCTCATCAAACAACTCCCTCTTCAGCTCTGCACTGGCTGGCATAACCAATCTACCCTTCATCCGTAGACCTCCATCTGCTCCAATGGTCCAATCGGCCTTAGGCTCTTTGGAAATCTCTTCCTTACGGATTTGAATCCAAGAATCTTCCAACTGAGCTCTAACAACTCTGCCACTCCAAGTTGGTTGCACTGATATAGCTCCCAAAAATACACTAGTACCACCAAACTCAGGTCTAAAATCAAATTGGCTAAGAGTGAGAAGGTCTCGGTGCAATGAGCACCTCAAAGCCGCAATCTGATGTCGACGCTTCCTACTCAAAGCATCTGCTACGACATTCGCCTTCCCCGGGTGATACTGAATCGCGAACTCGTAGTCCTTGATAAACTCAATCCACCTCTGCTGCCTCTGGTTGAGTTCCTTCTGAGAGAACAGATATTTTAGACTCTGGTGGTCTATGAACAGCTCGAACTGCACTCCATACAAGTAGTGCCTCTATGACTTCAGTGCAAATACCACTGCTGCTAGCTCTAAGTCATGAGTGGGATAGTTCTGCTCATGCACTCTCAACTGCCGTGAGATATAAGCTACTACTCTCTGAGTCTGCATAAGGACGCCTCCTAATCCTGCCAATGATGCATCTGTGTAGACGACGAATGTCCTGTCGTTGATAGTCAAAACTGGTGCTGAGGTTAACTTAGTCTTCAAGATATCAAAGGCCTTCTGGCATTCTGTGCTCCAAATAAACTGTACACCCTTCTTCGTAAGGTGTGTAAGTGGCGTTAAAATCTTTGAGAAGTCCTGGATGAACTTCCTGTAGTAGCCTGCTAATCCCAAAAAGCTGCGAATCTCTGTCACTGTCTTTGGTGGCTCCCAATCAAGCACTGCTGTAACCTTAGCTGGGTCTACTGATATGCTTCATCAAGTCCATGAATACCGCGGGTGCATTGGTCAATCCAAATGGCATGACCAAGAACTCGAAAGATCCATAGCGCGTGAGGAAAGCGGTCTTGGGGATATCCATCTCCCGAACCCGCAACTGATGATAACCAGAACGAAGATCAATCTTCGAGAAAAATCATGCTCCCTGCAACTGGTCGAACAAGTCATCGATCCTAGGCAGTGGATACCTATTCCGGATGGTGACCTTGTTCAACTCCCGATAATCTATACATAATCTCATGCTGCCGTCCTTCTTCTTCACGAAGAGGACTGGCGCGCCCCACGGAGAATGACTCCGACGAATAAAACCATGAGCTAACAACTCGTCCAACTGGGTCTGAAGCTCTCTCATCTCAGCTGGCGCCATGCGATAGGGTGCGCGGGATATCGGGGCTGTGTCCGGCTGTAACTCAATACAAAACTCAACCTCTCTCACAGGAGGTAACCCAGGTATGTCCTGAAAGATATCCTGATAATCCAAGACAACTCGAGTCTCTAACAAATCAGAACTCTGATCCCGCAGCATCACCTCGTCGATGAACGCCAAAAGTGACTCCGCAAAGCGATTGCCCTGAGTAGTGGCCACAATCATCTCGGACCCATCGGACGCTCGCAATTTGACTGTCTTCGCAAAATAGTCAATACTAATATGGTAGGATGACAACCAATCCATACCAAGGATGACATCAAACTCGGACATATACAAAACTATCAGATCGACTATGAACTCTGACTCGTCTAAACTGACGATACACCTCCTACAAAGCTCTCCAGAAGCGATACCTCACCTAAAGGGGTGGAGACTGATAAAGGGGTGTCTAGAGGCTGAGCTACGAGCTGGAGTCTAGCCATAAATGCATGCGAGATGAAAGAATGCGAAGCTCCCGAATCGAAAAGAATACGGGCGAAAACGGAATTTACAAGGAACGTATCCTCCACAACTACTCCGCTGGCACCGTGATCACGGGGAACCACTGCATATACTCTGCCTATGGCTGAAGACTGCTCTACTGCTAATGCTGGAGAATATGGGACAATCTGCCCCTGGGGAGCCTCCTGGACTGCTTGAACCTGCCCCTCTGCCCTCTGCGTTGCTGGCGGTGCCTCAAGCCTGTTCTGCTGACCCTGACCTCTGCCCTACTGTCGTTGCTGCTGCTGGTTCGGGCCCCTGTCCTGCTGAGCTCCTGCTGGTGCACTACGACACTCTGATGCCTTGTGCCCGACCTTGTGGCAGTTAAAACAAGATCCCTAGAACTTACGCTGCTGATGCGCTCTCTGATCCTGATGGGGTCCCTTCTTATGAGGGCCCTGCTGCTGCTGATGCTGATGCCCTGACAAAGGTCTCTTGTTCTTACCCTTGTCCCCGCTCTGTCCTGCCTTAGCCTTTCCTTCCTTGTCCTTCAGGAACATAGTAGTCTCAATCTCCTGTGAAGTGGCGGCCTCCGCTACCTCCCTAACTGAATAGAACCTCCTCGAGACGAGGTACCGGCGGAGATTAGGGCGTAGCCCTGCTAAGAACATTTGAGCTTGACGCTCTCCTGTCTGCCACATACCCGTGAAATGCAGCAACTCCATAAGCCGACTCTCATAATCTGCCACTGTCATGTCCCCCTGAGTCATCCGGGACAACTCAATCTCCTTCCCAGTCCGTGCTGCAGAAGAAATATACTGCCCATCAAAGAAGTAGATGAAATCCTCCCATGTAAGGGTCATCCTCTGCTCTGGAGTAAACTGTAGCCGGTACCATCTCCCGGCATCTCCCTTCAGACTGTAGGATGCCAACCTCTGCTTCTGAACCGAATCTACACTGAGTATGTCAAGTATGTTGCTCACATCCTCCTTTCACTTGTGTGCTGCAAGAGGGTCTGGTGACCCCTGGAACTCGGGTGCCCTCATCTTCTGATACCTCTCTACCATACGGAGCCAAACTTCCTGATCCGTGGCTCTATCTGGTACCACTAGTGGAATAGCTACAGGTGCTACCTCTGGGTCTCTCTCTCTAATCGGGACGGCTGGTATCCCCTGTTGCTGAGCTACCGGTGGTGGTGGTGTCCGTGGTGCTATAAGAGTCATTACCAACTCCTCAATGGCTGTCATCCTGGTAATAAGAGGAGCCATGATATCCACCAAATACCGAGGAGCCTGCTGCGGCTCTGGTGGTGCCTGCTTCTACTCGGATGGAGCCTGCTGCGGCTCAGGTGGGGCCTGCTGGGGCTCTACCTGAGCGGCCCTTCGAGTGCGGGGTCTTCCACGTCCTGCCATCTCTCTGATCATAAGAAAAATAAGGTTCATAAGTCAAAGTAGACGTATATACATAGTTCATCACAATATGATTTTCACATCACATAGTATTCACGCATATACTTTAAACAAAAAATAGTTATCATAAAAAAAAAATTTCTCAAAATTTTGAGATATACGCATATATCGTCCTCACTCATACTAGGAAATCCTTAGCGGACTCTACACATGAATCCTAAGAAACTCTAACCTAGCTCTACGACTCGACACAGGATGATCCTAAGGATACTGGAACTAGAGCTCTGATACCAACTGTGACGCCCCTGGGTTCACACAAGGCTACAGTCCGAGGTAGAGCTCTGATACCAACTGTGACGCCCCTGGGTTCACACAAGGCTACAGTCCGAGGTGAAACCAGAAATATCAAACCTGCCATGCACCACACCGTACAAAAACATGTTTCACCATCACAATTACTATCTCTCTAGTGGAATCAACAACAGGTGTAGTACAAAGCAAGTAATAGATTATACAAGAATCAACTGATGAAATAATAGAGATCAAATTAATATTTCATCATCTAATTTACTGAAATACAAGTAAATGTCTGAAATAAATGAACTGGAGTTCTCAACAAGTCTCAAATACAAAATATCTGACAAGAGGAAATAAGGCACACAGCCTTTACAACTTCTAGAATAAAACTCTCAAATGTCTAAACAGAAGTCTACAGTGGAGCTCAAAGAAAATATAACTAAATAGACGGCTGAAGCTAAAGTGCATCGCCATCAACCTGCGACTCTCCGGGCTCCTGGCTCATTACCTAAAAGGGGGAGGGACAACGAGCATCAAAGCGCTAGCGAGAAACATCACAACCAACCCCAAGGGATAGGCCTCGTTGTATATGAAAATACAGTTAATACATAATAATATAAATCATTTACACAAACATTTATGGGTTTTAGTACTTAGGGAAATACAACACGAGCATAGGTACGTCGTGCGAAATAATCCAAACAAGGAAACCCTCATGTATATACCTTGTATCTCAAATTGTAGATCCCTAATTACAAAACCCGAAGTTGGTCACTAGAATAATAAAGAAAAGAATACATACCCATCTCTACCGATAAAATGTAAATGAAACGAAGCTACAATAGGTGTCATGTACGACCTAGGCAGCTATCATGCCCCAGCCTAATACCATATGTCGTGTACCTAACTTGGTTGAATAACGTGCTCAAGGTTTAGCAAAAGTCTAAAACATGTTTGAAGTGGATTATAGTCCAACACGAGGACTCTAATGGATTATAGTCCAACACGAGGACTTTAATGGATTATAGTCCAACACGAGGACTGCGTATAAGAAAGTATGCGTGTCTTATTCCCGTACATACCCTGCTGTACTGACTTAAACTTGTGTCCGAAACGTCATCTCACATGTACAGGTGAAATCATAATCACTGCAATTAAATACTCAATAAACAAGGCACTCCACAAGTTCAAACGTGATAGATAGTACCCTTGAATATGTAGATATTGTATGCATATATACTTATATATACCCAGCAGGTGATTTAAACAGAAGCACGAACGAAACAGAAAGAAAGTACTGCGATGAGTCGACTCGTGCTCAACTATGAGTCGACTCAGTAGAACACATTGGATATCAGGAAAGGACTTCGTGAGTCGACTCATGGTTTGTTATGAGTCGACTCATGACTTATGGGTCGACTCGTATACTAACGAGTCGACTCAGCAGAAGCAAAAAGGCAACACAACTAGGCTTCATGAGTCGACTCATGACAGTCATGGGTCGACTCAACCTGATGAGTCGACTCATGATGAGTCGTGAGTCGACTCACGGGCAAAACAAAGCATTTCTCACAACTGAAACTCGTTCAACTCGATCCACACTTCCATTTTACTGATCTACACTTCTATAGCCATCGATTCTCGACTATGATACAGTGAGAAAAACATGTTCATCATGAGAAACGATTTTCTTGTAGGTTAAATCTAATATTTAACTCCTATACATGAAAGAAAACATTTAATCAATATAAAACTTATATTTTTATTCTTTAAATAAAAATTCCAGATCTGGGTTTTTATCAAAAACTTGTTGGTGGGGATTTAAAATCCGAAATACATGATTTCTAACATTTACCCTGATAAGGATATTGATTTATACTTGAAAATAAGTCTTAGGCTCAATAAAACTCATGGAAAACAGTTATAAACTATTAAAAACATGGGAGAAGGATTGGGCGAGATGTTACTCGCCTCAGAAGTGATGATGAACAATCCCCTTCGCTGCAATCCACAAAAAGCCGCTGAAAATCCCCAAAAATCACCCAAGAATACCCAAAAACGAGCTAGGGTTTAGAGGGGGAGAAGTGGCTAGGGTTTCTCTAGGGTTTTCTGATCAAAAAGAGTGTTTTCGGGTAGAGGGAAATATATATGAGTAGATAAAACCCGACCCGAAACCCAATAGACCCGAACTGAGAAAAGCCAGAGATCCACGATGAGTCGACTCATGGTATATTATGGGTCGACTCATGGGTCATAGGTCGACTCATAATTCATGAGTCGACTCAGCAGAAACAAAATGGCAACATGACTCGATTTCGTGAGTCAACTCATGATAGTCATGGGTCGACTCATAGACTAGAAACTGTATACTATGACTCTGCTGCATATGATTTGAAATCTTGCACACTCAACCTCATTACTGATGTACATATACATACTCAAAAATCTACGGGGTCTTACAATATTTTCTACAGAAAACTGTAGCACTTGTATAATCTTTAACTGATATTTTGAGATAGTAAATAAACTCCAAATTTAACCAAATCAGTTCCAAATTAAATCTATATATATCTAGTTTCTGAAACAGAAAACCATTCTTAAAAATAGTTTGTATAGAGAAATATATATTCTTTTTACTAACTACATGTCCTGTAGAAAAACTGCTACACATGTATAATGTTTAACTGGATATTTGGGATAACAAATGAACTCCAAACTGAACCAAACTTATACTAATTGAAAGATGTATGAATCTAGTTTTCAAAACAGAAAACTATTTCTAAAAATAGTTTTTCTACAGAAAGATATGCTCATTTTGTGGAGCTGTGTTCTGCCGTATTGAGATGCATTCGCGGAGTTTTGAGCCGCTTGATGTTACACGTATAGTCATGAATATATTGTGTTACGTATTTAAGAATTCCAAGGGGAATATGATGAGTTTTGATTTGATTATATTTAAATTAGATATTATTCATACACATGTTGGATGTCGTTGATGAGCACAACTCAGTACTATATGGGATAGTACGTCGACATATCAGATATACACAGTTTATATATAAGGTGAATATTGTTGATGTGCTTAATTCAGTACTACATGAGGTAGTACATCGATATTCCACATGTACATGCCTTTGAGTCGGATTTTAGGAGTCTTCATCTAGCCGTCCGTCCCGCACTAGGGTGCGATGAGGCTCGTGAGCCGTATTTTTAGGATATTTATTTGGTAGTCTGTCCCGTACTTATGTTACGCACTAAGATCACGATGAAACTAATAAGCCGTGTACACAGTTTAGGATACCTACAAAATAGTCCGTTGCACTGAGATAATTACTTAATAGCCTAAGTGTGGCAGATGTCGGTTATGAATACGACCTATCACTGAACTATATGACCGAGATACGTTGCTTTTGAAAGTATACAAAATTTTGTGTTGGTATTTTATTCTATCTCCCCAGTGATAGTGAAAGATATTATAAATACGATGTGTTAATGTCTTAATTCTTTTACTGGTTTCTTTACTTCTTAGTTAGGATGAATGATTAGAGATTCACAACTTGAGACATATGGTATATATATGAGGGTTTCCTTGTTTGGATTATTTCGCTCCATGTATCAGTCTCGTGTTGTGGATTTCCAATTATTGGTTTTATTAGATTGTCTTTTCTTAGTTCAGTATTAATGTTTAGATATCTACAATTTGAGACTTATGGTCTATACATAAGGGTTTTCTTGTTTGGATTATTTCGCTCGACGTACTACATCTCATGTTGTAGGTTTCTAAATATTAATCCCACTTAGATACGGGGAAAATGAATCTAGGTAGACTATGCTTAATAGATAGATCCTTCACTCCATCTAGCAGCCCTTCCCCTAGGGTGGATAGAGGTAATCTTGCTGTAGCGCTCTGACGCTCTTGTTGTTATTCTTTTTATTTTAAATTACTTTTCAGACAGTTTGGATTTTCGAAGAGCCACAGGGTGACGGAGTTCTGGCATAGTCGCCGTCGTGTATTTTTACTTATAGAGACTCCATTGTAGTTTTGAGTTTTATCTAGATATTAGAGTTTTATTTTCATATTGTAAAGGCAGTGTGCCTTAGTACGATTGTTTGTTGATTCATGTTGAGATATTTTCATTATTCAGATATCAGATGTATTATAGTTAACATATGATTCTTTTTATTTATAAGATATCTCTTCTATATCATGTCTATTATATTTATTCCCTTTATTTTGCCTGTTTTGTACCTGCACTTCTATTTGGTTCCACTAGAGGATATTGACGTAATTGGTGAAACGTGTTTATGCACAGTGTGTGTGAATGTCAGGTTTAATATCTCTGGTTTCACCTTGGACTACAACCCTGTGTGAACCCAGGGGCGTCACATATACATAAATAAATTTTATACCACAAATATTTATTATATTTTATTTTTTATCAGTTTCAATACCAAAGTTATCACTTTGTGGGAAGATTTAGCATGTGCTCTAGAGGAAAAATTAAAATGAGAGAATTAAAGCTCATTGGTTATTATTATGACCGGTTTGTTATGATCTAGATGCTTGCATGTTTTTAAATATATACATAATATTATATTATATTTCTGTTAATTTTATTCGCAATGAAATGATTGATAAGCCTTTTGTCCACGTATGCTACAAATTTTTATATAAATTTGAGTGATAATAAGGATGTTATTCAAACTCAAGCATATTTTGTAACTTTTTAAGACATAATATAATTACCTTTTCATAATTTTTTCACAATTATGACAATTATAAGTAATTATTTTACTTATCTTTTTTCACAGTTATATTGATGCGCCAACTCAATACAAAATTATTGAAACTGGAACAAGATCTCTAAGCACACAAGTCAAATTTGAAATCGACAATAGTACAATTGATGATATTTTTGAAGTAAAGGAATTGAATGACGGTGATGTAAGGGAATTTTAATTTATTTTTTGTATTTAATTATTTTCTAAACTTTATATATATTCAATTATAGTTTTTATTACTATATCAATATAAGAAAAAACATGCTACAGTGATAAAAGTTATCTTATTATTACATGATATACTTGAACTATTAATATTTTAATTAATTTATCATGCACTTTATTATTTTTTAGTTTTTAATAATTAAATTGATGATGAAAATATTTTTTATCTATACTATTTTTAGGAGAAACGTTTTTTTGCAATGCTCAAATCATGGGAGTTGAGGAGCTGCCCGGTTAGCAATATTCTTCTCATGCTGATTGTAATAACAAGTTGAAAGAGATTAATGAGGTTCTTTACTACAATCGTCATAAAAAAGAAATTAAATATATAGAAGAAAGGTAAACATGATATTAGAATTTTTATAAATATAAATTATTTATAGTTTATAAAAATTATATTGAATAACCAATATATAATGCAAATATATATTTAACTTTAGGTACAAACTTACCTTACAAGTGACGAATGGAACATGCATCACTACATTTGTAATATTCCATCATGACATTCTACATTTGATGAAATCGGTCCATCAGAATTAGCATATTCACTTGGTTTGGTAATTTACATTGAAATTATATTATAATTTTAATATGTTTTTAATTTAACTAGTACGGTGCACGTGCTTTGCACGTGTGTCCATATTTATGTTTATATGTAGACTATAAGTGCGCATTGCAATGATAATTTTATGTATCTAATGTATAATTTTATTATATAATAGTATTTCAAATTAGTTTGATTTGCATTAACACTTTATTAGATATCAAATTAGTTTTTCCAATCATAACATTTATACATTTTATTTAGGGTAAATTTCACAAATGCCTCACGATAAAGCCCTCGAATTTTTAAAATTTCACAAAACTCTTTAAGTCTTAAGATTCTCAGAAACCCACTTTCAAACCCTAAAAGCGTGAAACATAATTTTCATTGAAAAAAAATCAACCTGCATAATTTTACTCATATATGAAAAAGTACGAAGTAAGGATTATTGCCATTAAGAAGGAATTTTTGAAACTTTTTGAAAGTTTAAGGGGATTGAGATCGCCAAAAAAAATTGTGTGTGTGTGGTGGGGTGGGGGGGTGGGGGGTTACAATATTTTGTAAGTTAATGGTTTTATCTAAGAAATGACTAAATTTAAAGGGTTTTCTAGAAGGCTAAAAAAACACTTAAATACCTTATATTTTCATCTTCCTTAATCTTATACACCCAAAATTGTAAAAGTTTGAACATACGTACCCAGCTTGTTTAAACATGGCAAACTAGTATATTATGTTACTTTAATTTCTGAGTATTCGCATGTTCTACTCACATGTCAATTATGGCTTTGTTTTACCCTATTTGATTTTTTATTTATATTTTTACCTACCTTTTTACAGTGGGAGGAGGATGATTTCAGCTAAGGGTAATATGATCTTAACCCTAAAAAATTAACTCAATTTAGAAATTCTAATGGAAAAATTGGTATCCTTAATATATATATTTCTCCTTCATTACCTTGTTCTTGATCTAAATTGAAGTTGATCTATGATTTAATTGTTTGAAAGAAACAACACTGGTAAAAAAGAAACTTATAACACGGGTTAAGAAATCTTAGTTAGCTAATAATTTGTTTTGATAAATTCAAAGAGATGTATGGCCTAACTCTTCGCCTCCTATGGCCATGCTATTCATTAGCCTTTTGAGATGATAATTTAAGGTTTCAAATTTTATTATTATTTCATTATTCGCATAATTTTACTAAACTAATAGCCAATTTAGTAATCAAATTATTCTTGACTTGCTATTATGCCAAAAAACTTATGATATGAGTAGATATATGTGAAAAATAGTCTTATATCTCTCCTTTCATTACCTAGTTACTGATCTAGATCGACATTCACAATAGTTTAATGGATTGCAATAAACAACATTGACATAGAAGAGAATTTTATATAATAAACATAATAACTCAAGTTCAAAAATTTCTTACTTAGCAAATAACTTATTCTAATTTGTTTATGAAATGCTAGTTTATTGACTCAAGATTTATAATTATTAGTTTTTAGCATAATTTCACCGAATCAATAGTTACTTTTACGTTCATAAATTTCAATAAAAATGTTATAATATAAGAACTAAGAAGCTAAAATAGATTGCCAATGCAAGAGATCAAATCATTCTTCGTCAATCATCAACATTCAGTTTTAAAGATTAAACAACAAATCAAATTCTTCTAATCAATATTGAAAAAAAGATAAAAAAGACGAATAGATTTGCGACCTTGTAAAATTATCAATATGCTCTTTATTTTTTATTTTCCTTTTCATCATTCAATTTTATTCCACCAACGTTTTTAGTAAATCTGATATGAATATGCCGTTATAATATATTAAATTAACTTAGTTGTTACTTAAATTATTAAATTAATTATAATTAATTTACTAATATAGAATAATTTTAGCCTCAAACTGTTAAGCTACATAATTAAGATAGGAGTTTCCTTTTGCTCATTTAATTCAATGCACGTAATCATGTAAAGAATCACTAAAAACGTTATAGTTAACAAAGTGCCCCACGATTATGGTTTGAGAACAAAATAGAATGTTAAAATGTATATAAACTTTAATTATTATTTATTAAATGAATCACTTATTTTTACATCATCTCCAAAAAAAGGGCAAAAAAATAATTTAACACCTTAGATCTTAGTCTATAGCAATGTTGATCAAGAAAAGAACATGAAAATTATAAAGATCGTAGAGAAAGTAAACTCGAAAATTTCAAAGTCGCAAGCAGCAAAGAGAGCTAGATTTGACTCTTTTCTTCTCAATCTAAATTTTAATTACGAATTAAAATAATGATTGGAGAAATTTGATAAAATTTTCTTGTTATTTATAGTGATTTGGTAGGAGTGGAATAGTTGTAACGTTTTTTTATCATTAGTGCACATAAAGTTATGTTAGTGTACCATGAGTTAGTGGAGGAGTGTTATGAGTGGGTGATTAATTAAAAAATTAATGGCAATCAATTGGGAGGTTATGAAAAATTGAGCATGTATGTCTTCATGTATGTATGCATGGATGTGCAAGCATTTGGGAGGTTATAAAAAATTGAGCATGTATGTATGAATGGATGTACTGGAGGGCATTTTGGGTAGAAATGTTTTAACATGGCAATACACTTTTATAATAGTATTAGATTAGATTAGATATTGTGCTTTCTTGTTTTAGTAAAGCTCTCTTGTTAAAGAGGAAAATGGACATTTTCTTATTTTCTAGGACATTGTGATAATTGCAAAGGAGTATGGGTGCTAAACCGTATCCGTATTCGAGGAAATACACGAAACCGTATCTGTTAGGATACGGATATGATTTTACTCGAATCTATAACCGATAGGATATGGTTACGGATATGGTTTTGTAGTGAAATATCTGAATTCGTATCCAAAATATTCGAATGCATATTAGTCATACTCTTACGATAGATTTAATTCTTAGATTATTGATTTGTGATTATTTTTGATGATCAAGATGTCTAATCTTAGCTTTTCAGTTATAATGAATATATTAACGAACTACGTTTTTCTCAATACTATCTAGTTTTCTAATATCTGTTTTGTATCCGCATGCATATCCGCTTATATATCCACATGTATATCAGTAACCGTATCCGATTTTAGCGGATACGGATATGAATTATCCTTACCGAGGTAATATCCGCATTCGTATCCGAGATGGGTAAGGTGGATATGAATATGGTAAGCATTCGCCGATTAAATCAAAAGTCCAGAGATTTTGACAACGAAAATACTCATTGATGAGCATTTATACTCATCGATAGCATTTATGCTCATCGATGAGACTAATTTCAACTTGGACGTACATTGCAGCTGAGATATAAACCCTCTTCTCTTACTTTTTGATGATTTTATTCCTGATCAAATTGAGATTGAGAAAAAGAGAGGAAAAGAGACAGGCCTAGGGTTTGAAGGTGTGAAGAAGGAACAATGTTGGAATCTCTCGAGAGCTTATTTAAATCGCATCCTCGTTGTGTTTTCCATCTTCTAATCATCAACTGTCGAGGAGTGTCACCCTTAGACTGTAGTTTCATCATCGTTCTTCCATATCTTCACAATAAACCTTTTTGAGAATGATTTTAGTAAAAAAGGATTGTGGGGTTTCCACTTGCAATCAAGGGATTAATCGGTAGAAATATGTGTTTCCATGTTAAGGTTACAGAATTTAACACAAGCAAATACATTGAAGACTACACGGTTATTAAAATCATTAACGATGATGTGGATGATGAAAACAAGAAGTTTCCACTTGCAATCAAGGGATTAATCGGTAGAAATATGTGTTTCCATGTTAAGGTTACAGAATTTAACACAAGCAAATACATTGAAGACTACACGGTTATTAAAATCATTAACGATGATGTGGATGATGAAAAACTTAAAGGGTTGTTACTACTAACTGACAGAAAGGTAAAATTTCAATAATCTTTTTAGGGACTGTTTGGTTCATTTCCATAAAATAATGGAAATGGATTCCCTCACAAATAACCATATCCAAAAAGTTATTTGGATATCAAAGGAATCCATAACTTGTGTTTGATATGGAATGATAAAGTAAAGAATAGAAAAGCATATCCTAAACTCATGTTTGTTTCATTTCCAAAGAATAAAAAAACCACCATCATAGAAAGCTTTTCTTGAGCTTGTTTATGTTTGATCCAAAACCATAGAATAGGAAAGAACCCAAAAAAGTGTGAATAAACATACATGTGGTGAAGCTACCCCCTAGATGATAAAATCACCAGCACAACTCACTTGAGCAACAGCTATAAACGGCTAATTTATAGGAGTTGCAATCCTATAAAAAAATAACCAGCATTCCACAAGCATTATTGCAGTTCATTTCAACCATTTTTTTGAAGGAAACCGTGCTACTGTATTGAAGATGGAGCTAAAAATTGATAGCAAACAAGCTTTTGACCCATATGAAGTGAAGTGTAAATGCAAGCTTCCAACACCTTTGAAGTTGTGTGCAAATGGAAAAAATAAAGGGTGATATTATTGGGGTTGTGCTAAGTTTCCAAAAAATGAATGTAACTTCTTTCATAGGGCTAAGAAAGAGAGTGATTGCAGAAATAGTGCTCAAGTATCACAAAGTGAAGTCATTATTAAAGATAAAAAGTCAAGAAATATCAAAAGACCGAAGAGAGAATTGAAGTCAGCAGACCATCAAGTGATTGTTTGGAAATTGAGTGCATTGTTTTTATTCATAATTTGTGCACTCATCATTTTCTTTAAAAACATGCCATGTAGTTGCAAAATGTTTTGAGATATGAATGGAAAGTTTTATGAATGTCAAACAATGGAGTATAAGGCTCAGATTAAAGTCTTTTTATCAGTATATGATGCCTCGTCTAAATATTGTGACTGCATTATAGATTGCCTACACATAATGGTTGCCTCATCTAAAAAGTACATAGTAATTTAGATTGCAATCTCATCATGGTATGCCTTATCTAAATAATAAAATCACAATATAGGCTGTATTAACAAAGATTGACCAATCATCATTGCCTAATGCAAAAAAACCAAACTGATAAATATATATATGTGCAAGAAAGACAAATGAAATCTAAACAAGATTAGAACAAAAAGATAACTTGGATTTTTAACTCAAGGCGATTAGACCTTAAATCAAAGAGCACCAAACTCTGATACTAATTGTTAGACCCTAGAGGGGGGGGGGGGGGTTTGGGGGGGGTGATTAGGGTCTTATGCTAATCTAATCCGATTTTATGCCAATTAAAACTAATTAACAAGTTAACCTAGAAAGTATAAAATACAACAAGATATGTGAGCTAGGATAAGTGATATACACAAGGGTAAACAAAATAAACAAGATAGTGGATGATATAAATAATGAGCAAGGGACAATGACGACAAGAAACATAAACATAAGAGTAAGTGCGCCATAGCAAACTCAAACACACGATATGATCACGGAGTTCGGACCTTTCGTCCTACGTCTCCGTTCCCAACTCCCGGGAAGAAATCCACTATCACAATCGAGTTTTCTACGCCCACCCGACTAACGTTTACACCTCACAATTCGGTTTTCTAGCTAACCGAAAACTCTACAATCTCACACTCTTGTGATCATACTTTACACCCTCTAAGTGTTGACCTCTAACCCGTATCTACCTTAAGTGTTATGAATTACAACCTACCTTTAGGCATTACCACCTACCTCACTCCTCTTGGGACGATCTGTCTCTCACCACACACTCCTCTCGGTGTATAAGTGTATTACAAAGTGATCTACACAATTAAAGCTCGAATACAACAAATTTATTCTCTACAATAGATGAGAACTCAATGTAGGCTCACTCTCAATTGTTACAACTCCCCACAACCCAAATTATACTAAGTATGAAAATACAATAAGCTCAATGGTTGTGTATATAAGTAATGAGAAATAAATCAAAACTAAACTCAATATAATTCTAGCTTAATAACAATGATAATCAAACATATAAAAGAGCTAGAAATAGAGTTTAGAAAACCTCTCAATAGATCAAGAGATCGAGGGAGAATAGTTGGATGTTCAAACACCAATAGATGATCTCCTCAAGCTCTTGTGAAGTTGATTTCACAAAATCAAACTCTTAATTGCTTAAAAGCTTCTTAAACAAACTTAAACCAAAACTTAAACCCTTGTTAAAACTTTCTTAAACTTGTTTAAAACACTCTTATGGTATAGAAATGGGGGGTGATTAGGGTCAAGAGGCTCTAATTATGCAATAAAAATTAAGACAAGCAAACCACAATAAACTAATGCAATCAAAGTAAGTGAGATAGGGTTAGAAATCGTTATCCTTGACGCGCGATGTGTTAACGAGGTTCAGCCCGCTGACCTACGTCCCTGCTCCCCACTCTCGAGGAGAAATCCACTACACACCCGGTTTGGAAGCCGGAACTTCTTCTACACAACGATCCCACACGATCTCTCACTACACAGTTTGATCTCAACAGATCACACTCCCTCATAGTTGATCTACACAAGATCTCACTCACACAGCAGAAGAAAAGATGCAAGACTCTCTCTTTACACAGCCCCTATGGTAAAGAGAAGGATTACTGAAGCTGGGAAGTGAACACAAACAAAACCACAGAGAGAAAACACAGAGAACAGGTTTGAAAATTTTTCTCAGGAAGACAACGTCTCTCTCTGGTTTTTGCAAACGTTAGGGCTACAGGGAAGATGAAGGAGAAAGGGTTTAAATAGAAGAGATTAAATATTTTAAAAACACAACCCAATCTTCCCAATTAAGAAAATAATCTCCTTTTCAGACCATTACCACAGACAGTGCCAAACACGGTTAAGTGAAAGCACAGCAAACGAGGCAATCGACCGTTGGAAAAAAAGTCGTGGCTGACCGAAGGGATTTGCGGTCGAACGAAAAAATACTTCGGTCGACCGACCGAAAATCCGGTCGACCGCGAACAACTTTGAAAACTTAGAAAACAAGTAGAGCCATCATCGGTCGACCGGCGCGGTCGACCGATATAAAAATCGAGATTTCGGTCGACCGCACCGGTCGACCGACGACCTCTCTGGAGCCCAGTAACGAATGATCATATGTGCGGTCGACCGGTCCGGTCGACCGCATTCTGATACATTGCAGAAACTGATTTTTGACTTAACTAAAATATTTGCAAAATATTTGTTTGACCTCTGAAAATTATGAAACTTTGTAAAATGTTTTTAATACTAAAAAAAACTGCTTGGAAAAAGAATTTTACAGATAGGTCCTCATACTTGTGAAAAATAGTATTTTGTGAAAAACGCTTAAAAACATAAGTATGAAAACGTGTGTGTGATTCCCAATAGCTTCAAGTAAAATCAGTAACTCTTTGCCTACATTCTAGCACTAGAGAGAAAAAAATAAAAGATAGCTAATATCCTCATATAGAATGCAATGCTTGAGTCTTGATATAGCTTGAATTTGATGAAGCTTCTATTTGAATTTGTTGTTCTTGAAATAACGTTGCTTCATCACTATGCCTCCTCCTCCTTTGGATATCATCGTTGTAGCGTATGTTCCATCCAATCCTCCATTTATGGCACTAACAAGCTTGATAAATGAATTTACTACATTTGCACTTAATAAGCCATTAGTACCGATAATGGTGGTTGTAAAACATCATCAAAACATAAGGGCTAACAATCTCCCCCTTTTTGATGATGACAACCAACCATTATATAAGAGCAAAAAAAAAATAAAAATAAAAATAGCTTATAGATAAGTGCTCCCCCAATCTATGAGCTCCCCCTAAGTATATGCAACAAATGAGGAGATTTCTCTCCCCCTTTGTCACCATAAAAAATGGGGTAAAAGCAAGCAATGTTGACTTTCACATAGTGCATAAGCCCAAACCATTTCTTATGCGACAAAAATCATCCTCTCCAATAGGCTTAGTAAATATATCCGCTAGTTGAGATTTTGTGTCAACAAATACTAGGGATACATCTTGTCTCTCTACATGATCGCGTAAGAAATGATGGCGCACATCAATATGCTTAGTTCTAGAATGCAAAACCGAATTTTTGGAAATATTTATAGCACTTGTGTTATCACAAAAAATTTTAATATTTTGAAAGTTCAAATCATAGTCAACTAAGCTTTGTTTCATCCATAAAATTTGAGCACAACATAAGCCGGCGATAATGTATTCCGCTTCCGTAGTGGACAATGCAACATAATTTTGTTTCTTGGAAGCCCAAGAAACAAGTG
>NC_033802.1:48046960-48068494 GCF_001876935.1 Asparagus officinalis | reverse complement strand
TCCAGAGAGTTGCATGTTGACGGAGATATAGTTTAGATCATCGCCATTTATTTACTAGATATTTAGTACCCCACAATTGATATTTATGAGTTTAGTATTCTTTTAGAGATGTATTTTATATCGAAGGCTGAGTGCCTTAGTAGTGTATTCAGTTGACTCTTGTATTCAGGAATTTATTACTTTATTTCAGATTGTCAAATATACTTCGTTGTTTCTGTTGGAACACGTTTATATTTATTATTGGATCTTATCTATATGGTATTCTTTGCATTATTATCATTATCCTATCTGCTTTGTACCTATACTTGATCATTATTTGACTTCCACTAGAGAGATATTACTGTGATGGTGAAATATGTTATTGCATAGTTTTGGGTGTATGGCATGTTTGACATCCTTGGGCTCACCTTGGACTGCAGCCTTGTGTTTAACTAGGGACGTCACACTAAGAGATTTATTCAGAGGGTTGCAGATGATAATGAAACTAAAAAATTACCCATAGACTAGATGAAATTCAATATCTTTGTCTAGCTAACTTATTGGCAAAAGCTTAAAATCTGACACAACTTAGATGTCATACATATTGAAAAAAATATTTGTGACAATCTAGTGTCAACACTCGCGTAAGATGCCAACAAATCAAAGGACAATATGTGAGCTCATAAAAATCTAGTTGCATTGGATATCTAGAAAGATTTGCAACCACATGAAGTTGGATTTAACAAATATGAGTTGCCTTCTTCTCATATTATAACGTCAAAAGAGTAGATGTAGAGATTTTTTAAAGTCCTCAAATCATTAAAGTCACCTGATGGATATTCAATTAATATATCAAATAATGTCCGTGTGCAAGAGAGGAAACTTTTAGGTCTGAAAAGTCATGATTATCACATCTTTCATCATCAGTTGCTCGTGATTACACTTTGTAACAATGTAGTGAAAGAAGCATCCAATATTATAATTGAATAATATGGATTCTTTAGAAAATTATGCTCAAAGTTTATAGATGTGACTCAATTTAAAAAAACTTAAAGTGGAAGTGGCTGAAACTATGCACAATATGGAAGTAATATTTTTACTATTTTTTACAACCATGGTCCATCTTACACAACATCTATCAAGTGAGGCTATAATTGTAAGACCATAATGTACCATTGGATGTATCTGATAGAGAAGCTACGCGCTTCAACAACTTCATTAAATATGTATGTAATCTTAAAATCTAAACACCTTTGTCAATAATATCCTTTTCATTTTTTGTAGATGTTTAGGCTTCATGAAAGGCCTAGTGCATAATCAAGCTCGTCCAGAGGGTTCGATTACCAAAATTTATATAGCTAACAAATACCTTTAATTTGCATCTCATTACATCTACAATGGAAAAACAACATGCAAGGCACTAGCGAGGGGTAATAAAATCATTGTTTATCCCATATCTGAGTTGTATGAGGCTCATGCATTTATACTGAAAAGCCTTGAAAAGTTTGATGTCTATCAAAGGTAACATAAAATTTAGAATATGAAAGTTTTTAAATGCTAATCTAGTCTCTATTTCTATTAATATTAGGTGAAATCTACATAAGCTTAAGAATGAAATAACTGGTAGAAAATCAGCACATGGTATTAAAAACATAGGAAGGATTTCTCAAACTGGGTCAGAAATGAAGTAAGTGTTTTAAAATTTTAATTGTCTAAAATTTTTATAATTTAAGTTAAACTATTAAATGTGGCTGATGCATGTTTTGCTTAGGTCAAAAAAGAGCTTCTCAATGGTACCTCAACATCCGAAGAAATTCATATTCACACATAACATCCTTACTACGAAGTAAGACAATACAAAGAACACCTTGTTAATGGCTATAAATTTAGAACACTAGAAAATGGCGAGAATCGGGTAATCCAAAATGTTATGTCATATGATGCTTCACTCAAGATTATTTTTCAAACACAAGAGATCAAAATCCTAATGAAGTTAACATATTATATTATGGGTAATTGGAAGATAATGTGGATATATTTTACGGATATGGTAAGGAAAACCAATGTAGTCACTTAATGTTTAAGGTTCGAAGGTCTCCTGCAAAATCGCGCCTAGATCATTATGGGTTCACTCTTGTCAATCTTGATAAATAAGTTTATCTAGATGATAGGTTTATCTTTGCAGAATAGGCAAATCAATGTTTCAATGTAAAAATCTGAAGGTTGTAACTGCTTGGGCCAATTGGTATAAAGAGCCAATGTCTGTTGTTCTTCCTAATGACAACAAAGATGATGATGAGGCTGGAGAAGACAATAACAATGAACTCATTAATTCATTAGATGATGTTTGGCAAAACTACTTCTATCTGCAGAATGTCATCTTAAAATGTCTAATCTCAACACTCAGACTAACATTTCTAATTTTAATTGAAGCCAATAATTCTAACTCAAAACTCCAGGAATAAAAAAACAAAAGCAAATTGCAAATTTTGCCAAAATGATATGGACACGATCCTGCTCAAGACATAAAGAGCAAGATGTAGAAGGTATGAATTTTTAAATACTTTTAAAAGTTAGAAAATGAGAAGTGAAAAAATAAATTGTAAATAAATGGTTGTTATAAGCATTTACACCTTCCTTCTTATGCATATTAACAATTTAATAGAAATTGCAGATGAGAGGTAAGAGGCTTTCTTTTGAAGGCGTGATCGATCACGATTCATGACCCCAAGCGATAGTTATTTCAAGGTGACATTGCTACCACCATCTCCTCATATTGGTAATTCATATTTTTATTTTTTATTATTCTTTATATTTATTTGTTTTAATATCGTCTTTAGTTTTTTAGATGATCGATCACTTTCAGTGACTCTAAGCTCGGGTCGTTCTATACCTGGGTCCTCTAGAGAACTATCAACACCATCTTCTCATAATGGTCCTCTAGAGAACTA
Source organism: Asparagus officinalis (assembly GCF_001876935.1). Lineage (NCBI taxonomy): Eukaryota > Viridiplantae > Streptophyta > Magnoliopsida > Asparagales > Asparagaceae > Asparagus > Asparagus officinalis. The sequence goes on along the minus strand of NC_033802.1, from coordinate 48,065,564 downwards.
TCAACATCATCTTCTCATAATGGTACTTAGTAGTTAATATTACATAGTTTTTAAATAATATTTTTGTATTGATTATCATCTTTAATTTTTAAGTGGTTCCTGGACACCATCTTCTTGTGATGAATGGCCGACAATTTCCGGCCACTTGTACCTGATATTTACCATCTACCATTATTGTCAGATGCATTTCAATATAAGTCTAGATCTGAGCAGCTTAATCCACCTATAGTAAGAAAATTATTAGAGTGGGGTGATTTGATAAAGACTAGAAAAGAAAATGCAATTCCAACGAAGGATAGAGAGATTGAGAAGGGTAAGTTTAATAATTTTATTTTTTTATAATTTGAATCTTAAAGTTATTAATATTCTTGCTCATTGAACTTCCACCCAAGAAATAGGACAGTGCGAACAAGCCTCAAACAAAGGAAATACTGAAAGGACAAAGAGTTGTTCTTGATTGGAGTAACGCAAGTGTGCCAAACGAACCATAGGGTACTAAATAACTACATTAGAGTTTTAGTATGGAGAGCAAATATTAGTAACCCATTCTCCACCTACCCTGAGCTACCATGGACATCCTTCATGGATCTATTGAGGATTTTTCTATCAAAATGGTGATCTCCAGTCTAATAAATGTACGTCAAAAAGCTCTATGCTTCTTCCTTCAAGCTTGGCCTATCCTATATGCATCAAAAATCTCAAAAATTCTGATCTCCAGAGTTTAATAGGCCTTATATAGAGATCCTTGACTTAATGAGTTAACTATCGGGTTGATCGCTTTTGACTTAAAATCTATTTAGACTTTTTAACACATAAGCCCTTGTAAAAATTATATTTTAGTAACAAAATTGTAGAGATTCCTTTAAACTAATAAACATAAAAACTACTCATCTCTCATTGCCAGAAAATTAATTACAAAATTATTTTTTGATCTCTATGACATTATGACGTGTTACATGATTTGAAGATTCTGCAAATCCAGAGAGGGTTGTTTTCAATAGAGGCCCAATGAACCGATGTAATGCCCAGATGTACCAAAAATTAGGCATGACCCATCCATAATAAGGAGAGTCCACCTGTTTAATTTTTACATACACTCCTATACATATACAGTAATACTGAAGAGCATAATTAAAGTAGTGGAAATATATATACAACACCTAGAATTACAAAATTGATAGCAGAGTTCATAGAATACAAGAATAGCAGAATGTTAAAGGGAACAATAATATAGTATAAAGTTTGATAATAGCTACAATACTAGGGCTGGATTGGTAGGTATACCAATTTCATTTTTCTAGTACCATGTACCAACCAATATATAATTGGTAGGAAAAATTCACCATTTCTACCAACCAATAACGTTAGTATACCAACTACTTGGTACGGTTGGTACGGTTGGTAATGGGCTTCTACCAAGATATTTACAGCCCAAACATTATCCAAACTTAAAGTAACATATAATATAATTAATTAACAATGATAATTAATTTAGTTTAGAGAGTATTAGAATGTAATATCAAAAGAGAATAGAGGTAATATAGTTCTTAATGTATTATGGTTTTGGAATATGAACAGCTTATATGCCAGATTTGATGAACATTTGCTGCATCTATTGTAAGTTACTATTCTCATGTTGCCTGATTTCAGTGATGCTCGCGTTAGATTTTCTCTAATGTTGATGATGTGTTAATAATCCATCTTTGATGTTGAACTCCATTTACCTGTTAAATTCTGCAAATCTTTACTAGCGCAATGCGTAACACTGATGGTGCTTGATAGCAGTGAATAAAACAATGGACTTAATTATAAAACAATGGACTTAGTCAGAACTTGAAAATATTGGACACATATTTGTAAATGCACTCTGACAACTAATGCTTTAGACAATGAACGCAAGCCCATACTAAAGAAGAATGTTTACAGTGCTTTTTTAGAGAAAACAATACGAAGTTAGCGTCATGAACCATGAATATAGTTTTTGATTGGAAAGTGGTCTTGAACATCGGTCTGTTGAAAAAGTAACATTTTCTGGTCTATTAAAATGACAGTAGTAGCATGCAGCTACTTCAAATCTCTGATAGTCCATAGCCTGTTAGAGAGATCACCTGCTGAATTTGGGCCAGATGTCATACGAGGTGTGCATTCTTATTAACAATCCTCCTCGACATGGTATATATCCCGTTCAGGGGCCATAGATCATCAGGAAATGGTGAAACTTTAGCAATTTTCTTGCGATATATTAAAACTGAAAATACAATCCAGGATTGATAACAGAGTATATGGTGGTTTCATCAGCTCAATAACATAATTCTCCTACTGCCAAAGGCCAAAGGCCAAAGTCTTATACAAATTCAACCAAATTACCGAATATGAAGTCATAAATGGAACATGCCAAAGTCCAAACAGCCAAACTACCAAAGTACTAACAAATTCATAAAACAATTAAAAAAAAGAAATGATAGGTCTAAAAGCGAGACAGGTTGACATGTTGTAGGCGGTGATGGTGCTAGGCCATAAACCCCCAACGCTTGATACCTAAGTAGTTGTGTGAACAGAGCTATTGCTACTTGGGCCGCCCCTTCCTGCCTCCAAGTTTTGTGTAAAAACATTCTCTACAACAATAACATAAATACATAATTAAATCCAATAACAAGTCATAAAAACAATATAGCTCAAACTAAAACACCATTACGTAACCAACAACAATAAGCAATAATAATAATAATAATAGTAATTTGCAGGTACCTCTCTCAAGCTCCTCCAGTTCGTGGTAAATTATCAGATCATCTTCTGTTAGAGGCTCGTAGAGGTTGAAATTTGCAGGTGCACATCTTAACCAATCAGAAGTGCAAACAAGGGCCTCAACTGTCTTTGGTGTTAAAGAAGTTCTGAAAGGATCTACAACTCTTGACCCTAAGCTAAAAGCATTCTCTGAAGCCATAGTGGAGCATGGAACAGCAAGTATGTCTTTTGCTAGCTTGGATAAAATCGGATAAGTTGTTTCTGCTCCCTTCCACCACTTGTCAATATCAAAAGTCTTGCACGTAAGGCTGACATGCCTATCCGTTAAGTACTGATCAACCTCATTCCGAATGCATTGTGATTGCTCCGACATCCTCTCTCTAGCTATCTCCTTACTGACTTCATCAAGGTCCTCGTAGGCAACTCCACCCGTCTCTAAATCATCTTCGAGAGGCTGCTCAGCTTGCTCCATGCCCTCACAGCCTTTATACTCTTCATACATCTTCATCAAGATTTTCTTTAAATCCTCTTCTATCGACTAGATTGTATTTGGGATTGCATTAATCTTTTTCATATCCAATTTAGCCCATTGAAGCTTGTACCTCGGGTCCAACATATTCGCTATCAAAATGATCTTGTTGATAGACTCAAAGCTGCCCCAATACTTGTCAGATTTTGTCTTCATTGAGGTTGCGACTTTCTTCAAAACAGGATCTTCTGAAATGCAAGCCTTGTTGATCTCACATTGCAAGGTGATCATCTCCACAAACAATACATTTGAAGTGATTGATTTCCAAGCACTAAGTCTTAAGGTTGCAACATAAAACTTCTTCAAAAACACACAAAATGCTGCTACATACCTCCAATTTTAAGAAGTTGGAGGTCCAACTTTGTCCGCAAAGTAGCTCTTGAATGCCTCATCCTCTTCACACATTCGGTTAAACGTCAACTCATACTTCAATGCAGCTTCAAGCATAAGATATGTGTTGTTCCATCTTGTAATAACATCTAACAGGACATTGGCATTTGCCTTACACTGTTCCAGAATTGCAAACTCCCTAAACTTGTTAAGTCTTTGTGATGAACTCCTCACATATTTGGCACAATTCCAAATGGCAGCAATCCCACTCTCTAACTCCTTCAAACCGTCCTTCACAATCAAGTTGATAATGTGACAAGCACATCTTAAATGTAGATACTCTCCCTTAAACATTAAGGTCTGGTAACTAGTAAGCCTCCTCTTCATATATTGGACAACCACGTCATTTGCACTAGCATTGTCTACTGTAATAGTAAACACTTTGTTGATCTCCCATTGTCTCAAACACTGCTCAAGTGTTCTCCCAATATCCTCACCTTTGTGACTAGTAATATTACAAAAGTTAATGATCCTTTTGTATAGCACCCAATCGTGGTCCAAAAAATGCACAGTCACCACCATGTAATTAATATTTTGAATCGATGTCCAAGTGTCGGTGGTGATAGAGACTCTTGTGTCACTCATCTTAAGCTGACTCAACAACATAGACTTCTCCAAGTTGAACTTTTCTAGCACGCCCTTAGTAACTTGTTTCCTGTCCAGGACTGTCCATTGTGGTTCCAAGTCATTGCATAAATCCCTGAATCCCTCCCTCTCCACAAACCGAAATGGAAACTCATCCTTGATGATCATCTCAATACACTTATCATCACACATTTTCTTGTTCCACCTCCGGTATCCAGTGCCTCCACTCACATTATCTCGACTCAGCCTCGTCTGAGTGGGATCACTTTCCTTTGCTTTTTGATAACAGGGGTGCTTCTCACATCCCTTGCTATGATACAACATGGAGCTAGTCCTATTCTTCTCTGTGAGGCACAACATTCTTTCGTGACAATAGTTGCAGTTGCAATATTTAGGATCAATTTGACCATCAGGAAGTTTGCACCTGGTAAGGTACTACCACATCTTGCTTTTGTTTGAGGGATCTTTTCTCTTCCGAGGCTGGATGCCTTCATGAGTCCCTTCAGCTGGTGGCAGAGGTGGCAGAGGTGCAGCATGTAAACCAGCAGTGGTCTCTGCATTTGCACTGGATGGAACTGATGGTGTTGAGCTTGAATAGCCCACAGTACCACATTGTGACATAAAAGAATCCATTGCCTACAATGGAACAAGAATAAAACATCAATTGCAAAGTTCACAAAATAGAAAACTGATTCCCTTATGATATACATACAGTCTATCTATTTTTAATCATTGGGGCATTACAATCACGCAACACAATAATATGGGAATTACAATCATACGGTCTATCTATATCCCTTAATTTCAGAAAAAAAGAAAACTGCAGTAAAATAAATTTTCAATTACATGTGCAATAAAATTCATTAATAGGCAAGAAAATCAATAAGGTACATATTCACAGTCATTAATAAGAAAGCATATAAAGTTTAAAAGGAAAACTATAAAGAGGTTGGAAGAGATTGATAGTGATAATGTACAGATTCACAGATTCAGTCATTAATAGGCTGATAATGTACAAATTCATTAATAAGGTGGAGCATATAAAGTTCAAAAGGAAAACTATAAAGAGGTTGGAAGAGACTGATAATGTACAGATTGAATTATTATCACTCCTTGAGACATTTATTCATGTTTTAATATGAGAAATTACAGAATAAAACCCAGGACGAGGGAGAGAACAATCAGTAACATGCTCTCTCGCTAAATCCCAATGGCAAAATCTAAAAATACGACCACCTGATAAAGCCAAACTAAATTGATGATCCACACCAAATAAGAAATGAAAGCTGCAAAGTGCAACTCCTCTAAAATCACAGATTCACAGATTCACAGATTCACAAGGATATAAAGTTCAAAAGGAAAACTATAAAGATGTTGAAAGAGACTGATAATGTACAGATTCACAGATTCACAGTCATTAATAGGCAAGCATGGTTACTTTCTACTAACTAGAATGATTACAACTCCTCTAAAATCAAATCAAATCATAAAAATCTTCAAATGGGTTTCTCTCGTATAACAGATTCACAGTCCTAGACCTAGTAAAACAATAGCAAATTTAAGGAACTATTTACCCACATTTCTGAAAACAAACCTCAATGCATGTCGAAAATAACTAATAAGGCCCAAAATAGGGAAATAAGCAAGAAAAATACAAATACATGTAATAAAAGTATAAAACACGAAATTACCATATGGGTTTAGGGTTTTGAAATGAAAACCTTTCGAAATTACGAGAAGGGTTTTGAAATGAAATGAAACCCATTCGAAATTACAAATGAGGAGAAAAGGGTTTTGAAATGAAACAAGACCTTTATTTGCTCCAAGCCTCCAAATGTCGAGCCCTTCGTCGGGAATTGAGCGGAGATTGAGAAATTTTTAGCGAAGAAAAAAATGGGGTTTCAGAAGGGGAGAGGACTCAGAGGAGAGTGTGGTGGTGCGGCGCCTGGTGATTTCCTGAGACTGAGAGTGAGAGTGGGAGGCTGAGACTGAGAGAGATTAGATTAGGTTTACAAAAAATTGAAGGTTGAGATTTATTTCCCTAAATCTATGGTTGAGATTTAAGGATATATATCTATTATATATATATAATAATTTAATATAGTATAAGTTGGTAGGTACAATATACCACGGTAGAGGAAAATTGTGTACCACCTACCATACCATATTTTGAAGCTGGTACGGTATACTGTACCGTGTACCGATTTGATGGTATACCAACATATTTGGTACGGTTGGTATATGAATTGGTTGGAATGAAATTGTGTACCATTGCTAGCCCTATACTAATCTATTAGATGCGCTGTAGCTTAGAAATAGTGGTCACCCCAATAACTTAAGTATCTAGATAAACTTAGCAAGGCAAAATGGGCTTGGGCTAAATTGGCCGATTTAAAAGATATTTGGGCAAAACTTCAAAGTTTCTCCTACCCGAAACCCGTGAGCGAACATTCTCGAGAAACCCTAGTCCTATCTTCTTCCCTCTATATAAACTCCACGGTCCCCAGCTTCGTCCTCATCTCTGCACCTCAGCCAAAATTCTGAAATCTCTTCCTGTGACCAGCGAGATCGACCGTCATCAATCGCGTACCGAGCGGGTCCTCGATCCCTCATCGGATCTCGCTCTTGTCAAGATCCGATACAGATCTCCCATATCACCCCTAAATTTTTTGTTTCTTTATTTTTAAATGCCAGGTTTCTGAAATTAGCTGGTGATGTAGTGTGGAGAATTTCTAGGGGGTTTCTCCATCACCTCCCAAGCCCAGCTATATCAAAAATCGGCCTTACATTCTTAACGGGTGTTATCGTTTCGGATCTTAACCCGGTATCGCCCATGTGCCCCGGCTCTGACATTATTATTATTATTATTATTATTATTATTATTTATTTTCAATTTTTTTCCCTTTAAGAATCCAGTCATAGTCAGGTATCTGACGATGATCTAATGGCTGATACAGTTACATGACTCTGGAATACCAACGGAGGAGCCTATTCGTTATCACGTGCCTCTTTCTTCATGATGTCACGTGCTACATCTAGGCTCTACATTTATCGTGTATTTTTTACAAATAATCATACAGAATTTATTTTATCCAGCCAAGTATCACTTTGTCGGTAGGATGGCGATCCGATGGATGATGCGGTTTCGTGGCTGGAAAAATCAAAATGGGTCTAGTTTTTAATAACTCGTGGCTCAAATTTTGTTTATGTTGACGCGTGTTGCGTCCGGGCTCGATATTTGATTATATAGATTAAAAGTTTGGGATTAATGTTTCAGTATGGTTAAGTGAGTAATTTTGTTAAATAAAAAGTGTTTTGATTTGTGATATTTGGGAAATCGGAGGGCGAAGTGACGATGAAGTTCATGGTCTGTCAATCCACTGATTGATTATTATGTGATGTTATTCATGAATCCCGACAGGTTCTGATCGCTATTCCTTTTCTTCCTCATGAGTTTTGATTTTCCTTTTTTTTATGATTTCAATTTGAAAATTTTATTATGGCATTGTTGTTACGGATTTATCTTTTATGGTGAAATGCTATGTTTTTTATATAGGTCCTGCATTTGTTCTTTATATTTTTAACTCTCATTTTAAAAGATGAAATTTTTATTTTTATTTTTATAAAAAGTTCTAGTCTAACTGTTCTTCATTTTTAACTGTCATTTTAAAAGATGAAATTGTTATTTTTTTTTAAAAGTTCATGAATCTGGGCTGGCTGAACAGTCGGCGTGTTCATCAGTTCATGCCAGGATAAGGAGCAAAACGATGAATATCCGTGTGAGGAAAGAGCATATCCAACGTAGCTCTAAAATGACCCCAAAACTCAAATTGACGCCAATTCTTTCCTCCAACCAATTGGGAAACTGAGCCCTATTTTAAAGGGTGCAATACTGTATATATGAGGAAAAAAATTTCTCCGAGTTTGTTCTTAAAATTTGTTATAACAAATTAAATATTCCAATCATATCTTATTTTATCCATCATATTTATCATTTTATTCTATTTTTTTATTAAGAAATACTTTTTATTACTTTTTAAATAATTATTATAAAAATATTACACATGTGATGATGACAAGCGGGCAACAAGTTGCGTCGCTAATCCTTTCTGAATTGTAAAACCTAACCTACGAAACACATATTCAGCGGACCCTGCTGTCGCCACATTCTTATTCGTGAATTTCTGAACCCTCCTGAGGAACTGCACCGTATCAGCTGCAAGGAAACCAAACGTGTTGAAAGCGAACGGGATGAAGCTGTGGTTTTATTCTATTTAGGTTTTTTTATTTTTTTTGTTATTGTTTTTTATATTTATATTAATAATATATATTATTTTATATTAACTATTATAATGAAATTATGGGTATAAAATAATTAAAATAAAATTCAAAAAGGAAAAAAATAGATAATTTATTCCAAATCAAAAAGAAAAAAATAGATAATTTATTCCAAATCAAAAATAAAAAATAGATAATTTGATCCAAACATTTAAAATTCCATAATACAAGAACCAAATGAAGAAATAAGAAAAACTTACATTTAGATAAAAAATTACAATATAAAAATTAGGACATAAAAAAAATTACACATAAATTAGGACATATTGCAATATATTAAAATTAAAAAAAATAGAACATTGAACATAAACTAAAATAACATTTGAGTATCCTAGGAAATTATCATTAGAAGGACAAAGATGTTCTAAATATTGGGCAAAAGTATTAGAACCGGTATTTTTTAGATTCTTCACCTTGTTTAGTTCTTTTATGCATAATTCTTGATTGTTTTTTATAAGAAATTCATGTAGTTTTGGATCAGTTACTTGTGTTAAATCTTTCAGTAAAATTAAATTTTTTCTCGTTATTCATCCACGTCCACTTTTTGCAGCAGTTTGAGCTCATAACATTTGGATTTTATAATTTAGTTGCCTATCATCATTACTTTTTTCCATCATTGCAACAAATTTTTGATCATCTTATTTAATATACTCCATAAACGTAGAACTTTCTTCATCATTTCTCTTTTTAAATTTTGCTTTCCTTAATTGAATGAAGCCAATCTAGGAGATGCTTGTGTAGGAGACTCTGAATCGGGAGAGTACTCTGATTGTGATGATGCAAAGTTACCATTTTGCATATGTCCCACTTGAATCCTGTATTAACATTCGCAAATTTTTCGATATAATTTCAAGATAGGCCATACATCATCCAATTTGAATCCTTTCTTATAATTGTTATCCTAAGCAAACAACACTTTAGTCCGATCGAACTGCAAAATGATATAAATGTATAAAGTTAAATTTCAATCATAAATTAAATCTCAAAAATATATGTAACAAATAACATTTACAATATCTTGTTCAGAAGCATCGTTTGGATTTAAATTTTCAACATGTCTTACATGTCCCCTCAACTTGCCAATTGCAGTTAGGAGAGTTTGCATTCGACATTGCAAAGATCTTCTGGGTCGTACTTGAGTGATAAAAGTAGGCATTGAGCTATGATAATCACTCTCAACTCGAGACCAAATTTGATTCTTAGATTGGTTTATATCTATAATCGAATTTTGAGAAATGTCAAGATATACATGACAGAGGTGTGAGTCTTCAGCATTTGTGTATGAAGAACTTCGTTGATTTAAAGCCATCTATAACACAAAAAAATGTAGTAATATGTTACTCATAGATGAAAAATGAAAGTGACATCATTTCAATGAACAAACAATTTTTAACTTCCAACACTTCATGACAACATTTTAAGGAAAATATACATCAATGACAACATTTCAACTTCCAACACTTCATGACAACATTTCAACTTCTAACACTTCATGACAACATTTCAACTTCCAACACTTATCATTTATATTTTCATCTATTATAAAAGCTCATATTGATGAGTTTGCTAAAATCATAATATAAATGATTTGTCATCATTATTTTCTGATAATGAAATTGAAGATGAACAATTGATAGATGATATTGAAATGATTGATGCAAAAAGGGAAGTAGTGTTTTGCATCAGAAACAACAACATTCTCATGGCTTACTATCTCAATCAACAAAACAACCAAGTGATATGTGGACGCTCAATTCTTGGTCATATATGGTATGTTTGGGAGTTCACTTAGGGAAGGGAAGGAAGGAGAAGGAAGAGTAAAAATTCTTCTTCCTTCCCTTCCCCTCCATTACACCCCAAATTGGGGTGTAAGAATTTAGCACAATTTTCCCCTCCATTCCTCTCCTAAATGAAACTCCTAATCAAGGTTAAAATGAAATTTCTTTTCGCTTCCCCCTCTCTACCCTCCATCCAAACAGGCTGATAGTGATCAACCGTGATCGAGAAAATGTTGATCGTAAGTTGTTCAACGACTACTTTTCTGAGAATCCACGATATAATGATTCGATGTTTTGCGGACAATTCCGAATGTCTTGAGATTTATTCCTTTGCATTGTTAATGCCATAAAAAGCTCATGACACTTACTTTATACAGCAAAGGGATGAGGTCAGTAGACTCGGAGTGTCTACGCTTCAAAAAATTACAGCTGTGTTCTAAATATTGGCATATGGTCTATCAGCGGATGCTATTGATGAATACATTAAAATAGGAGAGTCAATAGTAATCGAAAGTTTTAAGAGATTTTGTCATGTTGTTGTGTAGGTTTTTACAGAACAATATTTGAGATCGCCTAACACTAATGACATTGCCAGACTACTCTATATTGGTAAATAACGAGGTTTTCCAGGAATATTGGGCAGTCTAGATTGCATGCATTAGAAATAAAAAAATTGTCCAACGGTTTGGGCAGGCCAATATACAGGTCGTAGTGGATCCCCAACTATTATTCTAGATGCTGTAGCTGGTTATGATCTTTGGATATGACATGCATATTTTGGTTTGTCAGGTTCCTATAATGACATTAATGTTTTAGAGGCATCTCATCTTTTTGTAAAACTCGCTGAAGGTAAACATTATAACATGAGTTACTATTTAGCTGATGATATATATCCAAAAATGGTCTATTATTGTACAAACAATTCATGATCCACGTGGTCCCAAAAAAGTTGTTTGCAATGAAGTAAGAAGGATGCAGAAAAGATGTAGAACGTGCATTCGGAGTACTCCAATCTCGATTTGCAATTGTGTCAGGACCAGCACGTTTTTGAAAAAAAGAAGTATTACATGATATAATTCGTGTATTATTATGCACAATATGATAATTGATGATGAACGTGATTTTAAAATGCTACAATTGAAAATTGGAAGGAAGCGCCAGTTCCGGATGTAGAAATGGTTGTAGATGAAAATGCTCGGTTTGAAGAATTTCTGGCTCGTCATCGACAAATCAATAATAAAGAAGCTTATATTGCACTTTGAGATGCATTAATTGATCATTTGTGGGATGAATATACTAATTCAGAGACTTAGAATTTTAATAATATGGACTGTGTCTTGGTGTTTTATTTTATTTTAAATGTAATGCCTTTTATTTTTATTTTTTTGCTTGCAAGTGTGATGTTTTTTTGTGATGTTAAATGTAATCTTTAGTTGAATTTATGAAAGTAATATTTTAATTTGATTTAGCATTTAATTTTTATATTTTTATTTTATTTATAAAATATATTATTATAATTAATTATATATAATATATTATATAATTATATAATTATATAATTTGTTAAATATTTTAAATAGATAAAAATGTTAAAATGTAAGAATAATAAAAAGAATATTCTTTTTGGTGTAAAATTTGGTGTAATGGGTTAGAGATGAAATAATGATTTGGTATAAAAACTACACTAACTTGATGTAAAAACTACACAATTTTGGGTTTTTGGGTTAGAGATGCTCTAAGCAGACATAGCTAACGGTCGTGAGCTATAGGCAGGAATAAGGCTCCTCCTGACTCTCTGTTGTCCCATTGGACGATAGGAAGCCCCTACGCTCTCGTACTCACCTGGGAGTAATGATTGAAACAAAGGCGACCTCCATTGGGTTGACCGCGGGACTTCTAATTCAAAGCTATGTATTTACTGATTCGACTAAATAAAAAGAAATAAATGAAAACAAAAAAATGCAATTAAATGTTTTAAGTAGAAGACGTCGCCCACAAAGAAATGAAATCAAAAAGTATATGTCAATAACATCAATGAATGTGAGTTGGCGATATTAAATTTTAAGCGCACAAAAGCTAGTCTTTTATTCCACATAATTGAATGTCGGTGCATCACCTTCATACTGAAGTGAGTGCACGAGAATGTCGCTAATAATTTTGGACTAAAAAAGGGTAATCGCTCCAAACAAATAAAATGATCATCCAAACTTATCAAGAGTGTGAGATAAAGGTAGCCATAACGCGACAAATCGTCTATAAACGTGATAAAATATTGTTGAGCATTCCAAGAAGCTATAAGGAATGACCCACAGACATCTATGTGCATCAATTCTCAAACGCCTGTAGCCATGTTGGCATTGAATCTCCTTATGTTTGTTTGTTTCCCCTTTATCCAATTAGTGTAAATTTAAAAGTCTATAAAATCAAGGAGATCTAGAATCTCGTCTAACACAAGTCTCTTAATTCTCTGTTAGAAGATGTGACCTAATCTCTTGTGCCATAATGAAACAAAATTCTCATTAGTCAATTTTCTCTTTACACCTTGAGTATTTACTTGTAAGGTTTTATGATATGAGGTAACTATATCAAGCAAATAAGTTTATTAGCATAAGATAAAGAACTTGTATTAATCAAATTTGAATTCTGAAAAAGACTAAACTTACGATTTCTAAAAGAACAAAAGTAACCAAATTTGTCCAATACAGGAGTAGAAACCAAATTCTGTCTAAATGACGGTACAATATAAGTCTCCTTCAAATCTAAATAACAACCTAAATATCCCAATTGCCTCAACTACAACCTTCTTGCCATCGCCTACATAGATGTATTTTTCACCATCACTTACCTTTCGACTGCTCAGGAACCGTGCATAGACACACTGATGTTAGTTGTTGCAGTAAGATCTAATCATCACGTGTGTTTAGGTACCGAAGATAATTAACCTTAGAACAATAAAAATTAAAAAATATACTTTTCTTTACACACATGTGCGATAGTTGGTACAGTTCTTCTTTTTATGTCCCACAATACCTCAAAGAAACAACCATCTCCCTTATTTTCCTAGGTTAGCATAAAATAAAGAATAATACCAACCAAATTTGATTTTTGAAAAAGACTAAACTTTCTATTTCCAAAAAGAATAAAAGTAACCAAATTTATCCAATATAGAAATAAAAACCAATTTCATTTAAATGACGATAGTACTAAGTCTTTTTCAAATCCAAATAGCAATTGGACTTTAACAATAACCTAAATGTCTCAATTGCCTCAACTTCAACCTTTTTGTCATCGCCAACATAGATGTATCTTTCATCATCACTCGATTTTTAATAGCTCAGGTAACCCTACATAGACGCACTAATGTTAGTTGTTGTAGCAGAATCTAACCATCACGTTTGTCTAGGTTCGATGATAAATTAACCTCAGAACAAAAAAAATTTAAAAAGTATATCTTTCTTTGTACATGTGATAGTTGGTATAGTTCTTCTTCTTATGTCTCGTAGCCCCATAGAAGAAATAACCATCTCCATTGTTTTTCTAGGTTATCATCATAAGATAAAGAACCAGTACCGACCAAATTTGATTTCTGAAAAAGACTAAACTTGCCATTGCTAAAAGAACAAAAGTAACCAAATTTGTCCAAAACAAAAATAAAAACTAAATTTTGTCTAAATGGCAGCACAACATAAGTCTCTTTCAAATCCAAAAATAACTGGATTTCAACAATAACCTAAATGTGCCGATTGCCTCAAGTTCAACTTTCTTGCCATCACCCATAGATATGTATCTTTCACCATCACTTGTCTTTTGGTAGCTCAGGCAACCCTGCATAGACACATAGATGTTAGTTGTTGTAACAGAATCTAATCGCCGTGTGTGTCTAGGTACCAAAGATAAATTAATCTCAGAACAAAAAAAATTAAACAGTGTACCTTTCTCCGCATGTCATGCATGATAGTTGATACAGTTCTTCTTATTATGTCCTATAACCCCCCATAAGAAACAATCACCTTCATTGTTTTCTTGTGTTATGTTTTTGTGGTTGAGCTTCTGTAGCTTCTTTATCTTTTTTCTTCTTTTCTTTCCTTTGTCATTGGAAGTATTTGTTAGATAAGCACTTTCTATCTTCTCTTGCTTTAGCGTTTCCTATTCTTACACATAATGTGAGATGAGCTCATTAAGAGACCAAATCTCCTTTTGGTAGCTGTAACTCATTTTGAATTGACTGAATTATATGGGAAGAGATACAAGAACCAAATACATAAGCAAGTCCTTAGGAAGTTCAAGCTTAACTGCTTTCAGCTTTAAAGCAATGTGATGTTAAGAATTGTAATTGCTAAATAATGACATAGCCCTTTTCATTTATGTTAGGAAATATTTATAGGATCACAAGAGAATCAATTAGTTACATAAAATCCGAAACTTCCTAATTAGTTATATAATTCTTGAAACTAAAAGGGGTAAGTGATCTGTCGAGATATTAACAGAATATCATACAATAGGAAAGACTCACAGGGCGTGTCGACTAAGATCGCCTTTTGTGTCAATACAAGGGGTTTTGTCTCATTCGGTTGGGCTTTGTGTCGATTGGCTTCGAGTCGACTAGCACCGCCTTTCGAGTCAACACAGGGGGTGTCGTCTAGTCTGGTCGATTCCAATTCCTTAATATACCCCCGCAAGTTGGAGCTCCTTAAAGAGAGACCAATCTTGATTAGCAAGTTATGAAAACGCATGCAGGGTAGTGGTTTGGTGAGTGCATCAGCTAATTGGTCCGTGGAAGAGACATGAGTGACTCTTAAGATGCCTTCTTGAACTTGTTCTCGAATGAAGTGAAAGTCGAGAGCTCTTAAGATGCCTTCTTGAACTTGTTCTCGAATGAAGTGAAAGTCGAGAGCCACATGTTTCATTCGAGAATGGAAGACTGCCTTCTTGAACTTGTTCTCGAATGAAGTGAAAGTCGAGAGCCACATGTTTCATTCGAGAATGGAAGACTGGATTGGGGCAGAGATTTGTTACGCCCACATTATCACAGTAGATTATCGGCTATTATGATGATGTGAACCTAGGTTCGTTGAGAAGAGATGTGATCCATCTCAACTCGATAGTCATCGAAGCGACTGATTGGTACTCAGCTTCAGTCGAGGAGCGAGCCACTATTCATTGTTTCTTTGAACTCTAGGATATCAGGTTTCGACCAAGATATACAATGTAGGCATTGGTGGATGTGAAGTTGTCTTTGTTACCTGCACAGTCGGCATCTGAGTAGGCATGGAGAGCGAGAAGTGATTGATGATGTAACATGATGTAGTAATCAATGATGCCGCATATATATCTGAGAAGTCGCTTGGTAGTGTTCCAATGGTCTGTAGTAGGACGTGTTGGCCTTCTTGTTTTGATGATGATTTAACAAACAATTTACATCTAATATTGTTTGTCTAGTGTTTATATTTTGTTATTTATTGTAGACAAACAATAAGTTGGAGGATTGATGGAATCAAGTTTTTACGATCATATCCAATGGAGGTTGGCGGAATAGTGGAGTGAAACCTTGCTATTAAGTTAAAGATCCAATTACAAGCTTCATCCAAGTTTACCAAGTTGAGCTACAATGAAGATCAAGATCAAGCTTGTGTAACATTTAGTTTAGGAGTTTATATTATGTGTGTTAGTACTTTAAGCTCAATCATATACACATATACACATTTTGGTTTTGTATATATATAGTTATATATATACATATATGTTCTGGTTTGATAGTTTTCAAGTTTTAATATGAAATAATTTAATATAATTAGAAAACATTATTTTGTTTCATACTTATATGCATATATATGATTTCATCAATATCAATTTTATTTAGTTCAATGAAATCATGTTTTAGTGCATTATATGTGTATTTTGATAAAATACTACATTCATTGTTTATAGACTTCATAACAATAGTTTACATCTTTCTTCAAGTTTATAAAATTATTTTGTAAAGTTTCAAAATATGATTTAGGCAAAATATCAAAATTCATATGTTTACATTTCTATGTTTTGGACCTCCTTACAAAATGATGATATTTTATATTTGGGAAGTTCTTTTTTGAAAATCAGTTTTTGTAGCATGTGTATTATCATGTCTACAATCATTTTCCAAAGTTTTATATTTTTCTGAATTTAAAGAGTTCGCCATTCATTGTTTTGGTTGGGCTGTTTGCCTCTTCTGTTCTTCAAACTCCGCCGTGTAGCCGGAATCCGTCCGTAGACTCCATCGCTTAGCAGGAATTGCCCGCGGCGAGGGGCGTTGACGACGCTCGTGGCGGGCTTCTTCTTTGAGAGTAGTCAACAACGCCCTGACAGTTAGAAAGGCGTTGGGGGAAGTTGGTTGACCTGATTGAGTAGGTCGGTGGCAACTCTCATTGTGACGCCATCTTCGGCGTCAGTTGGGTTGATGAGCTTCGTGGGCTTTCCCGAGCAGCTTTCAAACCAACGAGCTGTTTCTCCTTGGTAGGAGATACTTCTTGGACTTGCGGGTCGAGGTTGATCCGCGACACGTTAGCAGTGAAAGTACTCCTCGAACTTCTGCTGGTTCGAACTCGTATTCGACCTTCTTCCCTACGACCGGGATCGAGATCCGCCGCTGCGACGCTCCTGATCTCTGGCTTCGAGATCGGCCGGCTCCCACTGTGGTCGCCAGATTGTTCTGCTGGGAAAACGTTGCTTTTCTTCATTAATGCAGATATTGTCTCTTTAGTTACAACTAAATTTCGAGTTACAAAGATCCGTGTCTTTTATAGATCTCGGTTACAATTAAATCAAAGGAAATAAAAAAATTACAACTCTCTCCAGCTGAACAAATCAGCGGAGCTTCCTGTTTTTGCGGGTCGCTCGTAAAACTTTTGGTGGGTTCTTTGCCTGCGGCCGGGAACCAGGGACCACCGCTGCCGATCTAGATCCCGCAGTCGGATCTACCACGAGTATGCGCGGTGATTATTCCATCGAAGGGAATAATAGCCGGAGGGATTAACCACCAATGGGAATAATCGCTCAGATCTTCGAGATTCTAAGACCAAGCTTAGATCTGCGGCTGTAGCCATGTAGATAGCATTCAGATCTGGTTCTTTTTCCTTCCTGAGATCCTGCCTTTTCTGACGTGGGATGGTCGCGAGGATCAGAATCTGAATTCGTGCAAGTCTTGGTCTTCAAGCCGTCGAGTTCACTCTTCAATCCGGACAGAGTGTTCGGCTCTTTTGGAAAGTTCGTACCCGAAAATAATCATCTCATAGCTAACCCAGACAGTTGGCTGCAAAAGGAATGTTCGGCCACCGCAGGCGGCCACCTCGTGTGGGCCACTGCTCGGCCTACGCTCGGGTGGCCGACACTGTGCCTAGCCACCTGGGGTGGCTCGGGCTCATTTGGCCGGATATGCCACAGGTGGCTCTGGCCCACCAGAGCCACCCCGAGGTGGCTCGGCATTGGCCGAGTCCACCTTGGGTGGCTCGCCTTGCGAGCCACGGCCGGGCCTTGGCCGAGCCACCACTCGAGGGTGGCTCGGCCGCCGAGCCACCCCGAGGTGTGCTCGGCGCCGAGCCACCCCGATGGTGGCTCGGCCTTGGCGAGCCACCCGAGCGGGCTCGGCCACCGGCACCTCAAGGTCGGCTCGGCTGAGGGCCGAGCCACCTTCGGGGTGGCTCGGCTTTGGCCGTAGGCCCCACGGGCGGTGTTTTCCGACCGTCTTTGAGTTCGTTTTCCCGATTAGTCTCGTTTGTCCGTGCTTTCGGTTTGATCTGAGACTCTGATGATGATCTGATATTGCAGTTAAGTTGGCATTCTGGATTGCAGTAAATCGTTCTGGTTCGAGTCCGAAACTGATCTTGATTTCGATCGTGATTCGTCCGAGTCCGCTCTCGGTTGGATGACTGTTGATTCCTCAATCATTTAGCTTAATTCTGCCACTTCAGGTGCGGATTCATTCGGTCGTTTCTGTGCGATTCGCTACAAGAATCTCGCGCCTCGTTGGTACGTCGGTTTTGTGCCGAGCTTATGCTAGGCGCAGACCTATAGCAATTTTATATGCCTTACACGTGGCGGTCGACAGCGAAAGTTTTTTGTTTGACTCCGGTGGTGTAAAGGTAAAAACTTCAGGTGCCGGGTCGACCGTTGTATGTCGACCGCGAACTGATACATGACAGAACAGTTTTGAAAGTTGATTTTTCTGATTTTTAAAACCCTATTTTAAAATATCAGGATTAAT
>NC_033802.1:48022350-48045960 GCF_001876935.1 Asparagus officinalis | reverse complement strand
GCAGTACGACGGGTATTATTTCACCAAGGAAATAATAGCCGGGGGGGATTGGTTCACCAAGGAAACAATCGCCCAAATCTCGGGATCAAAGGCCAAGCTTTGATCCGGAGTGTGCCTGCGTAGATCTGAGATCCGGTCCTCTCGAACTCTTGCCTTATTTGGCGTTGACGATCGCTGAGCACCAGATCTGGATGAGCAAGTCCTCGAAGTCCTAAAGTTTGAATCTTTTTTAGATCTGAGTCTTCAATCCAGCAGGGCTTCGCCTCCAAAAAATCCCACCTTTACAAATGAACACTCAATGGCCTATTTATAGGCTCTCAGATCTGTGCCCGCGCCCAGATCTGGGCGGCCACCCATGGGTGGCTCGGCCACCGAGCCACCTAGAGGTGGCTCGGTTTTGGCCGAGTCCCCTAGGTGTTGGGTTCCGTCGTGTTTTCGTCTTTCGGTTTGGGTGGCTCGGCCTTGGCCGAGCCACCTAGAGGTGGCTCGGTTTTGGCCGAGTCCCCTAGGTGTTGGGTTCCGTCGTGTTTTCGTCTTTCGGTTCTGTCCGTGATTTGGTTGATTCAGATTCTGATTCGTTGATCTGATTTGGCAGTAAGTCGGATTCCTGATTTGGCAGTAAATCCACTTCTGAGTTTGAGTCCGAAACCGATCTTGATTCGGTCGTGATTCATCCGAGTCCGCTCTTGTTTGTGGCGCGCGCAGCTGCCTTGAACTCGTTGTCATGTTGAAGGTGACGGTGACCCCCAGCATGTTGAGTCGTTCGGGGCTTCTTGATCGGGCCCAAACGTTCTTGAACTGGCGCCTTGCATCGTTCATCGGGAAGTGGACCGAGGCGCTCCAAAACAGACTTCCTTCTTCGGGATGATTCCGCGGGATCTCCCGGAGTAGCTATTGGAATTGCTAGCGATTTCGGTTGGTTCGTCGGAGGTTGAACTTGCTTCGAAGGCTGTAATGATTGTGCCTTAGCCTGAATCGCCGCTTCAGACTTTGGCCTCCAGACTTGGCGGGTTGGTTCTGCGGCCTTGGCCAATTGTCGTACGAGGCGTTGACGACGTCTTTGGCGCGCCCTCTTCGACAAAGTTGGAGCACCTTCAGCGGTCACCTTCACGGCGGAGGGGAGATCTGGATCTACAGCTTCGACCACGTTAGACGTCGTAGGAGCGTCGCGGGGAGTAAGTGCAGTTACGGCGAGGGGATCTCGGATCTTCGAACCGGAGGTCCCGCGAACATTTCTGGAAGAGGATGCCTTCCTGCGCCTGTTTGGAGAGGCGGATCTGGAGGAGGAGGAAGAGAGGTACTCTTCAAACTTCTGTTGATCGAACTCGTATTTGATCTCTTTGTTCACCCGGATCTTGAATGCCGGTTGCGTCACGACAGCCTCGGGAGCGAGGCTGTTGGCTCCCACTGTGGTCGCCAGTTTGTTTTCGTCGAAAGTTACCTTAGTCATTGATTTCATTATAATATTAGTGTTTACAAAGAATTCAGATCTTAATCAAAAGAAAAGAAGAAAAATTACAACTTTCTCGAAAATAACACAAGATCCGTTCGTCGTCTCTTGCTTGCGTGGGTCTTTAGCCTGTGACGGGGATGTCGATATCCGTGGACTACCTGGCAATCAAATCAGGTCCAGAGTTTCGTCGATCCGCGAGGAGATCTAGAAACAGAAGCGCTTATCTCGACAAAAGCGAGATAATTGGAGTTTCGTCGATCCGCGAGGAGATCTAGAAACAGAAGCGCTTATCTCGACAAAAGCGAGATAATTGCTTTTCTTAGAATTACCACAACGGGATAATACTAAGGATTGGATGCGGGTGATGTAGATCTGACGATTTTCGATCTCTTATGTTGAAGAACTCGATCAATCTTCAGTTCGGCAGGGCTTCGCCAATTCTCCAAAATTCCAGATCTTTAAAAATAAGGGCCTGAGGCTTGTATTTATAGGCCCGGGGGAGTTTGGAGCGGTTAAAACCACCTAAAGGCCCAAATCTGCATTGGAGACACCCCAGGGTGTCTCCACTTGATCCGAGACACCCTAGGGTGTCTCCCCTTGATCCGAGACACCCTAGGGTGTCTCGGCCATGGCCGAGACACCTTAGGGTGTCTCGTTGGTCCGAGACACTCCGTTATGGTGTATATATCCGCTTCCGCTGTAAATTCTTCGTCCGAACTCGGATTTGAGTGATTCGAAGTGCGTTGGAAAGCCGACAAGGAGTTCTATCAGCTCCGATGGTTGGATCATCTGTAGAGTGAATGAGACACGAAGGACATTGTTCCTTTTGTAAACATCGCGAGGCTCCCGATTAGCCCGTACCTTCGTTAGTTCACGTAGTTCATCGATTTACTTCAAGCGTTCATCGACATCAATCGAACTCCTGTGAGCTGGATAGTGACATTCATCGTCGTTCCTTAACACTGAGCTGTTTATGGAGACCTATAGGTAATTTTCGATGCCTACAGAGTCGACTTTCCCCTCCCAGCCATATTAACTGTGACTGCGGATTGTTCAGGTCCGACCACTTCCAGCTAGAGTCGAGACATCAGTCAAGCTATTCCCGAATTAACTCTTCTTCCTGGAGAAAAGTCGGGGCTAGAACCACTTGAAATAATCGGGGACTTTCCCTTATTGACCATATTGATGGTAACTTCTGGGAATTCGTCATCTCGAACAGCCGATCGTTTCTTGTAGAAACGCTTTGGTTTGGACTTGGTCGTTTCGTTAGAGATCCTCTTGAATACCGAGACCCTCTGCGGAGTGGTCTTGGGGCAGCTACACACTAATAATACTGCCCTGATTAACCTCTCATAAAGGCAGTGAGATTCTTTTTCTGGGTATTTTTCTTTCGATATTTATTCATACCCCCAGCCTGATAGTACAACTCGTCGGTGTTATGGCTAGAGCAACCTCGACTATTTACATGAACTTTCAGGTGTAACGATATCGTCTGTCTAACGCGTTTTCTTCTAGATAGATAACGCCTTGTGGGCGTTCGTAGGAGTCACACGTTTGGAATCATACTTTTGTGGGTGTGCAATCTTAACGGGCTCCTGATCTTTCATACATACCCCTAAGCGAGTGGTTACGGGAATTGGCTTGTTGGGAGGGTGTCTACGACCCCCAGCCTGGATGTTTGCTCGAGAATCCTTTAGCAGACCCAAGCATTCCTTAATAGGAATTTTGTCTCGATCTTCGGGTAGAAGATCAAGACGATCCTTTAATGAAATCTTGAACTTAGAGAGATAGGGCTTTGATAATCATATTTTATTACAATTTTATACCCTCATTATCTATTTTATATGAATAAATATACCACTAATAATTGTTTTTATCTTTAATTGCAGGTTAATGAAGAATAAATCTCAAAACTCCCATCTCTCAACAAAGGCCCTTGAGTAAATCCTTTAATTGCAGGTTAATGAAGAATAAATCTCAAAACTCCCATCTCTCAACAAAGGCCCTTGAGTAAATAAAGAAATAAGGGAAATCAAGAAGCCTAATAGAAATCAAGAAGCCCAATGGAAATTCAAGAAACCAAAGTAAAAAATCAAACCAAAAGCCCAAGCCCACGAATTAAAGAAAAACACAAGCAAATGAGCAAACAAATAAATTGTGAAAAGCCCAAAGCCCATTCAGCACAAGTTCCTCTTTTTCTCAAGTGAGCTTCCGAATTTTGAAGGCCCAAAGCCCATCAAAAAAAAATTACACCCCAAAGCTCTCCATTGGACCGGTCCTGCACATGTTTATGTGGAGTTTCATTTTTTTTTTTAAAAAAATCATACATGAGTGTATCAAGGGAGCTCTCCATGGCTGCAGATATAAGGGTTTGTGTATTTGGGCCTCTTACGTTGGGCCAAAAGAAAAAAAAAAGCAAACACTCAACAATGAAGTCCATGACAAATCTAACTCATCTCTTCACTAGAAAATTTAAAGGTTGAGATTGCTTTGCTTGGGGCTCAAGATAAATCCAATGGATCACATTCATTGATGATTACTATAAATAGGGGTAGAGAGTGAGGGGTTAAGGGTGTGAAAATTTTTGTAACTCCTTTTGAAGAGGAGGGCTACTCTTAATTGAGAAGGCCATCCAAAATTATAACTTTTTGTTGCAATTAATAATAATAATTTTTTTTCACCACTTTAAAATTTTCTCTTCTTCTCTTTGTTGGATGATGAAGATAAAGATGAAGATGGAGAATTATTTGAAGGTTTGCATTTCTTTTTTTTTCTCTTTTATTGCTTATTAGTTTAGATTTATTTCTATGCATGTAATTAGATTTTATTTTCTTGTTAAATAGCCAAGAGGCTAAAACCCTCTTGCCTTAGATTTATTTTATGCTTATAGAGTAGATTTATTTTCTTGCATTTAATTCTTACAATTTTATTTTGTAGTTTAGATTTTACAATTTATTTTGTAGTTAGATTTTAATTTCTTACACTATTCACCTTGAGGCTAGAACCCTCTTGGGCTTAGTTTTTCTTTTTGTTTATTTTTATTTTGTTTGATTCGCCTTTAGGCTAAAACCCTCTAGGGAATCACCCTTTTCTAAGAAGTGGGTTCAATTTTAGATTACCCATATCTATAATTGAATCAACTATCTTTAATTTCTTGTATTTTCTTTTATTTTAGAATTTTGTTCTTCATTCTTGATTTTTTATTTGTTTCTTGATTTTATTCATTTTTCCTTCTCACCTTATTGATCATACTCATTCTTTTTTCACATCCACTCTCACTTACACTTCGCACCTACTTTCACACCATTTTCACTCTCTCAATCTCTTCACAATCATATTCACTTATCACTCCTACTTGTCACGCACATAACATAAGAACCGATTTTATATTTTCTCCTACAAAACACCTTCCTCGTGGGATCGATATCTTAAATACTATAACTTGACACGGTTGTGCACTTGCAACCTTTTTGGTACATGTTTATGCCGCATCAAGTTTTTGGCGCCGTTGCCGGGGAAGGTGCTTAAGTAGGTTTTAATTATTTTGGTTCTTTAACTTGTGTGTTTTTTGTGAAGGAAACGCTTGGAGCTTGAAGATCGCGGATTGGAGAATTAGGATTTGAAGATTTGCTTTCGGGTAAGTCCTCTTTCTAGTTTTTAATTCCACCCTTTAGCTACTTCTTCACAATTAGAGACAATCAGGACTAAAAAAAAAGATTTTATTTTTTGTTAACCATAATAAAATTCACCCTCTACTTTGACATTTACTAACAAGATAATAAATTCAAACAAATTCCCCCCTTCTCATTTGTTTGATTGTTAACCCTAATTAAAAAAAAATGATTTTTTTTTTCCATCCTTTTTAGTTGCTTTTAATTCATATGGTTGCATTTCATATTGATAGTAGGAATTCACCAAGTGATTTGAGCATCTTGATTTGGCACACACTTAAAAATATTTTTAAGGGCAAAACCTCATAATCAAGATAAGGTGAGGGATTTCATCACCCTTTCCTTAGCCCAAAAATCACTAATTCCTCACTTCACAAACCCAAGCCTAATAAAACTCATTAGACGTTGGCCCCTAAGGATTCGAGCTCAATAAGGAACAAGAAATCCTTAAGTGAACCGGTTTAAGTTTTCTCAGATTAGTTGGTGTCTAAGGCAAGGTTTAGGGGTTGTGTAAAGCGCTCCGCAAGGAAAGAGGTACTTAATTGATCTTTGATCACCCTCTAGTACTATCCTTACCTGGCTAACTACCTGGGTAAAACTTTGATCTTTTCATTGTAGGAGTTTTTTGTGAGGAGCTGGTCTAGTTGAGTTAGGCTAAACCCTAGAATTAGAGTTGATTGAAAAGTGATTGTTTTGATTTGTTTTAGTTAGGATTTTTCTTTATCCTTTTCTTCTCATAAAAAAATACTTTTTTTTCTTAAAAAAAATAAATAAAAATAAATAAAAAGAAATATTTTGGTGTATGCAACAGTGGATTAGGATAATACACGTCGATTAATTCGCTTTGAACCAATTATAGAAATGGAGCATCCTAATCCACCCATTCTTCATGATATGTGCTATCCCATTAGGAATGCAATCCCCTCGTGCATTAGGCTCCCCGAAACAAATGGAATAAGTTTTGAGCTTAGACCGCAATACATAAACATGTTTCCCAAATTCCTTGGTAATGAAACAGAAGATGCATATATTTTTATTTCGGAATTTGAGGAAGTGTGTATTATGATTAAAATAAAAGAATTAAACGAAGATGCGGTTAAGCTTAGATTTATTCCATTTGCTCTTAAGGATAAAGCTAAAAAATGGCTGTACAGCTTACCAACAAATTCCATCACTACTTGGGAAGAATTTATCACAATTTTTCTTAAAAAAAATTTCCTTCATAAAACGGTAAAGCTTAGGAACAGCATCATGAATTTTAAAATTATCCCGGGAGAACCTTTTTGGAAGTATTTTGACCGATTTAAAGATCTTCTCATTCAATGTCCTCATCACGGTTTAGAAAAATGGCGATTGTGCCAAATAATTTATGAATGATTAGATTATTCTGCAAAAACTTCCTTAGAATCAATGTGCCACGAGGATTTTATGAGGAAAAATGATGATGACGCTTGGGAGTTTTTGGAGAGTCTTTCTGAAAAAACAATGCAATGGGAACAGTGCGATGATAGAGTTTCATCAGTTCCCCATTCTAAGTCTAGTGGTCTTTCCTTGGAGTCAAACATTGCTTCTGAAGCGAAGATGGCGACAATTCTGCGGAGGTTAGAATCCACAATTTCAACAACCCAATCTGCCATATCAAAATCAGTCTCCTCTTCATCAAGCTGTAATTCAGATTCATCACAATGCAGATCAGGATAAACGTCTTAACGTCTTGGAAAGGGGTTTGGAAACCATAATTAAGGCCTCCACTCAAACCACGAATATGTTAACTCAAACATCTAGCACCCTGAATTCCTTCATGCAATCAACTGGACAAATGCTCAACTCCAACACTCAAGCTATAGCTAGATTAGAATCCCAACTTGGTCAACTAGCTAGTGCCGTGAGTGAAAGAGAGAAAGAAAAATTTCCCTCCTCCTCATCAAGCTGTAATTCAAACTCCTCACAATCCAGATCAAGATAAACGTCTCAATGTCTTGGAAAGGGGTTTAGAAACCATAATTAAGGCCTCTACTCAAACCACGAATATGTTGACTCAAACATCTAGCACGTTGAATTCCTTCATGCAATCAACCGGACAAATGCTCAACTCCAACACTCAAGCTATAGCTAGATTAGAATCCCAACTTGGTCAACTAGCTAGTGCCGTGAGTGAAAGAGAGAAAGGAAAATTTCCGAGTCAACCCGTGGTCAACCCTAATAACACAGGATGCAGTTCATCCTATGAAGCTCAAGTGAATGCAATCCATTCACTTCGGTCAGGTAGACAGGTCGATAATCAAGTGAGAACTCCTCCAAGTCAAACTCTTGATCCTGTACAAATTCCTTCTCCTTCTCCTTCTGATGAATCTATTCAACAATCACTCCCCTCAGATGACCAAGAACCTGAACCTGAACCTGAGCCTGCTTTTGATAGATTTAGACCGGTTGCTCCCTTTCCAGATAGACTCAGGCCTAGGAAACACTCTCCTCAAGAGGAGAAGATCCTAGAAACATTCACGTAGGTTAAGGTCAATATTCCTCTCTTAGATGTAATTGAACAAATTCCATCTTATGCTAAATTTTTAAAAGAATTGTGCACTAAGAAGAGGAGAATAAATGTTCCAAAGAAAGTCTTTTTAGCCGCCAATATCAGTGAAATGCTGTCAAATCCCATACCTTTGAAACGTAAAGATCCAGGTTCCCCCATCATTTCATGTATCATTGGTAATACTCACATTGATAAGGCGCTTTTAGACTTAGGGGCCAGTGTCAATTTGCTTCCATATTCAGTCTATCAGCAATTGGGTCTAGGTGTACTGAACCCAACCAAATGCACCTTACAGTTGGCTGATAGATCTGTCAAGGTCCCTATGGGTGAGTTAGAGGATGTTCTGATTAAGGTTGGAGATTTTATTTTTCCAGTAGATTTTGTAGTCTTGGAAACACAGCCTGTTTCCAATCCCAAAGGACAGACACCTGTCATCTTAGGACGACCGTTCTTAGCCACTTCTAATGCTCTCATTAACTGTAGAACTGGTCAAATGAAGCTGTCCTTTGGGAATTTAACTGTTGATCTTAACATTTTTAATCCAGGGGACCAACCAAATAATCAGCCTCTAGAAATAAACTACATTCAGGAAAGATCAGAAGAAGAAAAAGAAGAAGAGTTTGATTTGAGTTTTGAAGAAATTTTTGATGAAGAGTTAGAGTTTTTGGAAGAAGCAGATCGGTCCTTGAGAATAATAAAACTGTGTTAAACATTTGCTGCTTTGAATTAAATTTTGAAGAACTCTTTCTTGATGAACTTAGATTCTTGGAGAATAATCAACAACCAAATTTTCAGAACTTCACAGAAGAATTGGTTGTTAGAAAACAAAACTTCACAGTACAAGAGTCTAAGTTTATTAAGAAATGTAAAATACATGACACCAATAATACCTACCTTACTTTGTTGCAAGAATTACTGAACACCCCGAAATGCTTGGAAATTCACATTATTGATTATATCATTCTGAATTTGTTTAAAATCCGGGGAAGAATTTTCAACAGTAAGGTAGGATTCAATGTAGAACAGGAACTCTTCATTTCATTCTACATTGTTTATTTTGTTTATTTCAGAATAATAAAAAGAATTTATTCTTCTCTCATTTGAGAGTTTCTTGTTTAGTTGTTAAAAAAAGAGAAAAAAAAGAAAAAAAAAGGAAAAAAAAGAAGAAAAAAAAGACAAAAAAAAGAAAAAAAAAAGAAAAAGAATAAATGTTTGATTTCCTCCTCCTCAGACCAAAGGTAATTGCAGATTTTTATCAACCGACCAAATGTAAGTGCTTCACTTCTTATCTGCTTTACTTTATGCATCATAGAGTTTGCATTGAGGACAATGCAAAATTTAGGTGTGGGGGTATTCTCTTTATTTTACATTTTTAGTTACATTTTTGTTGTTTTTCCTTTTCTTAAAAAAATTTTATTATAAAAATATCGTCACTTGCCAGATTGATAGAGTTATGTAATAATTGATTTATTTGATAAATTTAAAATTTTCTAATCCCTAGTTGGTTATTGGTTATTTACTTAAGTTTACCTTTTATGATAACTCTAAATAAATTTCTTAAGAAATGATTTTCAAAGTAGTATACTTTACTTAAGCCTTAACTTAGACTTTTATTTAAAATAATGAAATTTTTGCATGCTTAAGTTAGAGTTAAAAATAATTTTTTTCAAAGTGTCTTGATTTACATATTTTCAAAATATATATACATATACAAAAAAAAAATTGCAAAAGAAGAGTGCGAAAAATGGGCACCAAAAAGAAAAAAAACTCTTAAATTCAAGGTGATTCTATCTTATAAAGCCTAAGCTGACCGAGTAATTAAGCCCAAGGAGTATTTCCATACTTAATGACCTAAGCCCATTTGGGTTGGGATCCATTGGCCCAAAACTCGTTAAATGGTCACTTAGAAAGCCCGTTAAAGTAGAAAAAAATCACCAATGAAGAAAGAGTTAAAAAAATTTTTAAAAAAATAAAAAAAAACTAATAAATGTTTTATAGTTGTATATATGGTCTTGGAAAATATTTTAAATCAAGCAACTTGAAAATTATTTAAAACAAAGAATTAGCATGTTTTTTTCAAAACTTTTAAATTAAATTTCTAAGTTTGGCTTGGTTTTATATTGCTACAATGAGAAGATTTTCTTGAAAATATACCTTAGAGTTATATATAAAAATGTTTTCTTGAGAGATAACTGGCTCCAATTAGATTATCTAAAAGTTATCAAGTGAATTTAGATATTTACTGACTTCTTTAATTTGGTAAGTTGACCAAATTTTATGGGTATATTCACTACAAACCCTCATGAGACTACAACTTGTCCACTAGGGTAACCTAGGGGTTTAAAGGCTTGTTGTATGCGCTAAATACAACCGCGATTCTTGCGAAAGTGAGTTAGGATTTTCTTTTTATTTTTTTTGCTAGAGGACTAACAAAAGTTTAGGTGTGGGGGTATTTGATAATCACATTTTATTATAATTTTATACCCTCATTATCTATTTTATATGAATAAATATACCACTAATAATTGTTTTTATCTTTAATTGCAGGTTAATGAAGAATAAATCTCAAAACTCCCATCTCTCAACAAAGGCCCTTGAGTAAATGAAGAAATAAGGGAAATCAAGAAGTGTAATGGAAATCAAGAAGCCCAATGGCAATTCAAGAAGCCAAAGTAAAAAATCAAACCAAAAGCCCAAGCCCACGAATTAAAGAAAAACACAAGCAAATGAGCAAACAAAGAAATTGTGAAAAGCCCAAAGCCCATTCAGCACAAGTTCCTCTTTTTCTCAAGTGAGCTTCCAAATTTTGAAGGCCCAAAGCCCATAAAAAAAAAGATTACACCCCAAAGCTCTCCATTGGACCGGTCCTGCACATGTTTATGTGGAGTTTCATTTAAAAAAAAATCATACATGAGTGTATCAAGGGAGCTCTCCATGGCTGCAGATATAAGGGTTTGTGTATTTAGGCCTCTTACGTTGGGCCAAAAGAAAAAAAAAAGCAAACACTCAACAATGAAGTCCATAACAAATCTAACCCATCTCTTCACTAGAAAATTTAAATGTTGAGATTGCTTTGCTTGGGGCTCAAGATAAATCCAATGGATCACATTCATTGATGATTACTATAAATAGGGGTAGAGAGTGAGGGGTTAAGGGTGTGAAAATTTTTGTAACTCCTTTTGGAGAGGAGAGCTACTCTTAATTGAGAAGGCCATCCAAAATTGTAACTTTTTGTTGCAATTAATAATAATAATTTTTTTCACCACTTTAAATTTTTCTCTTCTTCTCTTTGTTGGATGATGAAGATAAAGATGAAGATGGAGAATTATTTGAAGGTTTGCATTTCTTTTCTTTTTCTCTTTTATTGCTTATTAGTTTAGATTTATTTCTATGCTTGTAATTAGATTTTATTTTCTTGTTAAATAGCCAAGAGGCTAGAACCTCTTGCCTTAGATTTATTTTATGCTTATAGAGTAGATTTATTTTCTTGCATTTAATTCTTATAATTTTATTTTGTAGTTTAGATTTTACAATTTATTTTGTAGTTAGATTTTAATTTCTTATACTATTCACCTTGAGGCTAGAACCCTCTTGGGTTTAGTTTTTCTTTTTGTTTATTTTTATTTTATTTGATTCGCCTTTAGGCTAGAACCCTCTAGGGAATCATCATTTTTTAAGAAGTGGGTTCAATTTTAGATTACCCATATCTATAATTGAATCCACTATCTTTAATTTCTTGCATTTTCTTTTATTTTAGAATTTTGTTCTTCATTCTTGATTTTTTATTTGTTTCTTGATTTTATTCATTTTTCCTTCTCACCTTATTGATCATACTCATTCTTTTTTCACATCCACTCTCACTTACACTTCGTACCTACTTTCACACCATTTTCACTCTCTCAATCTCTTCACAATCACATTCACTTATCACTCCTACTTGTCACACACACAACATAAGAACCGATTTTATATTTTCTCCTACAAAACACCTTCCTCGTGGGATCGATATCTTTATACTATAACTTGACACGGTTGTGCACTTGCAACCTTTTTGGTACATGTTTATGCCGCATCAGGCTTCGCCGGATGTGCGGGAGTAGAGGGAGCGGGATTTGAAGTTGACGAAGGCTGAATAGTAACTTCGTCTGCTTTTGCCTTAGGCGCTAATTTGACATTTGACATCCAAACTCGTTTATACTTGGGTGATGTTTTCGGTAAAAGTTGCCTTTATTACTGAACTCATTATAATATTAGTGTTTACAAAGAATTCAGATCTTAATCAAAAGAAAAGAGGAAAAATTACAACTTTCTCGACAATAACACAAGATCCGTTCGTCGTCTCTTGCTTGCGTGGGTCTTTAGCCTGTGACGGGGATGTTGATATCCGTGGACTACCTGGCAATCAGATCAGGTCCAGAGCTTCGTCGATCCGCGAGGAGATCTAGAAACAGAAGCGCTTATCTCGACAAAAGCGAGGTAATTGCTCTTCTTAGAATTATCACAACGGGATAATACTAAGGATTGGATGCGGGTGATGTAGATCTGACGACTCTCGATCTCTTGCGTTGAAGAACTCGATCACTCTTCAGTCCGGCAGGGCTTCGCCAATTATCCAAAATTCCAGATCTCAAAAAATGAGGCCTAAGGCTTGTATTTATAGGCTTGAGGGGATAACGGAGCGGTTAAAAACACTTAAAGGCCCAAATCTGCCTTGGAGACACCCCAGGGTGTCTCCCATTGATCCGAGACACCCTAGGGTGTCTCGGTTTGGGCCGAGACACCCTAGGGTGTCTCGGCCATGGCCGAGACACCCTAGGCCGAGACACCCTAGGGTGTCTCGTTGGTCTGAGACACTCCATATGGTGTATTTATCTGTTTCCACCGTAATTCCTTCGTCCGAACTCGGATTTGAGTGATTCGAAGTGTGTTGGAAAGCCGACAAGGAGTTATATCAGCTCCGATGGTTTGATCATCTGTAGAATGAATGAGACATGAAGGGCATTGTTCCTTGTGTAAACATCACGGGGCTCCCGATTAGCCCGTACCTTCGTTAGTTCACATAGTTCGTCGATTTACTTCAAGCGTTCATCGACATCAATCGAACTCCTGTGAACTGGATAGTGACGTTCATCGTCGTTCCTTAACACTGAGCCGTTCGTGGAGACCTATAGGCAATTTTCGATGCGTACAGATACCCCCTCCAAAGCGTTCCGGACTCGTTTCTTTTATAGAAGAGGCTGGAATACTTTGGATGTGATTGGTCCAGCCTTCAGTCGGTGTAAAGGACCTGTAGTTAGCTTCAACTCTTGGCTCCTTCGATTTTTTGTCTATTCAATGCTTTGATGAATAACCGAAGTTCTTCCAGCGCTGCGTTTATCGCCAGTCTACCACCAGTGAGTTGAGTTTGGCTCGTGTCATTGAGTTGACTTTGAACTGACTATCTCTATCACATTGTGCTGACTTAGGGTTTCAGATCACCGTATGTTGACTTTTTGTCACAACGCGTTGACTGGCGTTGACCTAGGGTTACGCGTTGACCGTCGTTGACCCTAGGGTTTCGAACATCGAATGTTGACTTTTTGGTCACAACGCGTTGACTGGCGTTGACCTAGGGTTACGCGTTGACTGGCGTTGACCCTTAGGGCTTCGAATGTCGAATGTTGACTTTTTGGTCGCAACGCGTTGACTGGCGTTGACCTAGAGTTACGCGTTGACCGGCATTGACCTAGGGTTACGCGTTGACCAGCGTTGACCCTAGGGTTTCGAATCGTCGAACTTTGACTTTTTGGTCGCAACGCGTTGACTGGCGTTGACCTAGGGTTACGCGTTGACCGGCGTTGACCCTAGGGTTTCGAACGTCGAATGTTGATTTTTTGGTCGCAACGCGTTGACTGGCGTTGACCTAGGGTTACGTGTTGACCGGCGTTGACCCTAGGGTTTCAAACGTCGAATGTTGACTTTTTGTCGTAACGCGTTGACTGGCATTGACCTAGGGTTACGCGTTGACCGGCGTTGACCCTAGGGTTTCGAACGCCGAATGTTGACTTTTTGGTCGCAACGCATTGACTGGCGTTGACCTAGGGTTACACGTTGACCGACGTTGGCTCTAGGGTTTCGAACGTCGAATGTTGACTTTTTGGTCACAACGCGTTGACTGGCGTTGACCTAGGGTTACGCGTTGACCGGCGTTGACCCTAGGGTTTCGAACGTCAAATGACCTTAGGGTTTTGAATCGTCAAACGTTGCCTTTGGTCGCAACGCGTTGACTGGCGTTGACCTAGGGTTACGCGTTGACCGGCATTAACCCTAGGGTTTCGAACGTCGAATGTTGACTTTTTGTCGCAACGCGTTGACTGGCGTTGACCTAGGGTTACGCGTTGACCGGCGTTGACCCTAGGGTTTCGAACGTCAAATGTTAACTTTTTTGGTCGCAACGCGTTGACTGGCTTTGACCTAGGGTTACGCGTTGATCGGCATTGACCCTAGGGTTTCGAACATCGAATGTTGACTTTTTGGTCGCAACGCGTTGACTGGCGTTGACCTAGGGTTACGCGTTGACCGGCGTTGACCCTAGGGTTTCGAATCGTTCGGTGTTGATTAGTGTGGATTTCGTCGAAATATCCAACAACCGACGAAAAATAGGAGAATTCGGACTTTGAAATGGGATCCGGGGGCTCGAAATGGGCTTTTCATCAAGACATCCAATAATCGACGAAAACGGGCGAATTCGGGCCTAACATAGGCGTACGGGGACAAAACGAGGCCCGAGACACCCGTGGGTGTCTCAACCTTGGCGGAGACACCCTTGGGTGTCTCAAGGGTGTCTCGGCCATGGCCGAAACACCCTAGGGTGTCTCGGCCAAAACCGAGACACCCTAGGGTGTCTTGGTTCAAGGCCGAGACACCCCCCCCCCTTTTGCTTTTTTCTTCTTTTTTGTTGTTTCCTCTTTTGCTTTCCTTCTTGTTTTGATTTTGTTACCTCTTTTGTTTTCCCTCCTCTTTCCATATTTTGAAAAGAGGAATCATTTTCCCTCTCAAACTCCTTCTTCCTCATACACCATTATTTCTTTCTAAGAACTCCAAACCCATTAAAATTCTTCTCTTTAAAAACCCTTAAACTCAAGACAAATTTCGGATTTTTTGAAGCTCCCTCCTTGGCCGAAAATTTCTTCCTCTCATAGCTAGGGTTTCATCATCTTCAAACTCAAGGAAAGCTTCTTGATTTGGTAAGTCCCCCTTCACAACTCTCTTCTTTTTCAAGAAAGATTGCAACTTTATGCTTGTAAAGGGGGGA
Organism: Asparagus officinalis; assembly: GCF_001876935.1. NCBI lineage: Eukaryota > Viridiplantae > Streptophyta > Magnoliopsida > Asparagales > Asparagaceae > Asparagus > Asparagus officinalis. The sequence goes on along the minus strand of NC_033802.1, from coordinate 48,031,009 downwards.
ATAACATGAATTTACATACCAAGATCATAACTTTTTACTCTCATGATGATGGGTTGTGTATGCACAAGTATTTGGGGGTTTTATGCAAAAATTGCAATAGGGCCGAATTTTGGGGACTTTTATGCAAAAGTGGACTGAAATTTGAGGGTTTTTTATGCAAAGTGGACTGAAATTTAAGACTGAAATTTTACCCCCCTTTGGCCGAAATTTGAGAGGTGTTTGCAGGCGAAAGAATCAATGTTGTTTGAGGGGTTTATTTGCAAAAAGCAACCCACAAAGTGTAGAGGGGTTTATTTGCAAAAGGGCTGAAATTTTAGGGCTGAAATTCTAAAAGTTTAGACCACAAACCCATGACCAAAGTTTTGAGAAAGGTGTGCGGAAACTAAACCGAAATTTGTGGAGGGGTCTATTTGCAAGATTGACTAATTTTTACAAAAAAGGGTTTATTTGCAAAATTAACCAAAATTGTGAGATGTCGGGGGTGCTAGATGAACAAATATGATGACCATTCCCCAATTCGAGTGTATCCTTGACCAGAATTTAGCCTTGAATACGAGGGGCATTTTGGGTATTTTACCAAAATTTATCATGATCATTGTTTTGCATGCACGAAATTTATAGGTTTAATTAGACCCCAACTATAAAAATCCTATTTATTCATAGGATTCTAGTTAAAGTTCTTAATTTTCCTTTTAAATTTCGGATACTCAAATTCATGATTATACCTGACCTGTTGATTCTCATTGCAGATTCTTTATGTCTCCACGTCGACCTCGACCTCCTAGGAGTCGCTCCCGTTCGTAGCCTAGCGAGGGAGAAGTTCCCACAGCATCCTCCCCTCCAGCGGCATCCTTTTTCGGGGGTGAGAATCTTTATTTCTGTATCCCTGATTGATCCCTTCGCGGGTCATTAAGGAAGAACCGACACCCTCCTTCGCGGGGGTTGAGGTTTCAGGATATTGGCGGTTCTGTTACACCCTCGTTTGGCCCCTTCGCGGGTCATTCGGGAAGGGCTGACACCCTCCTTCGCGGGGGTTGAGGTTTCAGACTTGTTTTGCTTGGCCAATTCAAGTCTTCTGGTATATTGGGGTGATCTTGTGTCGTCTTACACCTGGGGCGATTTTGTGTCGTCCTACACCTTATAGGTCGGTGTATGTTATCACGTTATTTACGTGATGATGCATGCCGTTCTTCCAGTATAGGACACTCAAAATCGTCTCTCCAATTACCCCGTGAATGATCTTATCTCGCTTTTTTATGAGATGGATTTAATTCATGGATGATTTTCTGACTCTATCCTTGCTTACGCCAGCTGATTACGGATGCTTCTTTTACTGCGGATTCCGTTTCTACTCAGGCTTTAAAGAAGCCCAGTTTTCTGTTCGGAGATCATATTGAGGATCCTGCTAAGTTGATTCTTACCGAGGAGCATTGGCTGAATCTTGATGAAGGAGCTCTCCTGTATATTCCCTCCATTCCTCGTCAGTGTTCTTTTACTCATTTGGAGGGACAGCCCGTAGAGAGACAGATGCCCTGGCGTCTTACCGATGATGCTGATCGAGTTCAGTGTGGATATACATCCCAACATAAGACTCCTGGTTCTATTGGGTATCATTACATCCGCGGTCTTCGACCAGGGATTATGGGTCTTAATACCGCACCCCCAGGCGAGGTATCAGCAGCCGCTCCTACTGTGAAGAACCGTCTGGCTCATCTTGGGAGGAGATTACCTCCACCAGATTTTAGATGCTATGGTTGGGCTTTCTCACAACCCAAGGCATGGTGGACACACATGACCAGCTACGTCTTGGGGCATTGGGAAGATAATTTGTGTCCATACCAGGAGTACTTTCCCTCGAACCAGCAATTGGAGTGGTTGAAGAAGGATACTCCTGATATGTACGATACACTTTGGGATCTCACCTGCCATTATCATACCTCTCTGATCAAGGTTTCTGCTCAAGCGAAGAGGAAAAGGCAGATCAGCTTGAAGCAGTTTGCTGTCTATTTATTCCAGCATTTGGAGGGTGATTCCGGTGAGCTCATTCGTGAGTTAGATATTTTGACACCTACCGCCGTTAATGAGTTGATGGAGAAGGCTGAAGCTCGTTCTTACACCATTGCTAGTGCTGAGGGAGCTTTTCCTGCAGGAACCAAGTTTCGTTCGTTCCTTTGTCGTGCACAGAAGTCCATTGAGCCCAGGACTCTGCTAGCAGGCTATATTACCCTCTGGTTGAAGAAGTGTGTCGTTCCGCATCAGCTTTCAGACGCCTTACCTCTCGAGGTGCTCTTCCCTGCAGTTCAGCTAGCTTATGGGAGGGAGCTTTCCCTGCTCCCAGCGATGGTTGCTGGTATCCATTGTGGGCTTAGGCATCTGGTCAATGGTTTTGCGCAGGTGGGTTCCGAACCGTCGGCCGAGCTTATTTGTGTGAAGGTCGAGCTTCCTTATGCGTATCTGATGGCGTGGCTTGTTCTTCACCGTCCTGACTTGATGTCGGCGCCCAGCACTGTTGATGCCTCTGTTCCTTTTGTACAGCTGTTGGAGAGGAGCAGATGGCTCGGGAAAACATTCAGTGATGTACAACGAGAGCTTCAAGTTCGTAAGAGCTGGGAGTTCTTCAAGTGTTTTCCTCGCATTTCGGATCGCTATGGTGATGTGCTGATTGATGAGGAGAGACCCAGAACTAATCGGACTGCTCTCGACGTTGGTTGTTTCCGCTGGTTGGTGAACATCCGCGTTGGGTATCTCGTTCTCCGGGTGAAGAATCGTTGCCACATAGAGCCTTATCTTCCCAGCCGTTTTGCTCGTCAGTTTGGCTACGACTAACTATATGTTGGGAATCCGAGCCGTAGTTTGAAGGTTGATGGAGGTCTTATTGACGGCGTCCGGGCATGGCTATGGACTATGGTGGGCTGCACTGGAGCCCATTTTGCTCTTCCCTCATCTAGGCGTAAGCCGTTGATTACTTTCCTCAGTTGCAATTGGTTCCTTTCTGCCAATGAGTCCATAGGTGTGAGGAGTCTCTCAGAGTTGCAGTCTGGGCACTTGGTTCAAGTCACTATGATGGCTGCTCGTAAGGCTGAGCTTGCTAGGAAGCAGGGGAAGAAGCCTGCCAAACCTTCTCTTTCGAGCAGAAGCAGGATGGAAGATGATGAAGAGCTCCTTCCTACTGATGATGAGGACGAGACTTCTGAGGAGGAGTATGTGGATATAGATACTGACAAAGAAGAACTTAATGCAGGTTTGTCATGCTCTTTGGCCTTCTTTCTCAATTTCAATTGGTATTAACGAAAGGTCTTATCCACTTATCCTAACGAAATGACTCTTATCACCTCAGGTAGGACAGTCGATGAGCATGAGTCGCTCGCTTCTCGTTATGCGAGATCCAGGCCTAGCGATGAAGCTCTTACACAGGTTGAGATGCGTGGCAAGTCCGTGCACGAACGACCCGTTGGTTCTATGAGGGCTGGTGTTCCGAAAAAGAAGAAGACCGCTCATAAACCACACGTTGGTCGGCGCCCCTATGGAGTGGATTTAGGAGCTCATAAACCACACGTTGGTCGGCGCCCCTATGGAGTGGATTTAGGAGACATCGCCGACGGAGAGGAAGATAATATTTTATTGTCTTTATTGCTTTAAGATGGTTTACTTTCTGGGATTCGTAATCATGTTTTATGTTCCAGGATACTACGAAGAGGGCGAGCTTCTACCGGATCCTGTATTCCCTTGTTCTGATAATCTGGATAGCTTCATGCAGCAGATGTGTGACGCCATTCGTGACGATTCCATGGATGTCGATACGAACCTTAATACTGAGCAGGTTAATAGCGTTGAGCCCGCCATTCCATATTCAGGTATATCTAATTCCGATGATACCCTCCTCGAGTAGCATTTAGAGGAGTTAGGGAATTCAGGATTCATTATTTTTTTGTGCTTCGCTCTCTTTCAGATTACTTGAAGAATCCAAGCATGGATATTGGGGAAAAAGCATCTTCTGTTCCTGCTGCGGGTATTTCTGAGCTTTTCCTTCTTTCCCTGTCTTCTTGTACATATATATCCAACGCTTAAATTATTCTGCAGATGTCGTATTAGAGAAGCCCGTTGAGGATGAGGCTTTTCATGATGTAGGTTTCGAGGAACAGGGGCGTGTCTCTGCACCAAGTTTCTCGGGACCCGATATTGGATTATTAGTCGACATGCTGGCTGAACAGGCCACCAGAGGAACCGTGGGACCACCCTTTGAGAGTGACTCATTCACAGGTATATATCTGATTCCCTTCCTTTTGCCTGATCTTTTGTCTGACTAACGAAGGATTAACATTACAGTACCAGTCAGTGGGACCGATTCAGTAACGACCCCCGGCATATCTAGTTTACCTCAGAGTGACGGGTTTGCAGGTATGCATAGGACCGATTCAGTAACGACCCCCGGCATATCTAGTTTACCTCAGAGTGACGGGTTTGCAGGTATGCATAGGATCTAGGACGTCGTGCTCCTTTTCATTTGTCTGATTTTTGACTAATAGATGGGTGTAATCATAGGACTAGCCACCGGGGCCGATACTCTTATGACTCCTGGCATTCCCCGTGTGCCTGAGGATGATGGACTTGCAGGTATACAGATGATCTTATCATCTCGATCCTCTTTATTTTGTCTAGATTTCCATTTTGACTAATAAAGAAGTGTAACTATAGGCCCAGCCGTTGTGCCTGATGCCACTACAGTTTCTGAGACCGATTTGCCTACGGGTGTTGATATACCCTCCATGACTATTCCTGTCGTTATCTCAGAGCCTATCAGACCTCAATCCGAGGGGACCTCCGCTGGCGTTGGTATGCTCGGAATTTGCCCTTAAGTTTTCTTATCACATTTGATAATCTCTTAGCTTTCCACACTGTTACTTGTAGGATCCCGATCTTCTCTATATGAGCGTGTTCAACCTCCACCAGATTTTAGATGCTATGGTTGGGCTTTCTCACAGCCCAAGGCATGGTGGACACGCATGACCAGCTACGTCTTGGGGCGTTGGGAGGATAATTTGAAGAGCAGTGGATTGTACGCACCTATACGAGCCACCATGTATGGACTCCCGGTCAGCTGTCGCCATTTCTTAGCGTTATTAGAGACATACATGCCTGACAGTAACACGTTTCTGACTAGCGGCGGAGAGTTAGGGTTGGCCCTGAAGCACGCCGAGGAGTCCGTTACTATTATTGCAGAAGACTTGGCTGGATTAGAGCGTTCTCGTGAACAGGCACTTGAGAAGCTAGGGTCTACACAGGAGAGATTGATGAAGCTAAAGAATGAAGCCATGAAGATCTTGAACAGTTCTGAAGAATCTGTCCGAGCTGGGCTGCAGGCAGAACTTGAGCAGAGTTATGTAGATAGGTTTTCTAATCTAGAGTCTCATGTTCTTAGTCGCCAACTGCCTTCGGGCTAACGAGCTTTTTATTGCATGCTTTGACTTGATCTATTAATAGAGACTCCACATTTGATTCCTTTATGATATTTCTTTATTGAACCCAATGATGATAAGTTTTACGGGATTTTTGGCAAACCCCCAGCCATCAACGGGTTTGATGTGCCTTTACCGATTACTGTTTGAATCGGGCTAGCATGTGAATTATTAAAACCCGTCTCACATGTAACATTGTGCTAAGAAAATCACTTTTCTTAGACTTGATGCTATGATTTTGAATACATAGACTTAGCCATTTCTTATAGGGAAAAGGTACCCTGCACCGCGTATTAGGCGATGACTTATCCCTTCTTAGGTTTCGGGATAAAATTCCCCAGGTTTAGACCCTGGTGTCTTTTTCAATCGGCGAAAGGCTAAACCGGCAATGCGTGTTAGACATAGACTTTGGAATTTTTGGCAAACCCCCAGCCTTCAACGGGTTTGATGTGCCTTTACCGATTACCGTTTGAATCGGGCTAGCATGCGGATTGTCTAAATCCGTTCCGCATGTAACGTTGTGCTAAGAGAGTGAATTCTCTGAGACTTTGTGCTATGATTTTGAATACATAGGCTTCACCCTTGTTACGGGAATAGGCTACCCGGCAACACGTGTTAGGTGTTGACTCATCTCTACTTAGGCTTCGGGATAAAATTCCCTAAGTTTACACCTTGGTGTCTTTTTCAATCGGTGAAAGACTAAACCGGCAACACGTGTTAGGCGTAGACTTATCTCTATTTAGGAGTTGAGATAAAATTCCCCTTACACAAAGTGCCCGGATTAAAAGTTGAGAATTGTGTCTTTTCTAAGAACAAAGACAGACTGGAAAATGAGAGAGAAAGAATTTTATATTCTATCTCCCAGTACTGAAGAGGAAGAATTTTATATTCTATCTACAGTAGGAAAGGAAACTCAAGGTGAGATCTCCACCTCCAGAATCCGAAAAGATGAAACTAGGAGTGGGATCTCCACTCCGAGAATCGGAAAGGTTCAAACGACTCTAACTTTTATAGGATTGGTCATTTGAATCAAAAGAATCCCTCATTCATTGAGAAGAAAGCCCGATTTCGACCCTAACTTTTATAGGTTTGGCTGAAAAAAGGAAAAGATGGAAGTCTTTCGTTTATCGAAAACTTTGGCCCTAACTTTCATAGGTTTGACCTGAAAGCAAAGAGGTAGCAAAGAAAATGCCAACTCGTATTATCACTCAAAGGAAGACTTTAATGCTAGGTGATTAGGACCTAACATGTTGAGTCTGAGAAATGCCAATGACTGGCGGATAGAAATGTTGGTGGATCCGCCGTCAATTGATCTGATCAGCGGATGGTTTGGTGAGGAAAGATTAACCTGTCAACGGATTGAATCTCGTCTCACAAAAATAACTCATGAGAGTTAGAGAATCTGACAATAACAAGAAGAAACATTCCGACATTCAGAGTTCGAACGTGGATTTCTTATTCATTACTTCTACAGTGATTGGGTTATCCCTAAGAATATCATGTGTGGTATTCTTCCGGGAACTTCCCGATACATTAGTTATCCTGAAGATACTAAGGATAGTATTTTTTAGGAATTTGCCGTTTATCGGCATCATAAGCCGGTCACCGTCCTTGGTGACTAGGCGATACGCACCACTCGAGTAGACTGTCTCTACTACGAATGGTCCCTCCCATTTGGGTTCAAATTTACCTTTCTTCTTGGAGTTAAGGATCATAGGCCGCCTTTCAGCTAGAACCAAGTCCCCTTCTTTGAAGCTCCGTTGTCGAACCTTTTTGTCGAAAGCTCAAGAGATTCTGGCTTAATTTGATATGTTGTTGAGCTTCTAAACGCTTCTCATCTAGCCTTTCAAGTTCTTCAAGGCGCTTCTGATGTTGCTCTTCGGTCGTCATTTGAGTCGCGAGGGCAATTCGAAGTGACGGGATTTGAATCTCCAATGGAAGAACGGCTTCACATCCGTATACCAGTGAATACGGGGTTGCTCCCATCGGTGTGCGCACTGTGGTCCGATAGGCCCATAGAGCCGCGCCAAGCTTGTCATCCCAGTCTCGTTTATTAGTTTTCACGAGTTTTGACAAAATCTTTATGATAGTCTTATTGAAGGCTTCAGCCAATCCATTGGCTGTGGGATTGTAAGCTGTTGACGAGATGTCCTGAATTTTGAACTTTTCACAAAACCTGATGAAGGCGTTGCTGACGAATTGAGGACCGTTGTCATGTATGATTCGTCTCGGGACACCATGCCGGTAGATGATATGGTGCTTGATGAATGTAATGACGTTACTCGTTTTGACTTCTCTGAGAGGAACCGCTTCAGCCCACTTGGAGAAGTAGTCGGTAATCGCCAGGATGAACCGATCACCTTTGACTGACGGGGGATTTATAGGACCGACGATATCCATTCCCCAAGTCTCAAATGGCCATGACGTAACCGAAGGATGTAAATGCTCCGGAGGTTGGTGCATATAATTAGCATGTGTTTGACATGCATGACACTTTCGGGCATACGCGATTGCATCACTCATCATTAAAGGCCAAAAATATCCCATTCTTCTGATGCAGTCATAAAGCTTAGGGCCAGGTTGGTGCGCGCCACACTCTCCTTCATGTGCCTCTCTAAGGACTTCTTCGGCTTCTTTAGTTGATAAGCAACGTGCTAGCAACCCATCGTACCTCCTGCGGTATAGCGTTCGATTCTCCGTATTATAGTAGAATCTTGGCGCTCTTCGTCAGATTGACTCTCTTTCCTTCATGTCTTCTGGTAGGATTCCATGCAAGACGTAATCAATGATGGGGAAACGCCAATCTCGGGGTTCAAACTCAACTTGAGTTGAGTGTGTTTCCTTAATATCTTCTTCCTCGTCCTCTTCATCATAGATCAGCACTAGGAGTTGGTGAGTCCTCACTGTAACAAACTGTTCTGTTTCAGGAGGTTGCGCCAGGGATACAGCTAATGCCGCTAATGCATCTGCGTAGGTATTTTGTAACCGTGGAATATGTTCGATAAAGAATCCTTCGAATGATTCTGCCATCTCTACTGCCATCTTATGATATGGTATTAAATCCGGGCTTCGGACCTCGTACTCTCCCTGAACTTGTTTAACTATCAGTTGAGAATCACCGAAGGCTTCTGTACGCATATAAAATTGCTTATAGGTCCCTTAGCTCAGCTCGGCACAAACCGACAAACCAACGAGGCGACGAG
>NC_033802.1:48000798-48021350 GCF_001876935.1 Asparagus officinalis | reverse complement strand
CAAAAATCCCTAATTGTTTTGGCAAATCCCCCAAATTAAACCATAATTTGATCATGAATGCAACACAAAATATGAATCATCATTACTACCCATGATCATCACGCAATCCCCCCCCCCCCCCCCCCCCCCCCCCCCCCCCCCCTTCCATGAGAAAAAATAAAAATATACAAGATCAAGTTTAGAAATTCATACCTTGGGAGGATGGAGGGATGGAAGCCCTAAAGATTGCAGAAAACAATCGCTCCAAATATAAGGGGTGGGGAATTAGGGTTTGGAGAGGAGGAAGAATGTCGGGGTCGTGGGAGGATGAGTTGAAAGAAAAAGGAGAAAGGGCGGTGGGTCGCGGTTTTAGAAAAAACTGCAGGGTATTGGGCATCGATAGCCCGCATCGGAATGCGGGCATCGATACCGCATTCGTTGCTGGCATCGATGCCCAAAGAGATGGGTGGTTTGGAGCCGGCCCAAACACGTTCTTGCTCTTTCTTTTTTTTCTTTTTTTTTTTTTGGTCCTAATTATGGGCCAGGCACTTATTTATCTTTTCTTTTTCTTATTTTTTTGTTGTTGGGCTGATGTTAATTTAAATTCACTTGTGTGTTCTTTCTTGTTGTTTTTTTTTTTTTGTTTTTTAACAAGATGAGTAATTAGTGGGTATTTGTTGTTTTTTTTATGTCAAAAAAGAAAGAAAAAAAAAAAGAAACAGAACGATAAAAAAAATATGTAGAAATGATAGGTATATATATATAGTAGTAATATATATATGTATATATTATATAGTATATTATAGCAAAATTGAGGAAATATGTATTATATATGTTTTTTTTATGTTAATTATTCAAAAAAAAAATTTTTTTAGTATTTTTAAGAGACAAAAGAAAATGTTCTTGTTTTTTTTTTTTTTTATAGATAATGAGGTTCATTGAAGAACCAACAACCTCTTCCGTCCTCCGAGCGTAGAAAATGGTTCTAAAAACGTTGTCAGCCGTTGGACCATTATTTTAAAAAGTATTTACCATTTTTCGGATTTCGGGTATTTCTCGACAGCTCCATTGTGGAAAAACTTGTTAAACAAAAATGGACCAGTCCCATCTTGATCTCAATTTTCCGGAAAAAGATGCAATTCCGAATTGTCACAATAAAAACTTTCTGTCCTGGAGAGAAATTTTTTTCGCAAAAATTTGATTTGTCATGAAAAATCTTTGGTTTTCTCTTTGTAAATTTTGAGTTTATGTATGCATCATGTATCGTTAATCTTCCAACGTCAGTATTGGAGCAATCTGTTCTTACCTGCGAGTCTGAGTCAAAATTGTAATTGTGTTTATTGCCCAGCATTGGCTCGATGTTCACAAATCTCTACTGGTAGTGTGACAAGCTTTTCCGAAACTAATCTGTATGGTGACATTCCAAAATTGGCCTACTCTCTCTCTTTTTTAAAATCCGAAAATTGGGGGATGTTTATTCAAAACCCGAAAATTGTAAAGTTTTTTTTTGCAAATCCAAAAATTTATTGGGGGTTTGAACTTGGGGTATTTTGTGAAAAATTGAAAAAAAAAGTGCTTCATGCAAAATCCAAAAATTCTTAGGGTTTTTGTGTAAAAAAAAAATATAAATAAATAATTGGGTAAGAGATTTCAAATTGAAAAAAAAAATGGGTGTTTTATGCAAATCCAAAAAAAAATAATAATAATAATAATAATAATAATAATAATGAATTTTTTTTTTTACAGGGAAAATTATGTACCAAAATAATTTTAAGACAATAAAATCAACAGGGAAAATGAACTCTCCAACTTTGATCAGAACATCCTCTACCTCTCCTTTGGGAATTTTTACAGATCTATCAGCTAACTGTAGAGTGCATCTTGTAGGTTTAAGTTCTCCTACACCTAGCTGTTGATAGACTGAATAAGGAAGGAGGTTGACACTGGCTCCCAAGTCTAGAAGTGCCTTATCAATGTGAGTGTTACCTATGACGCATGGAATTGTGGGACAACCAGGGTCCTTGTATTTTAACGGCATTGGTTTCGAAAAGATTTCACTGAGGTTGGCAGCTAAGAAGACTTTCTTGGGGACGTTGGTGGTTCTTTTCTTAGTGCATAAGTCCTTCAAGAACTTTGCATAAGAAGGAATTTGTTCGATTGCATCTAGGAGAGGGATGTTGATCTTGACCTGTTTAAATGTTTCTAGGATTTTCTCAACCTGCGGGGAGTTTTTCCTAGGTTTGAGTCTATCTGGAAAGGGGGCAACGGGCCTATACCTATCTAGATCAGGCTCAATCTCAAGTTCAGCATTTTGGTCATCGGAAGGAATTTCTTCATCGGAAGGGGTGTTTTGAATGGGAGAAGGGGTTTGATCCGGTGGCATTCTAACCTGATTGTCTATTTGTTTTCCTGATCGCAGTGTGTGAATTGCATTCAGTTGAGCTGGATTGTTGGAACTGGATCCAGTGTCTTTAGGGTTTGCAACAGGTTGACTAGGGAATTTTCCTTTTTCTCTCTCACTCACGGCAGCGGCTAGTTGCCCAAGTTGGGTTTCTAACCGGGCTATGGCTTGTGTGTTCGAGTTGAGCACTTGGCCGGTGGTTTGCATGAATGAATTTAGAGTGGTGGATGATTGGGTCAACATGTTGGTAGTTTGTGTAGAAGCTTTGATCATAGCTTCTAAACCCTTTTCTAAGACACTTAAACGTTTGTCATGATCAGAATTTGAAGGATTTGTAGGCTGGTGAGGATGAGGATGTTGGTTTGGAAAAGGTGGGTTAGAAAAATTGTTCGGTGCGTTGAATGGGACAGTGTTTCCCCTAGGGAATTGTTGGTTTGACGCGGGAATAAAGTTTTGGTTTCCATGAGAATTTCCTTGGTTCCAAGCAAAATTGGGATGATTTCTCCAACCTGGATTGTAGGTTGGAGAAAATGGATCATTTCTAGGGCGCTGGAATGCAGCGTTCATCTGTTCTAAAGCATGGTTGTTTCCTAGAAGAGGACATTCCTCTGAAACGTGGGTAGGAGACTGACAGTTATGACATCCCGGGGCAGAAATATGATTGATTTGAGCCGGAGCTCGTTCCTTAACTTCTAAGGCTTCTAACCTCCGCAGAATCGTCGCCATCTTCGCTTCAGATGCAATGTTTGACTCCAGGGAAAGACCACTAGACTTAGATTGGGAAACAGATGAAACCCTGTCATCACAGTTTTCCCACTGCATTGTTTTCTCGGATAGACTCTCTAGGAATTCCCAAGCTTCATCGGCGTTTTTTCTCATAAAATCTCCCTGACACATCGATTCTAAAGATGTTTTTGAAGAATAGTCCAATCCTTCATATATGACTTGGCACAATCGCCATTTTTCTAGACCATGATGAGGACATTGGATTAAAAGATCTTTAAATCGGTCAAAGTATTTCCAGAATGGCTCTCCCGGGACAATTTTGAAATTCTGAATGCTGTTCCTAAGCTTTACCGTTTTGTGAATAGGGAAAAATTTCTTGAGAAAAACGGTGACAAATTCCTCCCAAGTTGAGATAGAATTTATCGGTAAGCTGTACAGCCATTTTTTAGCTTTGTCCTTTAGAGCAAATGGAATAAATCTAAGCTTAATCGCATCTTCGGTTAATTCTCTCATTTTTATCATAATACATACTTCCTCAAATTCCGAGATAAATATATATGCATCTTCTGTTTCATTACCTAGGAATTTGGGAAGCATGTTAATGAAATGCGGTCTAAGCTCGAAATTTGCTCCATTTACTTCGGGGAGTCTTATGCAAGATGGAATTGCATTTCTGGTGGGGTAACACATATCCTGAAGAACTGGTTGATTTGCCATTTCTTGGATTGGTTCAACACGGATTAAGCGATGAAAATTATCCCGAACCCAAAATTGCATACACCAAAACAAATTTTTTTTTTAAAGAAAGAAAGAAAATTAGTTTTTTTTAAGGAAAGAAAGAAAATTAGTTTTTTTTTCTTTTAAGGAAAGAAAGAAATTTAGTTTTTTTTATTTTAATAAAGGAAAGAAGAAAGAAAATTAGTTTTTTTTTAATATGAGAAGATAAAGAAAAAGAAAAATCCTAACTAAAACAAATCAAGGCAATCACTTTTCAATCAACTCTAACTCTAGGGTTTAGCCTAACTCCACTAGACCAGCTCCTAACCAAAAATTCCTACAGTGAAAAGATCAAAGTTTTACCCAGGTAGTTAGCCAGGTAAGGATAGTACTAGAGGGTGATCAAAGATCAATTAAGTACCTCTTTCCTTGCGGAGCGCTTTACGCAACCCCTAAACCTTGCCTTAGACACCAACTATTCTGAGAAAACTTAAACCGTTCACTTAAGGATTTCTTGTTCCTTATTGAGCTCGAATCCTTAGGGGCCAACGTCTAATGAGTTTTAGAAGGCTTGGATTTGTGAAGTGAGGAATTAGTGATTTGTGGGCTAAGGAAAGGGTGATGAAATCCCTTACCTTATCTTGATTGGGGTTTTGCCCTTAAGAATGTTTTAAGTGTGTGCCAAATCAAGTGCTACAATCACTTTGGTGAATTCCTACACTATATGAAATGCAACCCTAGAAATTAAAAGCGACTAAAAAGGATGATAAAAAGAAAATCTTTTTTTTAATTATGGTCAATAATAATCAAATGTGAGAAGATGAATTTTATTATGGTCAACAAAAATAAAATCTTTTTTTTTAAATCCTAATTGTCTCTAATTGTGAAGCTAGCTAAAGAGGGTGGAATTGAAAACTAGAAAGAAGACTTACCCGAAAGCAATGCTCCAAATTCTTGATCTTCAATCCAAGATTTTCAAGCTCCAAGCGGTTCCTTCACAAGAAAAATACACAAGTTAAAGAATCAAGTTAATAAAATCCTATTTTAGCACCTTCCCCGGCAACGGCGCCAAAAACTTGATGCGGCATAATTATGTACCAAAATTGCAAGTGCACAATTTATCAAGTTATAGTATAAAAAGATATCGATCCCACGAAGAAGGTGATTTTAAGAGATTATTAAACTTGGTTCTTATATTTTGTGCGTGACAATTAGGAATAAAGAATAAGTGTGATTGTATGAGTGGTTGTTTTGATTTATATGCAAGAGGTAATAAATTGAATTTTAGAGGAGAGAAGGAAGAATTAAAGAATAAATGAAATCACAAGGCAAGAAATATGAATTAATAAAATCAAGAAATAAAACCAAAAATGAAAAGAAAATTTAAGAAAGTTAAGATGAAGGATTCAAAAGAGGTAAGAAATCTAGAATATAATCCACTAACCAATTTCAATTACAAAATATAAACTATTCTCTTTTTATCATATTTCAACTTAGATTTATTAAGCATAGATTATCAAACCATTTAAGGAAAGTGTAACCTATCAAATTATCATCTAAGCTAAAATTACTATTCATGATAAGAACAACAACATGATAATAATCCTAGAATTCATAAGCATAACCTATCAAACCATTTAAGATAAGCATAGATTATCAAATTCTTCTTCTACCGATTAGTTCTCTAGTTGATTATCCTAACATGAACATTTTAAGTACAAGAGAATAATTCATACAATATAAAAGAAATTAGACTAGTTTCATACAATTCTAAGATTCTTACAAGAATTAAATTCACATCTTAAGAAATAAAAACAAGAAAAAGAAGACTAATTACAAAATTAAAAAGAAAAGAAAAATCTAAACTATGAACAAGAAATAAATCTAATTACAAAGAAAATAAAAATCTAAACTACAAAATAAATTGCAGAAATTAAATGCAAGAAAAATAAATCTACTCTACAAATTAAAGTGCAAAAAGAAAATAAAAAAGACAAGAAAGTAAATCTATACTACAAGCATGAATTTAAATCTAACTAATAAGCAATAATAAAGAAATTACTAAAAAGAAATAAAAGAGAAAAGAAATGCAAACCTTCAAATTGCTCTTCATCTCCATCCTCATCATTCCACAAAGAGGAGAAAGAACAAATTTAAAGAGGAAAAAATTATTTTTATTAATTGCAACTAAAGTTACAATTTTTGGAAGGCCTTCTCAATTAAGAGTAGCCCTCCTCTCCAAAAGGAGTTTACAAAATTTTCACACCTCTAACCCCTCACTCTCTACCCCTATTTATCGATGCAGGCATCGATGTCGGTATCGATGCAGGCATCGATGCCGCCATCGATGCAGGCATCGATGCCTGCCCTTCTCCTTTTGCTGTCCGCAGAGTTCCTCTTCTATTGGCTTTTGCACTTGGATTTTGGGCTTTTGCTTGGGCTTTTGGGCTTCTTGATTTCTTCATGTATTTATTTTGGGCTTTGGCATTTCTTGGGCTTTTCTTCTTTTTCTTAGCTTGGGCTTTTGGATAATTTGGAAATTGATTTTCCAATTGGCTTCATTTCTTCATTTAATCATGGGCTTTTTGTTGAGAGATGGGAATTTGAGATTTATTCTTCATTAACCTGCAATTAAACATAAAAACAGTTATTAGTGGTATATTTATTCATATAAAATAGATAATGAGGGTATAAAACTGTAATAAAATGTGATTATCAGTATTGCTGGCGGTGGCACGACGAAAGGTGGTACTACTACCGGTAGTAGATTCATCGCTCGCTCCTCGAGCGCTGCCAGTATAGCTGCAGTTGGCGTCAGGAGGTCAATCAGATACTGTGGAGCCTACTGAGGCTCAGGCATTGGCTCAGCTTTCTCAGCTCCCCGAGTATGGGATCTACCTCAACCACGTCCTCGTCCTGACATCAAAAAATTCATAAGAAGAGCTTATTTGGCATAATAAATGATACCATAAACACTAATAACATAGTATATAGTAATAGGAAAGCATAACACATAGTATTTTCCAAAATACTTTGTAATTAAAGTAAGATAAGCTTAAAAAAATTCTTCAAAATTTTTGAGTTATACACATTACTGCCTCATTCAATCTAGGAATCCCTAGCGAACTGTATACATGAGTCCTAAGGAAATTCTATACTAGCTCTAAAACCCGACATATGATACCCTAAGGATATTGGAACTAGAGCTCTGATACCAACTATGACGCCCCTGATTTCACACATGGTTGTAGTCCAAGTTGAACCCAAAGATGTCAAACCTGCCATGCACCTAACACTGTGCATAAACATGTTTCACTATCACCATTAATATCACTCTAGCAGATGTAAAATGTAAAGTAGTAAGGGTAAAAGAAAATATAACTAAGATGAGAATAAAAGGAACACAATGTAGAGGAGAGGTATCCAACAGTAGAAAAGAGAGTACATCTGATAAACTAAAATAAGAACAATGAGTCTCTAAAACATAAGAGTCAACTGAACAGTATTAAGACACTCAGCCTCCAAAAATAAAATACATCTCTAAAAGAATAAAACTGTAAATAGTCTACTGTGGAGTACCAACTAGCTACCTATGAATAACAATAAACTATGCTGAGTCTCCGTCAGTCTACGGCTCTTTGAAACCCTGACCCGCTACCTGAAAAGGTGGTAAACAACAAGCATCAGAGTACTAGCAAGACCATCTCCACTGCCCCCAGGGGGAAGGGGGTAACACATATAAAATACTACACATAACATGCATGTGTGTGTGTGTGTATATATATATATATATATATATATATATATATATATAATATATATCTAGTACTAAGAGGAGTTAAGATTTACGAACACACAACACGGGATAAGTGCGTCGAGGGAATAATCCAAATAAGGAAACCCTCATATATATATCATGTATCTTAATTTGTGAATCGCTAAATATAAACTCCAAATTATATGAATAAACAATAAAGAAGTACATCACCAGAACCTTATCCAGGACATGTCATGCATGTTAAATCACAGTATCTCGCACTACCCTTGGGTGGGTGGCACGGAAGTAAATACACAAATTCTGTATAATCATTGTTAGAAAGTATATACTATTATACATAAATGCCATAATGTTGAACTACGTCCATCAACTGTACTCTCCTGAGTCCTAGGCGATCCAAAGATATAGAGTGTAGTCATTCGTAGTATCATGCTTCTCCTAAACTAATGATACAAGTCATCGAAACCAATATATATCGTATTGTGTAGTCGCCCACAATATTATGCGGTGCACATACCTACACATTAAACAACCTCAGCAAAAACGCAACACGGATTGTAGTTGTCCATAGTGTTTTGCGGTACACGGACTAACACACTTGGAGTGTAGTCGCCCGTAATATCATGCGGTGCACGAACTAGCGTAATCAAACACCCAAACAAAGATGTACTGTGGAGTGTAATCACTCGTGATCTCATGTGGTGCATGGAATAACACACTCGGAGTGTAGTCGCATGCGATCTCATGCAGTGCACTCTTAAAGGCCCGCACAAGCTCAAACCCAACATGTGCACTCCCACAGCCACTCATGTGTATCTACGTACAACCCGTATAACATGTCTACAACCAAACATGTACGAGACAAAATAGGACCAATTGATCGACTAATCATTCTGATTAGTCGACTGACTGAAGAATGGATCCAAATTGACTGAACTTCAAATCAGTCAGCTAGAAACTCGACCAGTCAACTGATATTCATATCAGTCGACCGGAAAAAAGTATCGATCGACAGATATAGTACATATATCAGTCGACCAACCAGAGAGAGAAAACCCTAATTCCTAAAGACCGATCGGTCGACTGATCCTTCTGATTAGTCGACTGATCCGAAGGCGGATTAAAAATCGACAGACTTTGCAGAAATAATCAAAAATTGAAAATAAATCATGTTTTAATTCTTAATTAGGGTATGTAGGGTTTATTTGATACATAAAACCACAAACATAAATTAGAGAGGATCTAATAACCCTAAACATGATTTTAATCTAATAAAAACAAAGGAAAAAGGGGATGAGTTTGGAGAAGATGAACTTGCCTTGAGAAGAGGTTTTGATCTCTCAAACAGACGATTTATATGAAATTTCTTCACAAAGGTTGTAAATCTCACCCTCCTCTAGATCTTTGCTTCACAAAGTTTCTCCAAATTCGTACAAATTGTTTTAGGGTTTGAAGAGGTGGGGGTGCGGCTGCTCAACGTGAGAGAGAAGGGTTATATATATATATATATATTATATATATATAGTATTATATATATATATATATATATAATATATATATATATATATAATATAATATATATATATATATATATATATATATATATAATATATATATATATATATAATATAATAGTATATAATATTGTAACATCGGCTTTGGAAATCTTTTTCATTGTCGTCGAATCTATTATGCGTTTATTTTCTTACAGAATCAAAATAAAGAAGAAAAATAATCATTTTATAAGACATTCTTACACAATGAAAACAAACAGAGGGATCTCCTAGAAACACACACATGATCATTTATCGATCGTTGCTTACGTGAGATCTTTGCTTGTGACGGGATTATTTGATCTGTAACCACCAATAATCAGACCATGTTGATTTCATTGTCTCTCAAAAGAAACAAGAAATTGAAATGAATATCTCAGTAACAGTGAGATAAGCACTCTTCTCGAGATCACAACAATGGTGCGATCTCAAGGAAACTACAGAAGAACACTGAAAGGGTGCAGATCTCTCAAACTCTTTCTCTTTATATTGAATAAATCACCAAGAACTCGCTTCCTCCTCTCTGAAATTCATGCTCCTTACTCTCCAAAACATCAGGGCTTTGTCGTTACTCCAAAATTCTCAATTACCCGTGTATAGGGGCCCTAGGATTGTATTTATAGGCTTTAGAAGCTTTGTTTTCAGATAAAAACGGATGATTTGATCTCATCTTCAGTTATAACTACCTAACCACGTTCAAATATAGCCTCATATAAATTAGAGAGGCTCTAGACTAAAAGAATCCTGAAATCTTATCAAAAAATAGGTTTTCGGGAGGTTATACGGGCGAAAACAGCTTTACCGGGTGAGAGTCACCGTTCGTGTCTCGCCCATTGGGCGAGATACCATTGGCATTTGTTTGTTTTTTGCCTCTAATTATTTCATCCTATTTCGGAATGAAGCAATTCAAGATACATTGGAAAGCCGGAGAGGTGATCTACAACTTTTGTCTTTTGAGCGTCTTCATATTCAAATGTGTCATAGCTGAAATGTGTGAGACATCATCGGTGTCCTACAGATGTCAAACAACCTGGACCGTCTCGGTTGTTTTGGCTCTAACATTCTCGTCCGATCTTAGAATGAGGTGATCAAAAATGCGTTGGAAAACTAACAAAGAGATCTACAACATCACATAGATGAAACAGATCTATCAGACATGAGACACCATTGGTGTATTGACTTAGGCTCGAGATACCGTTGGTGTCTCGCCCATGGGCGAGACACGGTTGGTGTCTCTTTGTTGTTTTGCCTCTAACTCTCTCATCAGATCTTAGAATGAAGTGATTCAAGATGAGTTATAAATATGGTGGAGAGACCTATGACTTTTGTTTTTTTTATCTTCTTCAGATTTGAATCGTATCATAGCCGAAATGTGCGAGACGCCATTGGTGTCTCGCAGGTACGAAACAATCTGGACTATCTCGGGTGTTTTTTGGCTCTAACTTTATCGTCTGATCTTGGAATGAGATGATCAATGATGCGTAGTAAATCTAAAGAAGAGATCTACAACCTACCATAGGCAAAATACCCATGGAGTGAACGAGACATAAGTGGTACTTCATCCTTTGTGGGTAAAACACAACTCCTGGTTGAGTCGTTTCTTCAATATTTTACTGTCCCATTGACTCGTATGTTTCGCCAACTTGCTTCATGTGCTTGTTAGCTTCCCTACTGTATTAGAAAATCCTCCTTGACTTAGATAATAACGTTCCTCATCTTTTCTTTATTTCGAGTTGCGTGCAGAAACCTATAGGTAATTTTTGATACCTACAGATACCCCCTCTAAAGAATTTCAGTCTCATTATTTTATAGAGGAGCCTAAAATACTTTGGATATAATACGCCCGTCCTTCAATTCGTTAACTTCTTCAGCTTTTAGCCTATTCAATATTTTGTTGGATAGCTAAAATTCTTCCGATGTTACGTTTATCATCTGACCGTTGTCGAAATCTTGAACTGAAGCTGGCATGTTGATTTCTAAATTAGCTTGTGTTGTTGAATCAATGTTGAACTGATCATCTTCATTAGGAGTTTGCATCTGAATCACGATTGAACGCCTAGGGATCATTCTTTGATCTAGAATTTTTCTTGAGCCTTATTTTAGCTGTTTGTGGGAAAATTCGAAGATGACAATTGAGAATTAAATTCATATTATTCTCTATGACAGGCTTAGAAAAAGAATTAATTATAATTCTCTCGATACAATCTCTCTCTAACAAACTTTGAAAAAGAAATTACAATCTTCTCGATTGGTTTCCTGATTTACAAAATAGAGAAGGAATCGACGAAGATCCTTCCCTTTGTTTAAAACTGAGTTCTTCTTAGTGTCAATGAGATGCCTCCCTCAAAAGTCATGTCGAGTTTGCTTCTCATTGACGATCCGACATTTCACCTCGTGGAACACGGTTGAATCCTCTTGATTAGATGTCGAGGAGAACTTGTAATGCAAGTTTATAACTCTAAAGAGTTTTTAAACTTAGAATGAGTTTAAACTCTATAAAAGAGTGAATTTAACCAAAACTGGTTTGTGAACTAAGTACTAAAACTCTAAGAGTTTCTATTACTGAAAGAATGCCTCAAAGATGAATGCCAATCTCCAAAATTCTAGCTCTCTTGATGATCTACCAAAAAGATCATTGCCGATCTAAATTCTCCAGAAATGCCCCTCTAAAGAACTGGTTCTTAATTAAGCTAAAATTTTAGCTATTTATAGGAGATTAAGGGGTATAACCGTCCCTTGATTTGCTCTTTAATGAGGGTATAACCCCCCCTTAATCTATTCCTAGGTAGGGCAGAAATCCCTCAAATCGTGGGGAGAAAATGGTTTTTGGAGCCGTTCAACTCGTGTTTGAACGAGTTAAATGCAAGTCTTGCGTTGCTAGACACGAATTCTGTGTTTGAACACAACATTGGGAAGCTGCGTTTGCAGCATCTGGAGGCTGTGTTTGCAGCATCTGGAGGCTGCGTTTGCAGCGTCTAGAAGCTGCATTTGTTGCATTTGGAGGCTACGTTTGCAGCATTTGGAGGCTACTTGTAGTGTTTGGAGGCTGTGTTTGTAATGTTTGGAGGCTACATTTACAATTGAACGTGAGCTGTGTTTATAGCTGAATGTGTGCTGCGTGAGCTGCGTTTGTAGCTAAATGCGATCTACGTTGGCAGTTGATTATGCAGTGGTTATATTGCTTTGACTCTGGAACATGGAGGCAAATCTCAAGCAAGCTTCAGATGAGCTTCAGGCGAAGTCTAATGGTCAGGCGAAGTCCAGTCTTGCAGACGGGCTTCAGAACATAATTTGTTACGAAGAACATGTCGTAACTTTTAAACCGTAAGACGAAATTAGACGAATATATATAAAAATTGACTATATTGATGAGATGCAGCTGAGCAAACCCACTTGAAGGGTTCGGTTTGCTCCCATCCATTTCATCAAATTCCTTATGGTTTGAGAGATATATGTGTTTTGATTTGAGGAGACCATCAATTTGTAATCTCTTTTGCTAAAGTATTGCAAAAATCATCATCTTGTAACCTTCATCTTGACTCCTTGAAAATATGAGTGTCATCAGATTATAACTCCCGATGTTGCTTGTGAAGGCTATTGAATTAGAGCTTTTATCGGTTCTTATGAAGGTCATCACATTTTAGCCTTCATCGATCTACGTAAAAGTTTTTAAATTATAGCCTTCTAGAAACCGTCAAATTGTAACTTCCATTATCAGCGTTTGATGAGGATCATCTATCTGCAGTAATTTTCTGACAGCCTACATTGGAGAAATTATAGACGCGTTGACCGGCGTCGATCTTCGTTACAACGTGTTGACCAGTGTTGATTTTAATTATTGACGTGTTGATCAGTGTCAATCTTCATTACAACGCGTTGACCATCGTTAACTTTCATTTGCAATACATTGATTGGCGTTGACTCTCATCACAACGTGTTGACATACATTGACTTTCATCGTCACACGTTGACCGACATTGACTTTCATCGTCACGTGTTGACTGGCGTGAACCTTCATGTAACGCGCTGACCGACATTGACTCACTGCTACGCTTTGATTGACATTGACTCATGATTATGCGTTGATCAGTGTTGACTTTCATCGCAACGCGTTGACCAACGTTGACTCATGACCAGTGTGAACACAATTTATACTCATACGTTAACTGGAGTCTATATCGTTTAAGCTCTTAAGATGTTGCGGCGAGGAGGACCAGTTTATACTCGTATACTCCTAGGAGTTTTAGGAATCAATTTAACATCGTGTACCCATTGGAGGTTAAAGGAAATGTAGTTTATACTTGTATACTCACCAGAGTGTCGCAGGCATGCTGAGAATGTATCGGACGTACGACAGAGAAGCTCTTTGTACGAGACATCTTCTTTTGCCTTGCGTGAGGTAGATAAGTACAACTGTCTATAATGTTGTTATCGGACTGAATCTATTTAAGTCCGAAACCTGCGTCCTCTTGGGTTATCCTTTTCCACCTCCTTGAGTTTGAAACTTTTTTCAAAACCTTAGGAATAGAGTTTTTAAGCCTTCTTCTCCACGGTTACAAAAATTTTGGCTGGAGTTGAGGTTAGCTTGCTTGTTCAAATCCCGAGACCAACTAGTGAAGCTGATGCGTCAGTGATTTTTGTACCTTGTTATGATTAACATTCTATTTAGAACAAATAAGTATAATACTCATAGGATTTTTGGCAAACCCTAAGCCATCAATGGGTTTGATGAGCCTTTACCGATTACCGTTTGAATCGGGCTAGTATGCAGATGTTTAAGTCTGTTCCGCATGTAACGTTGTGCTAAAAGAGTAAATTCTTTTAGTGCTATGATTTTGAATACATAGACTTAATCATCACTCGCAGGATGCTCCTAAGATTTTTGGCAAACCCTCAGCCATTAACGGATTTGACGTGCCTTTATCGATTATCGTTTGAATCGGGCTAGCATGTGAATTATTAAACTCGTTTCACATGTAATGTTGTGCTAAGAGAATAAACTCTCTTAGACTTGGTGCTATGATTTTGAATACATAGACTTTATCATTTTCATAGAAAACGACTAACCGGCAATGCGTGTTAGGCGTAGACTTATCTCTGATTAGGAATCAAGATAAATTTCCCCAGATATAGATTTTGGTGTCTTTTTCACAGAAAAGACTAACCGGTAATGTGTGTTAGGAATATACTTATCTCTATTTAGGGATTGAGATAAAATCCCCCAGATATGGATTCTGGTTTCTTTTTCATAGCAAAAGACTAACCGGCAGCATGTGTTAGATGCAGGCCTATCTCTATTTAGGGATCAAGATAAAATCTTTCTTGCATGAAAAGCATGGATTTTGATGCTAGAAAATAGTGTCTTCTCTTGGGCAAAGATGAACCCATTTCCGGAGAGAAAGAATTTTATATTCTATCTCCTGCTGTAAAAGAAACTCAAAGTGGGATCACCACTTCAAGAATCTTGAAAGGTGAAACTAAGTGTGGGATCTCCTCTCCGAGAATCAAAAATATTTAGATAACCCTAACTGTTTAAAGGTTTGACTATCCAATCTGAAAGTGGATTTCTCGTTTATCGAGATGAAATTCCAACTTTGGCCCTAACTGTTTAAAGATTTGACCAAGTAAAAGTTTGAGATGACCCTAACTGTTTAAAGGTTTGATCACACTCATTTTGGAAGTGAACTTCGTGTTCATGGAAGGAATCGAGAGGGAATTTTGGTTATGGTCCTAACTGTTTAAAGGTTTGACCGAATGGGATTGGAACGACCCTAGGTGTTTAAAGATTTAATCATCCAATTTGGAAGTGGACATCTCGTTCATGGAAGGAATCGAGAGGGAATTTTGGTTGTGGTCCTAACTGTTTAAAGGTTTGACCAAGTGGGATTGGAATTACCCTAGCTGTTTAAAGGTTTAATCATTCAATTTGAAAGTGGACCTCTTGTTCATGGAAGGAATCGAGAGAGGATTTTGGTTGTGGTCTTAACTATTTAAAGGTTTGACCAAGTAGGAATGGAGGAATGACCCTAACTGTTTAAAGGTCTAGTCATCTGATATGGAAGTGTAGCTCTCGTTCATGGGAGGAATCGAGAGGGGATTTTGGTTTTGGTCCTCTGTTTAAAGGTTTGACTGAATATGATTGGAATGACCCTAACTATTTAAAGGTTTAATCGTCCAATTTGGAAGTGGACCTATCGTTCATGGGAGGAATTGAGAGGGGATTTTGGTTATGACCCTAACTGTTTAAAGGTTTAACCGAATGGGAGTGGGGTGATACAAATAATAGTGGGAGTGCTAGTTTGTGCAGATCAATGTGTCAATACAGTAGGAGTTTCGAGTTTCTACTGTTAAGTTGCAAGGACTTTAATACATGGGAATTTTTGGTGTTAAGTTGCAAGGACTTTAACATGAGGGGGTTTGAAATTTCCAATACTATGTTTGGATTCTAACAATGGAAGTGTTGAGTGCACAGACACAGCGAGAGTTTGAGTGGATGTAATTATGAAGAATTTTATGGACCCACCATCAATTAATTTGATCAGTGAGTGATTTTATGATGGTGGACTATGAATTGCCAAGCACTTCACAATTACACAGTCGTGGTAGTGAGGGAAAATAAACTTGATGAAGTCATTGAATCTCGTCTCGACGAAAGAGTGCTCTAGGAGTCACAGTGGGAGGGTTTTAATCATCTTGGAAATGATTAAATAGCCACAGTAGGAGGTTCTTAATTATTTTTATCATAATTAAGAATCAATTGGTTTTGGGTTATCCTTAAGAATACCCTGTGTAGTATTCTCCAGGAACTTCCTATTAGAATGCATTGAGGTATTTCACCCCCAGCTCTTTGGCGAACTTGAATCTAATTATATTCGGCCATGTTGTCGGGTTATCCTTAAGAATATTATGTGTAATAATTTTTAAGAACTTTCCATCAAAGATAGGGAACAATTTAGCCTTGTATACTAGTTGGAGGTTTGGGAAACAATTTATACTCGTATACCTGTTGGAGTAAAAAAGAGGAGTAGTTTAACCTCATATACCTATTGGAGAATAGGTCGTGTTTATTTGGCTTGTTTTGCCACTATGACGCCTTAGTCAATTAAAGCTTGGATTTTATTTTTGAGGCCGAAACAAGCCTTGGTAGGATGAAGAACCCTCCTGTGGTATGCACAATATTTTGGATCTGTAATGTTCTTAGCTCCCTCCTGGTCTTTAATATATGGCAGCTCGATTTTGTTGTTGGTGAGGAGGAACGTCAAGATGGCTGGAACTTTATCATCTTTGAAAGAATACTTCTTCTAGAACATTAGATCAGGAGTTCTTCACTGATTCTGAGGTTGTTGTTTTGAAGTTTGATTAACATTAACAACAACCACATGTGCTGTCACCTGGCTTCTCTCGGCCTTCTTTTTTTTTGAGGAATCGTTCAACCTGTTATCCACGTAGTTTTAATTCATTTTAGGTGGTTAAGGGGACAACCCTCATGACATCGAGGACATCAAGGAAGAGATTGTGATGGAAGGTCTGGAGTATGAACTCCTCTATGACCGGATCTTGGCAATTCATCGCCTTATTTCGAAAGCATTTGACGAAGGTGTTAACTGACTCTCCGTTCTTCTATATCTCATCCGAAAAAGCTCCAATTGACACTTCAGTGCCATCATCGAAGAAATTGCTGAGGAATGAGTTTTTCATATCATCCCAGCAGTTGATGCTTCTTGGCTTGAGACGTCGATACAAATCGAAGGCGTCCCTGTGAAGGGTTCCTACAAATGAACGAATCATCAAGGGTTTGTGTCTAGAGATCATTCCCTGGTAGGACTTGAAATAGATTAAATACTGAGTGGGCGAACCTCTCCTGTCAAATGATATGAAGTTAATTAGATTGAACTTCACCGGGTATGGGATTGAATCCCACTCTCTTGGGTACGTACACGGAATACTGGTCTTCTTCACCTCTTGAGAAGTTATCAAGACATTGATTTTGCTTTCCAGATCCTTCATCTTTTTATCCTCACCTGCATCTTTCTTCGGGCAATTTTGGGAAGGAATAATGGGGCTACCCCCAGCATTGTTATTATTGATGGGACCACCCCCAGTGTCTATGTTGTCGGGAGGGGTATTAGCATTGGTATTTTCTTCAACTTTCGAATTGCTATCTACCTGATTGGTAGTGTTGCGATGACTAGATTCACCATGCTGATTTGATAAATCTTGAAGTTGTTAGGCATGCAAATCCTTGACTCATTGCACGGTCATCTCCATTTTGAATTTAAAATCATCTTTCTTTTTGGCCAACAATTCGATTTTATGTTAATTAAAACTAATTAATAAATTATTCTTACAAGATAGATATACAATATGTTACGAGCAAGAATAAGCAATATGAACAAAGAGCAATATCCTAGCAATGAGATATATAGTGAAATATATGCAATGATATATAAACTAACACAAGGGTGAAAAAAACAAACTACAAAAGTGATAGGGCAATAGACTATGACAACAAGAAAGAATAAATACTAAGCACAAATGAAACACCAAAGAAAACTCAAACACAAGCAAATGATTACGGAGTTCAGATCTTTTGTTCTACGTCTCCACTCCCCACTCACGGGGAGAAATCCACTATCGCAACCGGGTTTTCTACGATCACCCGAATAACGTTTACACCACACAATAACACAATGTAACTACACTCCACACCCTCTAAGTGTTGGTCACTCCGTGTCCTTCCTTAAGTGCGTGGATACAACCTCTCCCTAGGTTCGTCAACCGATGCAACTCCTCTCTGAAGCAACCCCGACTCTCACCACATACTCCTCTTGGTGTACTAGTGCAATACAAAGTGAATCTCACAATTAAGCACAATACAAAGTGTTTGTTCTCTACAATGGATGAGAACGAATTATAAACTCACTCTCTAGGTTACACAATCCTACAACCCAATTATACTACGAATGTAAATACAAAAAGCTCAAAGGTTGTGTGTGTAAGCAAAGAGAAATAAAACAAAAACCTAAACTCAATATGATTCTAGCTTAATAACAATGATAATCAAATATATATAAAAGAGCTAGAAATAGAGTTTAAAAAACTTCTCAATAGATCAAGAGATTGAGGGAGGATGGTTGGATGCTCAAACACCAATAAATAATCTCCTCAAGCTCTTGTGAAATTAATTTTCTAAATACAAACTCTCAAATGCTTAAAAGATTTTTAAACACAGTTAAACAAAAACTTAAACCCTTGATGAAACTCTTTTAAACTTGGTTTAAAACCCTCTCTTGGTTGCAGCTGAAAGAAGAGAGCAATGGGGTATTTATAGCCTCCCAAAACCTCATCTAAAAACTCCAAACAAAAGACCAAAAGGCCTATGGAAAACAGCTCAGGAAATAAGCCGTTGAAGAAGATTTGACTGTTCGGTAGTCGACTGTGAGAATCGCGCGGTCGACCGCGAGCAGCAAAAAGGCTAGGGTTTGGCTACAGAAAAACATCCGGTCGACCGTGGTGGTCGACCGTGAGAGCATCCAGACGACCGTCACGATCGACCGCGAGCCTCTGAAAAACTTCTTGAGTCTCTGGACTCAGGGGAGGTCGACCGTGGCGGTCGACCGCAAACAGATACTTATTTTCTGATTTTAAAACCCTGTTTAAAAATATCAAATAAATTCTAAAAAATATAAAACTTTGGGAAATAATTGTAGACATGATAATACACATGCTACAAAACATAAAAATGTAAACACATGAGTTTTGACACTTTAGCTTAACCATATTTTGAAACATTACAAAATGATTTTGTGGACTTAATAAAAGATGTATATGATTATTGTTAAGTCCAAAACTTCAGAATATAATATTTTCACAAAATTACATATTCTTTGTAATATATTCTGAAACATAATAAAATATGAAACAAATAAAAATATAAATAAATTTGTTTGTTGTTTTATATCTATGTAACTAAACCAAAACACAATAATAAATATGAAAAATGTAATTTCATATTTATAAACATGAAAACTATAAAATCATGTATGTATATATATAACTATATATATACATAGAAACCAAAACTAAAATGTGTGTGTATATATGATTGAGCTTAAGGTACTAACACACGTAATATAAAACCTAAACTAAATTACCCAAGCTTGATCTTGATCTTCAATAAGCTTGACTTGGTACACTTTGCGGATGAAGCTTGAACTTGTATCACTAACTTGAATGTACATTGCTTCACTCTACAACACCGTCGACCTCCATTGGATATGATCGTGAATGCGCAATGCCATCCATCCTCCAACTTGTTGTTTGTCTACAATAAATAGAAATACACAAATACTAGACAAACAATATTAGTAGTAAATTGTTTGTTAAACATCATCAAAACAATAAGGCCAACAAAGGCTTCTTGAAGAAGTTGAGACACTTGTTCGGTAGTGATCATGAATACTTCTCGAGCTCACCCCATGCTAGATATTACATTGTTGGAGGCGATGACAGAGCAAGTATCTAAAAGTTCATCTTCTGAAGATAGTTCTTCATGCATCCTCAGGTAATCCCCATGTCTGATGGCTTCTAGCTGGAGCTGAGACACTCATCGGGCTATTCCTGAATCAACTTTTCTTCCCGGAGAAAAGTCAGGATTAGCATTATTCGAAGTGAACACAAACTTTCTTTTGTCAGACATGTTGATGGTGGCTTATGCGAGTTCGTCATCTTGAATGGTCAATCTTCTTTTCTGGGAGCATCTTGATTTGTGTTTTGAGGCTTCAATGGAAAGCCTTTGGAATACCAAGACCCTCTGTGGAGTGGTCTTAGGGTAGCTACACTACGATAATACTGCCTTGATAAGCCTCTCACAAGGATAGTGAGAGACTAATTCTGGGATACTTCTCTTTTGAGATTTATTCGTACCCTCAGCTTGATAGTACAACTCTTCGGTGTTGTGGCTGGAGCAACCTATCAACTGTTAGTTTGGATTTCCAGGTGTAACATTATCGTTTGACGGACACATTTTCTTCTAGAGAGGTAATGCCTTATTGGCGTTCTCAGGAGTCACACGTTTGGAGCTACGCCTTCATGAGGGTAGAACCCTAACAGGCTCCTGGTCTTCCACATGCACCCCTAAGCGGGCGATTATGAGAATTAGTTTGTTGGGAGGACGTATACGACTCCTAGTCTGAAGAGTTACTCGGGATTTGTTTACCAGACCAATTCTTTGACAAGAGTTTTGCCTCGATTTTTGTGTAGAGGATCCATATAATCTTCTAATGGAATTCTAAATTTGGATAGATCCATATTGTCATAGGACTTCACCGGAGGTACGGGAGCAAGAGGAGCGGGATCTGAAGCTGACGGAAGCTGGGAAGCAGCCTTGGCGCTAGAA
>NC_033802.1:47944090-48000782 GCF_001876935.1 Asparagus officinalis | reverse complement strand
TCTTGCCCTAGGTGCGAGACACCGATGGTGTCTTTCCCCAGGTGTGAGACACAACTGGTGTCTCTCCCCAAGTGGAGGTGTTTTGGCTGTTTTTAACACCGTTTTTAGCGCTAATTTGTCCTTTGGCACCCATACTTATTTGGATTTTGGTGATTCTTTGACCACCTCTTCTTTTAGTAGCTCTTGTGACTTTTGCACAAGGATCCGTACTTACCCAAGAAGTACACGGTGCTTCTGGATGTGTTCCTCAAGAGTAGAACGGGTTCATTTGACACGAACCCATTTGTTAGTTGACGGTTGGGAGAAGGAACCTATTGCTTGCTGTGGTGACGACTTAGTTGTTTGGAGCCTTCTAAATTCTAAGTCCGCTTGATAGTGGAGACCGTCGACTTGTTCCAGAGCTTTAACGAATTGATGGGCAAGACGTTGACGCTGCCTCTGACAAGCCCTCTTCATCAGAATTGGTGTGCCATCAAAAGTCAACTCATTAACTTTTGAGGAGTTGTCACGAGCATCAGATCTGACTTCCTTAGATGCCAGAGAGGAGTCTTCAACAGCAATTAGGTGAAGATCATCATTATGGGTCTTTAGATCTGATGACCAATGAAGCTTCTTCAAGGAAGCGGTCTTCCTGTGCTTGCTAGGAGAGGAAGATATGGAGGAGGAGGAGGAGGAGACGTGCTCCTAAAATTTCTGCTGGTCGAATTCATACTCGACCTCTACTTCAACTGGGATCTTGATCTTCAACTACGGCACGACAACCTCGACAGCAAGGCTGTTGCCTCCTACTGTGGTCTCCAGTGTGTTCGCGTCAGAAATCTTTTTCATTGTTATCGAATCTATTACGCATTTATCATTTTACAGATTCAAAATAAAGAAGAAAAATAGTCTTTTTATATGACCTTCTTACACAATGAAAACAAATAGAGGGATCTAGAAATACACACAGGATTGTTTATCGATCGTTGCTTGCGTGGGATCTTGGCCTGTGATGAGGATTATTTGATCCGTGGACCACCAATAATCAGACCCAACTGATTTTATTATCTCTCAAAGAAAATAAGAAATTAAAGTGAATATCTCAGTAACAGTGAGATAAGCACTCTTCTCAAGATCACAATAACGGTACAATCTTAAGGAAACTGCAGAAGAATGCTAAAGGGGTGCAAATCTCTCAAACTCTTTCTCTTTATATTGAAGAACTTTGCCAAGAACTCGCTTCCTCCTCTCTGAAATTCATGCTCCTTGCTCTCCAAAACGTTAGGGCTTTGTCGTTGCTCCGAAATTCTTGATTAACCGTGTATAGGGGCCCTAGGATTGTATTTACACTTGTAGAAAAATGACCAATCTAGACGGACTAACCTAGACGGAAAAAATTTCCATCTAGGTTAAATCAAAGTAGATAGAAATTTTTCGTTTAGGTTGTTCCGTCTAGTTTGGATCAAACTAGATGAAAAATTTCGTCTAGTTTAACAAAAAAGACGCAAAATACAACCTAGACGGAATTCCGTCTAGGTTGCCTAGGGCAACTTAATGTTCACGCTAGTCCCCTGCCTTCTCAACACCCCTCCCCCCCACCCCCTCCTATCTCTCGTACCTCCCCTCCGATCCCGTGCAGAGCCACCGCGCGCCGTCGGTGGGGCGCCTCCCGCGCCCCTCCCCTTTACCCTCCCGACCCCCTTCCCCTCCGTCGCCTCCTCCCCCTCGTTGGTTCGACCCCCAAACCCCTCCCTCCCTTTTCCGATCCGACCTCTCCCCCTCCCGGCTGCCTACGTGCCCGCCGGCGGTGCCCCCTCATCCCCGGCCTCCTCGCAACCCCTCTCCCCCTCCTTGGTAGCCCTGTAGGCGTATAAAACTGCCTATAGGTCCCTGAATACAGCTCGACACGGTGATTCGATAAACCAAGGAGCCATCGGGTGACGTATCTAAACACGAACGTCAGTCCACAACACCGAAGCCAAGTGACACGCAACGAAGCAGATTAACGAGGCGACAAAGTTAACGAACCATCGGGCGATGTATCTAAGCGTAATCGTTAGACCGTGACTTCGAAGCTAAGTGAGATGTGACGAAGCACATTAACAAAGATGTGAGGCTAACGAACCGCACGCAAGCAACGGAATACATCCACTCGCGTGCGGAATCAAGCTAACAGTTCGGTGAATCAACGAGTCATCCAACCATAGAACGGATTTGAACTCAAACACCGAGGCGGATTTACTGCCATATTGGGATTCGGACTGCCAAATCAGAGTTCAGATCAGCGACAAAGCTCAGATAAACCACAGAACCAGACACAACGGCGCCACACCCGGGCGACTCGGCCAAAGCCAAACCACCCAGGTTGCTCGCCAAAGCCCGAGCACCAACGGGTCGCGCCAGCCGACCACCCCAGTGGTTCGGCGGCCGCCGAACAGGCCCTAGGGGGTCGGAGTCAGCCGGACCCTTATGGCCCGGTGGGCCGGAGGCCGAGCCCAGGGTGGCTCGGTGGCCGAGCCACCTAGAGGTGGCCGACCCAGATCTGTGCCAAGGCACATATCTGAGTGCCTATAAATAGGACTTGAGGGATCATTTGTGAGGGGTTGGAACTTTGGACGGTGAAGATCTTCTGGATTGAAGGCTAAAAACTTAAAAAAGATTGAAGCTTTGGAACTTTGAAGACTTGCTCTTTCAGATCCGGTGCTCGGCGATCGTCCACGTCAAAAGAGGCAGGAGTTCGAGAGGGATCGGATCTGAGATCTACGCGATTATACTCCGGATCAAAGATTGGCCTTTGATCCCGAGAGGGCGATTATTTCCTTGGTGAATTAATCCCCCCCCCGCTATTATTTCCTTCGCGAAATAATACCCGTTATATCGTGTAGATCCGATCAGATCTAGATCACGCGGTAGTCCACGGATAAACCCCGGCACAGGCGAAGAACCCACCAAAGCGAGTGACTGCAAAACAGGAGCTCGTGATTCGTTCGAAAAAGGAAAGTTGTAATTTTTATTTCTTTTTGATCTCGTTGTAACCGGATCTTATAAAAAGACCGGATTTTTGTAATCGATGGAATCAATGAAGAAAGCAACAATTTTCCCCGCGAACAATCTGGTGACCACAGTGGGAGCCAACGATCTCGCTGCCGAGATCGTCGCGTCGCAGCCGCGGATCTCAATCCCGGTCGAGGAGGAGGTCGAGTATGAATTCGACCAGGCCAAGTTCAAGGAGTATCTTTCATCCTCGTCCGGATCCACCTCCCCCCGCAAGTCTAAGAAGCTCTCCTCCAGGAGAAAAGTTCGTTGGTACGAAGAAGTACAGAATGCCAACGAAGCTCTCACCCCAGCTGACGCCAAAGTTGCGTCGAGTGAAGTTCCGCCGACCTCCAACCAGGTCAACCTTGTTCTCGCCGACGCCTCCACCGTTGAGGGCGTTGTGACTCTCTCGAAGAGAGCCCGCCAAAGGCGACGTCAACGCTTGGCGCGACAACTCACAAAGGCGTTGGAGTCCACCGACGGAGTCCGCTATCACGCGGATCTGAAGAACAGGAGAGGCAAATAGCCTCAACCATCGATGAATGGCAGCTCTTCTAAGCCGCCAACGAAAGAATGGGTCCGTGTCAAACGGAATCGTTCGACACTCGAAGAGCGCATTAGCAAGCGCCGCGCACTGTCAGCGCAAGCATGGGCTCAAGTCCAGGAAACCTGCAGGAGATTGCAGAAGGAGGTGGCGAAGAAGCCGCCACCAACCCGCCAAGTCTGGAGGCCAAGGTCTGAAGCGGTGATTCAGGCTAAGGAGCAACCTTTGCAGCCTCTAACCAAAGTTCAACCTCCGGTGAACCAAGCTAAATCGCTGAGAATTCCCATAGCTACTCCGGGGGATCATGCAGAATCATCTCGAAGAAAGAAGCTAATTTTGGAGCGCCTCGGTCAAATTCACGATGAGAGAGGCAAAGCTCCAGTTCAAGAACATTTGGGCCCGATGAAGAAGCCCCGAACGACTCAACATGCTGACGGTCGCCACCACCCTCAACATGACAAGGAGTTCACGGTAGCTGCGCGTGCTAATTTGCGCATCAAAGTCCAGGAGCCCGCTGACAATTCACGCCCAAAAAGGCATGTTTTGAGGCGCGTGACTCTTGAAGGCCCAAAGAAGGCAGTTCACCCTCAGAAGGAAACATTATCATCTGATGACGATAATGTTATACCTAAGAAGTCGTGCCAACACACGATAGGTCAAGCAGACGAATTGTACTATCATGTTAGGGGTACGAGTAAAACCAGGAAGAGGAGTCCCCGAGGACTGGAAACTCAATGCCCCTGTTCCAAACTCATTCAGGCAGTATTGTCGGAGTGCAACTGCACCAATACAATTCCTGAAAGAGTTTTGGTTTTCAAAAAACTTAGTACCGAAACGACAAAACCAAGGCCGAGGCGTTTCCGACGAAGAAGAATGGTGGTTGAAGATGGAGAATTCCCGAGGGTCGCCACCAATATGACCAGCAAGGGGACATCGGCACGAGATAATCTCGAGTCGATTCTGAGAGCATCCCGGCCCATAACCCGTCTGCAGTCCGGAACCATCAAGCGAGCAACTTATGGTAGAGTTCGGACAAGACTCCCTTCAGAAGATGAAGAATCTGATGCCAGCTCCACGGTCGCATCAGATAATACGGTATCCAGCGAGGGACAACCCCGCGAGGCACTTATGATAAGTGCGGAACAAGTGGCCAAGATGCTTGAGGAAGCCATGGCTAAGCAACAAGAGAGCTTCAAGCTCGAAATCCAGATGGCCATACAGAATATGAGAGAGATGCATGACCAACAAATCCGAGCGCTGACAAACCAGCAAGGCGAGCCAAGTCATCGTAACCAGATTGATCTGGAAGATGAGGACACAGGTGTGAATGAAACCCATAACGCCAATAATCCTCCCGTCGATGCAGGGGGTGGTAACAAGAATGCCAACAAAGACTCAGGTGAAAGCTTGAAGATTAAAAATCTCGAGAGCAAAATCAATACGTTGATTTCCGCTCAAGAGATGAAAAAGACGGGCATTCCTTGTCCATACCCAAGAGAATGGGAATCAGTCCCCTACCCGGCGAAGTTCAGCCTAATTAACTTCACGCCGTTTGATGGGAAAGGTTCACCCACTCAGCATTTGATTTACTTCAAATCACACCTAGTACGGTCCTTCATTGGCACTCTTCGTGGAGCCGCCTTCGATTGGCATCCCCGCCTCAAGCCAGGAAGCGTGAATAGCTAGGATGATATGGAGACTAAGTTCCTCACCAACTTCTTCGATGACAACACCGAGATATCCATCAGAACGTTGCTCGACGAGAAACAAAAGGACGGAGAATTGGTGGACACCTTCGTTAAAAGGTTCCGGAACAAGGCGATGAACTGCCGGGACCCGATCACTGAGGAGTTTATTCTCTAGACCTGCCACAACAACCTCGCATTGGACGTGTTAGAAGCAATGGGGACAGCACCGTCCAAAACATGGAAGGATTTGAAGGTCCGAGGAGAGCAATCTGAGCGATTCCTCAGAAGGAAGAAGGCGGAGAGAGGCCAACAAGCGACGAATGCTCCACAATAAAATTTCGTCCCACGAGGGAAAGGTAAGGCACATGCTAATGCAGTTGATGCTAAGCCAGCAAAAAACTTCGGACCCGAGACTCAAAAAAGAGTATTCCTTCAAGGACGAAGACGTTCCAGCCATCTTCGAATCCCTCCTTGGAAGCAACAAGATTAAGCTACCACCTATCACAAATCAGGAGGAAGCTGACAACACTACGGACCCAAAGTACTGTGCATACCACAGGAGGGTCGTTCATCCCACCAAGGATTGCTTTGCTCTCAAGAATAGCATCCAAACCTTGGTTGAAGCCGGCGTCATAACGCTAGGATAAGCCAAATAAGAACGGCGACACTCCGAAGAGTATACGAGTATAAACTGCTTCTCAATCCTCCAACAGGTGCATGAGGTTAAACTGCTCCCTTACATACTCTAACAGGTATATGAGTCCAAACCTTGGTTGAAGCCGGCGTCATAACGCTAGGATAAGCCAAATAAGAACGGCGACACTCCGAAGAGTATACGAGTATAAACTGCTTCTCAAGACTCCAAAGAGTATACGAGTATAAACTGTTTCTCAATCCTCCAACAAGTGCATGAGGTTAAACTGCTTCCTTACATACTCCAATAGGTATATGAGTCTAAACTATTTCCTACCATTGACGGGAAGTTCCTGGAGAGTTTTTTTTATATTCTTAAGGATAACCTGGTCATGTAACTGATTATAATGTCGAACCCAGTTTTGCAAGGAAAGCTGGGGGTGGATAATGGGAAGTTCCCGGAAGGATATTACGTGTAGTATTCTTAGGGATAACCCAGTCACTGTAGAAGTGATGAATAAGAAATTCACGTTCAAACTCTGAATGTCGGAATGTTTCCTCTTATTATTGTCAAATTCTCTAACTCTTATGAGTTATTTTTTAGACAAGATTCAAATCCCGTCACTTCGGATCGCTCTCGCAACTGAGATGACGACAGAAGAACAGCATCAAAAACGTCTCGAAGAACTCGAGAGGTTGGATGAAAAGCGCTTGGGAGCTCAACGACAAATTGAGTTTTATCAAGCCCGAATATCCAGGGCTTTTAACAAAAGAGTCCGACAGAGAAGCTTCAAGGAAGGAGATCTGGTCCTCGCTGCTCGCCGACCGATAATCCTCAATTCCAAGAAGAAAGGTAAATTCGAACCCAAATGGGAAGGCCCGTTTGTGATAGACATAGTCTACTCAAACGGCGCATATCGCCTAATTACTCCAGAGGGCGCCAGGCAATTAATGCCAATAAATGGGAAGTTCCTGAAAAAGTACTATCCTTAGTACCTTCAGGATAACTCATTTATCGGGAAGTTCCTTGAAGAATATTACACTTAATATTCTAGAGGATAACCCAAAATCATTGTCACCACCAAAATCCCTCACTGATCAATTTCAATTGACAGTGAGTCCACCAAAAATGTTTTTCTGGCCCTCTTGATTCTTTCCATGAACAAGAGGTCCACTTTCAGTTCGGAGTCCCTTTTCGATAAACGAAAGAACTCCTTCCCTTTTTCTCTTTGGTTAAACCTTGTTCATGGTTATAACCGGAGTTGAAAATACCACTTCGATAAACGAAGGACCCATTTTCAGTTTAGATAACTCATCCTATAAAAGGCAAGTTTATCTAAATTTTCCAGATTCTCGGAGTGGACACCCCACTTCTAGTTTCTTCTTCGCTGGAAATAGAATATAAAATTCTTCCTTTCCAGAATCAGGGAATAGAATATAAAATTCTTCCTTCCTTGTATTCGGGTTCGCCTTCACCCTAAAAGAAGACCGGGAAATAGAATATAAAATTCTTCCTTTCCCGCACCAACCTTTTCTAAGAATCTATCAATCTAGGATTCATCCTAGGAAGTTTATCCCGAATCCTAAGCAGGGATAAGTCTGCGCCTAACACGCGCTGCCGGTTTAGTCTTTTTCCGCACAAAAAGACACCAGAGTTCGATTCTGGGGTATTCTATCCTAAAACCTAAGTAAGGATAAGTCTGCGCCTAACACGCGCTGCCGGTTAGTTCTTAACCGTTAAAAAGAACACCCGTCCACATATTCAACATTGTGGCAGGTCGTTATTAATAACACCAAAATCCATGCTTTACACGCATGGGGAATGTCATCCTGAATCCTAAGAAAGGATATGCCGACGCCTAACACGCGTCGCCGGTTTAGTCTTTCGCCGTAGAAAAAGACACCAGAAGACCAGTCTGGGGTATTTTATCCCGAAACCTAAGTAGGGATAAAGTCAACACCTAACACGTGTTGCCGGGTAGCCTATTCCCGTAACAATGGCGAAGTCTATGTATTCGACATCATAGCACGAAGTCTAAGAGAATTCATTCTCTTAGCACAACGTTACATGCGAACGGAGTTAGACAATCCGCATGCTAGCCCGACTCAAACGGTAGTCGGTAAAGGCTAATCAAACCCGTTGAAGGCTGGGGGTTAGCCAAAAATCCTAAAGTCAACACCTAACACGTGTCGCCGGGTAGCCTATTCCCGTAACAATGGCGAAGTCTATGTATTCGACATCATAGCACGAAGTCTAAGGGAGTTCATTCCCTTAGCACAACGTTACATGCGGAACGGATTCCGACAATCCGCATGCTAGCCCGACTCAAACGGTAGTCGGTAAAGGCTAATCAAACCCGTTGAAGGCTGGGGGTTTGCCAAAAATCCTATGAGTATTATGGTCAATCATTTCAAACGGAATGAGGAATCATAATAAAGATAAAGACAAAAATCAGGTCCACTAAAGAGAATCAAATGTCAAGGTTTTCAGCAAATAAAATCATACATCAAGCCCATGGCTAAGAACCTGCTGACTGAATTCAGACAGCTTCTCATCATAAGAGCGTCTAAGCTCCTCCTGCAACTCAGCTCTGACAGACTCTTCGTTCGCGGCTAAAGTCCTCACAGCAACCTCCTCTGTCTCAGCCAGTGTCTGCTTCAAGGACTTCAGCTCATCAGATAAAGCAGCATGTGCTTGCTGATTTTGCATCTTCGCGTCTTCCTTCTCACGGAGTTCTCGTCGGAGCTGATCTATCTGAGAATCAAGCTCCTCAAGGGAAGATGATCTAGTGGCAAGATCAGCCTCAACTCGATCTATGCGGCCCCGCTGCACCTGAATCTCGAGCTCGGCAACCATCCGAGTACTGCGCCATGTCTGTAAGCGAGCATCCAACTCGGCAGCAACGAATGAAGAGGCACCTGTATCCCGGAGCTCATGAAACATCTGAAGCTCACGCTCTAAGCGATCAAGGTCATCAACCATAGCCGTCGCCAGATCCGGACATCCTATGTCCCTAATCAAATTTATCTTGGAATCGAGGTAGGGCTTAAATTGGCGAAGAGAAAGTCCGTCGTGGAGGAGTTTGCCAATTATAGCAGTCAGGGAGGAGAAATAAGAGCGGACTTCTACGCTGATGATGATCTTCTCAGGGTCATTCCCCGATAACAACTCCTTAACGAGGACATGAAGCTGAGAAGGAAGCCCTACACAAAGAAGAGAAATTCGTCAAAAGCCTCAATAAGGAAATGAATGGCTTTGCTCAGTTAATTAAATTATACCTCCTCCCCCTCGAGTCACTGGGGGTGGTGGAGATGTAAGGACTGTAGCTGCATCGACTGGTGGAGTTGGTCGTACAGCCGGCTCAACAGGGTCAGCCTCAACAAAAGCCCCTGTTAGGCACAAAACAGAAACATCATATTATAGTTGCATTAGTCAAGGAATTGGCTAGTCCTATAGTTAGCTTGAGAAGAGGCACGCACCTTCAAAATAACCGTTCCCGGGAGTCTGAGGGAGTACAGACTCAGGAAACATATCCTGAGGCGGCTGGCCATCGATCTGAGGAGAGTCATACATGAAGCTGAACATAGAAGTGTCCATAGGCAGGCCCTCCCCATCGAAGTCATCAATCGAAAAATCTGACATAAAAAGATATAAGGGAAGAGGAAGGAAACTATGGCCAATAGAGACAAGTTACCTCTTGAAGATGTACCTGGAATCACCGAACTGGGTCCTTCATTGACAGACTCCCCAACATGGGCGGTCTCTGCAGGCTTTTCTACCTGGTGCGGTGAGTCAGGCTCACCAGGAGATGCACAATCATCGGGACTCATCTCGCCTTCCTCACGATATCCTGCATAGGATGGGAAAGCATGAGCCAGAAGTTCTAAACGATCAAGAAAATGATCTATAGAATAGACGTTACCTCCGTCACTAACAGGATCCTCATCAGCCAAGTCCATCTCAGATGCTCGTGAATTTGCATGCGGCTTGTGGGCTAATCTTTTCCGCCTATCAGCACGGACAGCAATCGAAGGTCTTGCCCGGGTAAAAGGACGGAATTCGTCGTCACTATTGGTCGCTGTCCCTGAAATATCAAATAGTGGTCAGGAATAGCAACTTGGAAATGCAGAGAAAAAGAAAAAATAGGTGACTAACCTTGCTCCAAATCTGCCTCGTAGTCTTCAGGGTCTCCGCCTGAGGCCTCTCCAGCAGAACTAAAGGCCCTGTGACCTTCTGCATCAAGTCGGCGGGTCTTGCCCTGAGCCCTCTGTGATCGAGCACCGTCCTGGATAACACGAGAATCAAGCTGAGAGGCTTCTTCGGCCACCAACTCTTCGATAGGCTTCACACGGACAGTCTTATTAGCTGCTAGCAACCACTTGCAGCTCAGGAAAGTGAGGTTCAACTGTCGCTCAGTACCTGGGAGACTGAACCTAGCTCCAGTGCAACCAGTCACGGTCCACAACCATGCACGAAGACCGTCCACCAGACCTCCATGAGCCCGAAGCTGCTGGCGCGGGTTCCCAACATAAAGCTGGTCATAACCGAACTGGCGGGCGAATCGGCAAGGTAGATACGGCTCTATGAAGCACTGATTCCCCACCCGGAAAGTCAGGTAACCCGGCCTAATGTTCACTAGCCAATTAAAGCAGCCCATATCCAGATAAGTCCTATACTCCCTCGGCTTCTCCTCATCAATCAAACACTCGCCGTACCGGCTGGAGAACTGTGGAAAGCAAGTGGAGAATGCCCAGCACTTGTGGACTTGTAGCTGACGCCTGATATCGGGGAATCCTCGGCCCTCCCACTCACCATTCTCAAGCAACTGTAGAAAGGGGACAGACTGATCTATGGCATTCGGTATTGACATCACATCGGAACGATGAAGAACGAACCAAGCCATCAAATAAATATACGGGAGCTCTACCTTAATGGTAGGAATCTGAGTCGGTTTATCATCATCTCTCCGTGTAAAAGCAAAAGCATCCCGGCCTATAACCCGTCTGCAGTCCGGAACCATCAAGCGAGCAACTTATGGTAGAGTTCGGACAAGACTCCCTTCAGAAGATGAAGAATCTGATGCCAGCTCCACGGTCGCATCAGATAATACGGTATCCAGCGAGGGACAACCCCGCGAGGCACTTATGATAAGTGCGGAACAAGTGGCCAAGATGCTTGAGGAAGCCATGGCTAAGCAACAAGAGAGCTTCAAGCTCGAAATCCAGATGGCCATACAGAATATGAGAGAGATGCATGACCAACAAATCCGAGCGCTGACAAACCAGCAAGGCGAGCCAAGTCATCGTAACCAGATTGATCTGGAAGATGAGGACACAGGTGTGAATGAAACCCATAACGCCAATAATCCTCCCGTCGATGCAGGGGGTGGTAACAAGAATGCCAACAAAGACTCAGGTGAAAGCTTGAAGATTAAAAATCTCGAGAGCAAAATCAATACGTTGATTTCCGCTCAAGAGATGAAAAACATATCCGGCGAAGTTCAATCTAATTAACTTCACGCCGTTTAATGGGATGGGTTTACCTACTCAGCATTTGATTTACTTCAAATCGCACCTGGGGGTTATCTCTGGTAATGAGCCTCTGATGGTACGGTCCTTCGTTGGCACTCTTCGCGGAGCCGCCTTCGACTGGTATCGCCGCCTCAAGCCAGGAAGCGTGAATAGCTAGGATGATATGGAGACTAAGTTCCTCACCAACTTCTTCGATGACAACACCGAGATATCCATCAGAACGTTGCTCGACGAGAAACAAAAGGACGGAGAATTGGTGGACACCTTCGTTAAAAGGTTCCGGAACAAGGCGATGAACTGCCGGGACCCGATCACTGAGGAGTTTATTCTCCAGACTTGCCACAACAACCTCGCACTGGACGTGTTGGAAGCAATGTGGACAGCACCGTCCAAAACCTAGAAGGATTTGA
Source organism: Asparagus officinalis (assembly GCF_001876935.1). Lineage (NCBI taxonomy): Eukaryota > Viridiplantae > Streptophyta > Magnoliopsida > Asparagales > Asparagaceae > Asparagus > Asparagus officinalis. The sequence goes on along the minus strand of NC_033802.1, from coordinate 47,988,960 downwards.
AGGTCCGAGGAGAGCAAGCCGAGCGGTTCCTCAGAAGGAAGAAGGCGGAAAGAGGCCAACAGGCGAATAATGCTCCGCAACAGAATTTCGTCCTACGAGGGAAAGGTAAGGCACATGCTAATGTAGTTGATGCTAATCAAACTTTCCAATTGCAACTTTAGCAACAGCCGCAGCAACAAGCGCAACAACAATCTCGGGGGCAATGGCAACAACGGCCTCAGAAGCAGAAATCTTCGGAGCCAAGATTTCCTAAGGTGTCCTCCTTCAAAGATGACGAAGTTCCCGGCATCTTTAAGTACCTGTTGGAGAATAACAAAATCCAGCTGCCGGCGATCGTGGATCAAGAAGGAGCAAACAAGGTGACGGATCCGAAGTATTGCGCATACCATAGAGCGGTCCATCACCCTACCAAGTCGTGCTACCACCTCAAGGACAAGATCCAGGCGCTAATTGATGTAGGCGTCATAACCCCGAAGCCGTCCAAGAATGTCAGAGCGAACACAGTGTCAATAAGCTTTGGATCGGTGCCCACAACATGGTTCAAACTAGAGCGCATCACCAAAGTAGGAATGAAGACAGTGAACGATGACCCACATGGACAACGCCAAAAATGACTTGTGCCACACACAGCCCCAAACGGCGAAATCCTCTGGGTTCATCCCGATCTTATTGAAGACGAACAGTGGGCGACTTCCTCAAGAAGAAAGGGTAAAGGCAAGTCCTGCAATGCTACATCCGCAATCTTCGAGGAGGATGGCGATGAAGCTCCTACTTTCCCGCTCTCCGAAGAAGAACAAGAAGCCTTCGCCACTAGAAGCGGAAATGAGTATCACTACAATTATCCACCACCTAGTGAGCAGGGGGTGAATAAACGGGGACCAGGCAAAACTCTTACGGAGATGGGGATGATTACAAGTCCTACACTGGGCGAAGAGGCTTGACGACAGCAGATGAATAAACCAAAAGAGAAGAATCCCCAGGATGTTCAGAATCCGAAGCAGTCTCGTTTCAGTCGCCCGATTGGAAGAGACAAACCGAAAAGCTCGAAGACTCCACAAGTCTTCGATATAATGGCTCAACTAGCCAACATTCCAGCATGGATAACGCTGTATGAGTTGCTACGATTGTCTAAGGAAACCAGGGAGGCCTTGCAAGAAGCTTTGGCCAATTCAGAGGTGTTTCTAACTCAAATTAAGCCGGTCAACCGAATCCAAGTGGATCCGGGTTCTACTGTGAGTATTATGCCGCTTCGCTTGATGCATTTCCTCGACATTCTAGTTAGCAAGTTGGCATCCACAGGCACTGTTATCTATGGATTCAACACTAGCGGGTCAAGACCCTTGGGTAAGATCCGGGTAAAGTGTCAAATGGGAGATTTAAAGACAAAAGTCACATGTTATGTGATCGATGCCGAAACTTCATATAACTTACTATTGGGTCGGCCTTGGATCCATAGTAACGTTATAATTCCCTCCACTCTCCACCAGTGTTTGAAATATGTCGACACTGATAATAAGGTTAGGACAGTGGTCGCAAATAAGCAACCGTTCAAAGGGTATGAGAATTATTTCACTGATTCTCTCCTTTATGGTAACGAATCCGATACTGAATCATCGACCCATGGCACGGACAGCGGAGAAGAAGCTGATACCGAAGCCGGATTTGATTACAATGGCGGTTATGTTCTAAATGACATTGTACCCTTTGTAATCAACCTTGACGATGAACAAACGTCAGAGGGCAGTTGTAACTGGCAACTTGCCAATAATGAAATAAATAACGATTTAGAGTACTCACTGTCTCTTGATGATGTGATAAAAGAATTGTACGACAATTATGATTTGTATATGCCGCTTCGATCGTCCTATATAACAAAGGAACGCCTCCAGCATTCTTTCGGAACAACCCGAACAAAATAAGAGGCGCAAAAGAAGTGATTTACGGTAAAGGAAAAATCTCTCCATTACCAGATCATTTCTTAAGGGAAGATGAGGATGATGACAAACCTGGTCGGGGGAATTCCGACATAAGTCTAGGGGAGGTATTCAAAGCCCTAATGGTAAACATGGCTACAGCTGATCCGTCTACAATGGAGGACGATGATCAAATGCCAACATGGGAAGACCCGTGGGTTCATCATCTGAATATGCAGTATGGTGACAGGTTCGAACAGAGAGAACCCCCCACTGAGGATAAAATAGTCTAAGTTAACATGGGCGACGAGGCCAACCCAAAGCCGATATTCATCAGCGATAGTCTTCCCTCAAATGAGAAGGAGGAATTAATTGCTCTCATTAGGGAATATATTGACGTCTTCGCATGGAACTATGAAGATATGCCCGGGCTCGATCCCAATGTGGCAATGCACCGCCTCGATATCAAGTCGGATGCCAAACCTGTCAAACAACAGCAAAGACGGTTTCGTCCGCAGATTATGGAAGCCATTGAGGCAGAGGTTAAAAAGTTAATCGAATCAGGATTTATCCGAGAAGAGCAACATCCAGACTGGCTGGCCAATATTGTTCCCGTCATGAAGAAGAATGGGAAAATCAGGATTTGCATCGACTTCAGGGACCTGAATACGGCATGTCCAAAAGACGACTTTCCTCTCCCAATCAATTATCGATAATACATGTGGATTTGAGAGAATGTCTTTTATGGATGGTTTTTCAGGATATAACCAAATCAAGATGCACCCAGATGACGAGAAGCATACAGCGTTCAGAACGCCCCTCGGTGTCTTTTGCAACACCGTAATGCCTTTCGGACTAAAGAATGTAGGCGCCATGTACCAGCGGGCAATGACTATGATTTTCCAAGAACATCTCAGGAAAACAGTCGAATGCTACGTTGATGATTTGGTTGTAAAAAGCCGCAACAAAGAAGATCACATCAAGGACTTGAAGACGATGTTCGATCTCATGCGGAGTCATCAATTGAAGATGAACCCCACTAAATCCTTCCTTGGAATGTCCAGCGGAAAATTCCTTGGATTCGTCATCACCACTAAAGGTATACATATCGATCCTGATAAGGTGAAGGCGATACACGAACTGCAACCTCCTAGAAATCTAAGAGAACTCAGAGGATTGCAAGGGCGTTTAGCTTACATCCGGCGTTTCATCTCGAATCTTTCTGGGAAATGCCAACCATTCTCAAAATTAAACAAGAAAGGGGTGTCATTTATTTGGGACAACGCCTGCCAAAAAGCATTCGAAGATATCAAAACATATCTGACGAATCCTCCTATTCTCGTTGCACCAAAATCAGGTAGACCGTTCTTGATTTATCTCAAGGCGATGAACCACTCGATAAATGCTTTACTAGCACAAGACGATGATAATGGTCACGAACAGGCAGTCTATTACCTAAGTCGGACCTTGATAGGCGCTGAGTCTCGGTATCCGATGATTGAGAAAGAATGCATCGCATTGATATTCGCAATGCAAAAGATGAGGCATTACTTGGTTGGACAGACGATTTACGTCATTTCCAACGTTAATCCAGTACGGGTGTTTATGATGCAACCGGCCTCTATGAATTGGCGGTTAACGAAATGGGCCCTTCTCTTGTCCCAATATGATTTGCACTTCAAACAGCAGAAGTCGATAAAAGGACAAGCGATTTGTGATCTTTTGGCGGCAAACCCGACAACGGATACGGCAGAAGTATATGATGATTTGCCGGATGAAACCCACGAGGTTAACACTACCTCGCACCAATAAGTATGTCAATTATACTTCGATGGTGCTTTTAGGGCAGTTAATAGGGCAATAACCCGGGAGGTTCTACAGTTTCCTCCGGAGTTGGAGTTGTCTTAATTTCCCCGAAGAAGCATGTGATGCCTCGGGCTTATTCACTGACTAGTCCGTGTTCCAATAACGTAGCCGAGTATAATGCGCTTCTCATTGGACTCAGTTTCGCCAAGGAGCTGGGGGTCGAATATCTCGAAGCTTTTGGGGATTCCCAATTGATAGTCAACCAAGTCCGTGGAGAGTATGAAGTCAGGAACCAAGACCTGATCCCGTACCACCAGGAGGCCATCAAAATGGCAGATTCTTTTGAAGAATTCTTTATTGAATATATCCCTCGGCTCTAGAACCCTTATGCGGATGCACTGGCAGCACTAGCGGTATCACTTGCGCAGCCTCCTGAAACTGAGCTGTTAGTCACAGTAAGGACGCACCAACTCTGCATACCCATATATAATATGGATATTGAAGAGGAAGATGATAGAAACATAAACGCCAAGGAGGTGAATTCAACTCAAATTGGGTCTGAGTCCCGAGATTGGCATTTTCCTATCATTGACTACGCCCAATATGGTATTTTGCCAAAGGATGTAAAAGAAAGAGAATCAATCCGCCGAAGAGCACCAAGATTCTTCTATAATACCGAGACCCATACGTTATACCATAGTGTTAGCCCTTATGTTTTGATGATGTTCTTACAACCACCATTATCGGTACTAATGGCTTATTGAGTGTAAATGTAGTAAAATCATTTGTCAAGCTCGTTAGTGCCATTAATGGAGGATGGATGGAATATATGCTACAACGAAGATATCCAAAGGAGGAGGAGGCCAAGAGATGAAGCAACGTTATTTCAAGAACGTCAAATTCGATTAAAAGCTTCATCCGATTCAAGCTATATCAAAGCTCAAGTATATTGCTCTCTATATGAGGATATTAGCTTTCTTTTGTTTTTCTCTCTAGTGCTAGAATGTAGGCAAAGAGTTACTGAGTTTACTTGAAGCTATTGGGAATCACACACACGTTTTTAAACTTGTGCTTTTAAGCGTTTTTTCACAAAATACTATTTTTCACAAGTTTGAGTACCTATCTGCAAAATTCTTTTTCCAAGCAGTTTGTTTTTAGTATTAAAAACATTTTACAAAGTTTCAGAATTTTCAGAGGTCAAATGAATATTTTGGAAATATTTCAACTTGGTCAAATAACCTGATTTCAGAATATGTCAGAAATCGGTCGACCGGTCCGGTCGACCGATCCGATGACCTTTCTTCACTATGTCTCCAGAGTGTTGTCGGTCGATCGATACGGTCGACCGAATTTCTCAACCCTTAATCGGTCGACCGTGCCGGTCGACCGATGAGTCTCTGGATGTTTTGTCAAAACTCCTTAGCTGCTGGCGGTCGACCGATTTTTTCGGTCGGTCGACCGAAGGTATTTTTCGGTCGACCGATATTTTCTTCGGTCAACCGATTTTTGCCTCTGTTCAGCCGCGACTTTTTTAAAACGGTCGTTTGCCTCGAACCCTGTGCTTTCACTTGTTAGTGATTGGCACAGTCTGTGATGAGGGTCTGAAGAAGAGATTATTATCTCATTTGGGTAGATTTGTTTTTGTTTTAAAATGATTTAAACTTTCCTATAAAATCCCCAGACCTCTTCTTCTTCCTCTAAGCCCTAACGTTTGAAAACCAGAGAGCTTTTTCTGTTTCCTGAGAAAATTTTCAAAACTCTGTTTTTCTTTCTGTTTCAAGTGTGTTTCACTTCCCAGCTTCAGTACTCTTCTCTTTGCTATAGGGGCTTGTGTAAAGAGAGGTTCTTGCTTGTTTTTTCTTCTGCTGCTGTGTGGTTGAGATCTGTGGAGATCTACTGTGAGGGAGTGTGATCTGTGAGATCAAACTGTGTAGTGAGAGAGAGATCTTGTGGGATCGCTGTGTAGACGAAGTTCCGGCTTCCAAACCGGATGTGTTAGTGGATTTCTCCTCGAGAGTGGGGAGCGGGGACGTAGGTCAGCGGGCCGAACCTCGTTAACACATCGCGCGTCAAGGATAACGATTCCTAACTCTATCTCTTTCTATTTGATTGCACTTCTGTTTTGTGGTTTGCTTGTGCTGAGTTTTAAATTGCATATTAGAGCCTCTTGACCCTAATCACCCCCCCTCTAGGGTCCAACAATTGGTATCAGAGCTTGGTCTCTATATCAGTTTTTGGTTTAACAACCTTAGAGAAAAGATCTAATGGAGGCCTCTTTGAATATGCATATGCTAGAAGGACAATCCACAACTAGACCACCTCTCTTCACCGGCACTAATTTTGCTTATTGGAAGGCTAGGATGAGAATTTACCTTCGTTGCATAGACCTTGACATTCTAGAGCTCATAGAAGAGAAATATGAAGAAAAGTCCAAAGTCGGGAACATGACCGATGGAGAAAGGCACCTAGCTAATCTCAACGCTAAGGCTATGAACGCCTTAATTTGTGGTCTTTCCCCTAATGAATATAATAGAGTTTCCACGTGTGCAACCGCATACGAAATTTGGGTAAAATTATGTGTCACACATGAAGGAACCCCCCAAGTTAAGGAATCTAAGATTAGTGGACTTATGCATGATTATGAGCTATTTAAAATGCTTCCAAATGAATCCATTGATGCTATGTTTTCTCGTTTTACTAATATCATCAATGAATTACATGGTCTAGATAAGCAATTATCCATTCAAGAGATGAATTACAAGATACTTCGCTCCTTGACTCCGACATGGGAACCCAAGGCTACGGCCATTGAGGAAGCTCATGACCTCACTACCTTAGCTCTTGATAGCCTCATCGGAAAGCTCAAAGTGCATGAGAAGAAGCTCAAGGGGAAGGAAAAGGAGGAAGTGTCATCACGCGAAGTTGAGGAGCCGTCACCAAAATTGAAGACCATAGCTCTCAAGGGAGCTAGTGACAACTCATCTTCGTCGTCGGAGAGTGAAGTTGATTTTTCTAGAGAAGTGGCTCATCTCTCTAGAAGAATCTCTAGACTTATCAAAATGAACAAAAAATTTAATCCCCGATCTAACAACAAGTTTTCATCTCGTGTAGGAAAATGCTTTGAATGCAACGAACCGGGTCACATCGCTAAGGATTGCCCCAAGCTCAAGGAAAAGTACATGAAGTACAAAAAGAAGAAGGCTATGTATGCCGGATGGGAAGAATCCGAACCAAGTGACTCGGATAGTGATGAAGAAGGAGCCAAATTTGCTCTTCATGACCCAAATGTTTGTTTCATGGCAAATGAACAAGAGGTAATATCCGAGGCCGAAAGTGAATCTTTCTATATGCAATGTGACATAGCTATGGCATTAGAAGAGTTGAACTTTGAATTTAAAAGAATGTCTAAAGAATACTCTTCTTTCAAAAAATTGCATACCTCTTGTGATATTAAGCTAGAGCAACTAACAACCTCTCTTGCTCTAAAAGATGAATTGCTAGGAGATCTCGATTTCGAGAACAAGCAATTAAGATCAAAGATTGAAAAATTAGAAATTGAGGGTTGTAGAACTAGACCCACTCATGCTTATGACAACTACAATCACCATGGTAGAAATAGGTTTCATAGTTCCAACATTCGTACATACAAAAGAAATTTTGTATGCACCTATTGTATGAGACATGGACACATTTCTACTCATTGTAGAATTAAAGACAATGAAGATTTTTATGGTTTGATATGGGTACCCAAAGGTACCAACACTACTAACCACCAAGGACCCAAGACATGGGTACCTAAAGCTACTACACCTTCATCTTCTTCTTTTGTAGGGAACGTCACGGCAACGACGTAAGGAGATGTGGTACCTTGATAGTGGTTGCTCACATCATATGACGGGCAACAAAGAGTTATTTGCAACCCTATCAAGGATTGAAGGAGGCAATGTCTCCTTCGGTGGTGGTGAGAAAGGTAAAATCATTGGTATCGGGTCTATTGGTAAGAAACCCTCACCCACAATTGAAGATGTTTATTTAGTAAGTGGTTTGAATCATAATCTTCTTAGCATTAGCCAATTAAGTGATAAAGGTTTTGATATTTCCTTTAAACCGGATAAATGCATCATTAGTATGGATGGAAATATTGTTTTTATTGCAAATCGCAAGTCTAATGTTTATATTTTTGAGATGAATGAGTTAGTTAATCAAGATGTGAAGTGTCTTGCGGCTATTGATGAAAACCCTTGGATTTGGCACAAGAGACTTGGACATGCAAATATGGAGTTAATATCAAAATTGTCTAAGAAGAATCTTGTGAAAGGGCTACCTAACTTGCACTTCATAAAAGATACAATTTGTGAGGATTGTGCCAAAGGTAAACAAACGAAATCTTCTTTCAAATCCATTCATGAGGTATCAACTTCTAAACCTTTGCAATTACTTCATCTTGATTTATTTGGTCCTATGCGTGTTACCTCTCTTGGAGGCAAACACTATGTTTTTGTGATTATTGATGATTTTTCTCGTTTTACATGGACAATATTTCTTGCTAAGAAAAATGATTGTTTTGAAGAATTTGCTAATCATGTTAAAAGAATTGAAAATGAAAAAGATTTGAAAGTTGTTAAAATAAGAAGTGATCATGGTGGTGAATTTCAAAATGAATTTTTCTATGATTTTTGTGCTCATCATGGTATAACTCATATGTTTTCCGCTCCTAGAACACCACAACAAAATGGTGTTGTTGAACGGAAAAATCGCACCATACAAGAGATGGCACGTACTATGTTAAATTCTTTTGATTTACCAAAATACTTTTGGGCGGAAGCCGTCAATACGGCTTGCCATGTTTTAAATCGTGTTTTGATTAGACCAAGGCTTAAGAAAACCCCTTATGAACTTTATCATGGAAAAACTCCTTTCATTGGTTACTTTCGTATCTTTGGTTGCAAATGTTTTATCTCAAGGCTTAAGAAAACCCCTTATGAACTTTATCATGGAAAAACTCCTTTCATTGGTTATTTTCGTGTTTTTGGTTGCAAATGTTTTATCTTAAATACAAAAGATCACCATGATAAATTTGATTCCAAAATTGATGTTGGTATTTTCTTGGGTTATGCACCTCGAAGTAAGGCTTATAGGGTCTTCAATAAACGAAGCCTCGTTGTTGAAGAGTCTATAAACGTTACTTTTGATGAGACTAATGTTGGCTCTCAAGTTGTGTTGCCTAGGAAAGATGATGATGATGATATTGAGGGAGGATTGGACTTGTTGCAAATCAATGACACTCCCTCTATAGAAGTTCAAAAGGATGTGGATAGCACAAACGCTCAAGATCAAGTTGAACCACCTAAAGCTTGGAAATTCACATCAAATCATCCAAAGGAACAAATCATTGGGAGCCCTTCAAAAGGAGTTATAACTCGCTCAAAAGCCTTGAGTGAATGTGGTAATGTTGCATTTCTATCTCAACTAGAACCTAAAAAGGTTAATGATGCTTTAAATGATGAGTTTTGGGTTTTGGCTATGCATGAAGAATTAAACAATTTTCAAAGAAATGAAGTTTGGAAGTTAGTTCCTAGACCTAACAATGCTAGTGTAATTGGTACAAAGTGGGTTTTTAGAAACAAACTTGATGAACATGGCATTGTAACTAGAAATAAAGCACGTTTGGTTACCCAAGGATACAATCAAGAGGAGGGCATAGACTATGATGAAACCTTTGCACCGGTTGCAAGGTTGGAATCTATTAGGATGTTTTTGGCATTTGCTAGTTTTAAAAATTTCAAACTATTTCAAATGGATGTCAAAAGTGCTTTCTTAAATGGTTTTATAGAAGAGGAAGTGTATGTTGAGCAACCCCCCGGTTTTATAGATCATGCTTTTCCTAATCATGTTTACCGGGTACAAAAAGCCTTATATGGGTTGAAACAAGCTCCTAGGGCTTGGTATGCTCGCCTCTCTAGTTTTCTTGTTGAAAATGGTTTTTCAAAAGGATCTATTGATAACACACTTTTTGTGAGAAAAAGGAAAAATGATTTCATTTTAGTTCAAATATATGTGGATGACATTATTTTTGGTGCTACTAATGAATCCTTGTGCAAGGAATTTTCTAAAGTTATGCAGGATCACTTTGAGATGAGTATGATGGGAGAGCTTACATTCTTTCTCGGGCTCCAAGTCAAGCAAACTAAGGATGGGATCTTCATTTCACAAAGCAAGTATGCGAAGGAATTGGTGAAGAAATTCAAGTTGGAGAATTCTAAGCATGCGCCTACTCCCATGAGTACTAGTGTTAAGCTTGATGCCGATGAGAGTGGAGAAGATGTGGACCAAAAACTATACCGAGGTATGATAGGTAGTCTTCTTTATCTCACCGCTAGTAGACCCGACATCATGTTTAGTGTATGTGCATGTGCACGTTTTCAAGCTTCTCCCAAAGCGTCTCATTTAATTGCGGTTAAAAGAATCATTAAGTATGTTAATGGAACTTTTAACCTTGGTTTGTTTTATCCAAAAAGTACCACTTTTGATTTATATGGATTTTGTGATGCCGACTTTGCCGGATGTAAGGTAGATCGCAAGAGTACTAGTGGAACATGCCAATTCTTAGGAAATTCCCTTGTTTCTTGGGCTTCCAAGAAACAAAATTGTGTTGCATTGTCCACTACGGAAGCGGAATACATTGCCGCCGGCTTATGTTGTGCTCAAGTTTTATGGATGAAACAAAGTTTAGTTGACTATGATTTGAATTTTCAAAATATTAAAATCTTTTGTGATAACACAAGTGCCATAAATATTTCCAAAAATTCGGTTTTGCATTCTAGAACTAAGCATATTGACGTGCGCCATCATTTCTTACGCGATCATGTAGAGAGACAAGATGTATCCCTAGTATTTGTTGACACCAAATCTCAACTAGCGGATATATTTACTAAGCCTCTTGGAGAGGATGATTTTTGTCGCATAAGAAATGGTTTGGGCTTATGCACTATGTGAAAGTTCTACATTGCTTGCTTGATTAGTTGCATTTTGCATTTGGCATTTCTCTTTACCCCATTTTTGATGGTGACAAAGGGGGAGAGAAATCTCCTCATTTGTTGCATATATTTAGGGGGAGCTCATAGATAGGGGGAGCACCTATCTATAAGCTATTTTATTTTTGCTCTTATATAATGGTTGGTTGTCATCATCAAAAAGGGGGAGATTGTTAGCCCTTATGTTTTGATGATGTTCTTACAACCACCATTATCGGTACTAATGGCTTATTGAGTGTAAATGTAGTAAAATCATTTGTCAAGCTCGTTAGTGCCATTAACGGAGGATGGATGGAATATACGCTACAACGAAGATATCCAAAGGAGGAGGAGGCCAAGAGATGAAGCAACGTTATTTCAAGAACGACAAATTCAATCAAAAGCTTCATCCGATTCAAGCTATATCAAAGCTCAAGTATATTGCTCTCTATATGAGGATATTAGCTTTCTTTTGTTTTTTCTCTCTAGTGCTAGAATGTAGGCAAAGAGTTACTGAGTTTACTTGAAGCTATTGGGAATCACACACACGTTTTTAAAATATACTATGTGAGAAAATCTCTAAATATGATATCGTCATATCTTCTTAACAGGTACAATTGCCACATTAATGTTGAGGTCTGCTCAAGTGTAAAAGCGATCAAATATTTATATAAATATATATATAAAGGGCACGACAAGATCTCTATCTACCTTGCACACAACGAAGAGCAAAATAAGTTTGATGAAATAAAACATTTCCAAGATGGACGGTGGGTGTCAGCGCAAGAAGCATTTTGGAGAATGTATGAATTCAAGATGAATGAAACTACTCCTCCAGTCATTAGTCTTCAATTACATCTTCCAGATAAGCAATCAATTTGTTATTGGCAACATCGAGATCTTCGTGATGTAATAGGTTCAGAAAGATCATCAAAAACTATGCTCACTGAATTCTTCACAAAATGCACAACAACTGAAAATGCAAGGAAATTTCTATACGTCGAATTTCCTGAACACTACGTGTGGAGTAACCAAGCAAAGATTTGGTCTGATCGAAAGCACAAACTTGTCATTGGTCGTATAAACGCTGCAAACCCAAAAGAAGGAGAGAGATATTATTTACGTCTATTGTTAAATCATGTGAGGGGCCCTACTTCATGGGAATATCTTTTAACAGTTGATGGTATTGCATATAAGTCCTTCAAGGAAGCTGCACAAAAAAGAGGATTACTAGAAGCTGATGATAGTATTTCTGATTGTTTAGTTGAGGCCACTACCTTCCAAATGCCTTATGCACTACGGAGATTATTTGCCATTATTTTAGTTTATTGCCAACCATCAAATGTAAGAAAATTATGGAACGATCATTTTAAAGCGATGGCAGAAGATTTCAAGGGAGGAGTAGATGAATACATGCTACCAGCTCGTGTTGCATGGACATTAAAAAGCATTAGTCTATTCCTTGAGAGTATGGGTAAACATATTGCAGATTATGATCTACCATTACTGATACATGATGATGTTGACCAATGTCAAACTTTACCGAGAGAAATTATTGATGAAAGGGAGATAGACATTCCATTTGAAGATTTTCATGCTCAATCAAAGTTAAACCCAAGGCAAAAACAAGCCTTCGATATCATATTAGATAGAGTCAACAAAAAAAAATCTGGAATATTTTTTGTGGATGGTCCGGGAGGAACAGGTAAAACTTTTCTTTATCGTGCATTGCTTGCAAATCTAAGATCAAGAAAGATGATAGCATTAGCAACAGCGACATCAGGAGTGGCTGCAGCAATAATGCCAGGAGGGCGAACTGCACATTCGCGATTCAAAATTCCAATTACTGCTAATGAGACCACAATGTGCAATATATCAAAGCAGGATGGAACATCAAAATTGATACGATTAGCATCACTTATAATATGGGATGAAGCACCTATGGCAAAAAGATTTGCGATTGAGACGGTTGACAGAACATTGAGGGATGTAATAGGTGACAAAAGAATTTTTGGTGGAAAAGTAGTCGTGTTTGGAGGTGATTTTCGTCAAGTTCTACCAGTTGTTCCACGGGGCACTAGAGCAGAAACAGTCAATGCAAGTCTTGTGAAATCATATCTCTGGGAAAAATGGAGAAATTATCTCTCACTATTAATATGAGAGCAAGAACTGATCAAGTATTTGGAGAGTTCTTATTGTGCGTGGGGAATGGAGAGGAACCCACAATGCCCATGGTGCCGCGGCTAAGGCGCGGCAGCCTAGGGTGCCGCGGCTTAGGCGCTGCAACCTGCAGTACCGCGGCAATTAAAGAAGGATACTATGGCAGTTATAAGGAAGTTATTCGATGATTTTTGAAGTCCACGTGGCGGCGTATCAGAAATAGAATGTGTGCTGACGTGGAAAAGCAATTAAACCACGAAGAATGTGGTTAAAGGTCGTGGGAGAGCGGTTTTAGGCACGATGGAATATGCTGATAACCGCCTCTTTGGCCGCAGCAGCCTATACTGCCGCGCCAATGGCCGCGGCAGTATAGACTGCAGCGACGAGATAAAGAACAGAGAGCATTTTGGAGCAGAAGAGACTTGAGCTTTTGTTGATTTTGAGGAAGAAAGAGAGAATTTTCACCCTTTGACAAGCATCATTCGGTGATTCCTAGAGATCTAAGCTCAGACTTGATCTTTGGAAGAGCGAACATCTTACATCGATAAGATATTCGCTTTCAAATCTTTACTTCGATAAACGAAGGAGAGATCCCTAAGCACCCTCACGATCTTTGAATCTATCCGAGATAGGCGCTTCAAGTTTCTAGATCTCCTCGCGGATCGACGAAGCTCTGCCCGATTTTTCTGGATCAGATCTGATTGCCAGGTAGTCCACGGATATCGACGTCCCCGTCACAGGCTAAAGACCCACGCAAGCAAGAGACGATAAACGGATCTTGTGTTTATTTGCAAGAAAGTTGTAATTTTTATTTTCGTTATTTGAATTCATTTGTAACGTTTGAAGTTTTAATGAAATCAATGATGAAGGCAACTTTTGACGAAAAGAAGCTGGCGACCACAGTGGGAGCCAACGGCCTCGCGGCCGAGGCCGCAGTGTCGCAGCCGATCAAGATCATCGTCACTGAAGAGATCGAATACGAATTCGATCAGGCAAAATTTGAGGAGTACCTGTCATCCTCATCCTCAAAATCTCCCTCGCTCATATACCGACACGGCGTGCCAAGACGGATCATTCATGACAACGGTCCACAGTTCATAAGCAATGCCTTCGTCAGATTCTGCGACAAGTTCAAAATTGAAGATGTTTCATCAACACCTTATTATCCCGCCGCGAATGGATTAGCGGAGGCTTTTAACAAGACGATCATTAAAATCCTGTCAAAGCTCTTGAAGACCAATAAACGAGACTGGGACGATAAACTCGGTGAAGCACTCTGGGCTTATCGCACCACCATACGCACGCCAACAGGGGCCACCCCATATTCGTTGGTATACGGATGTGAAGCTGTGCTACCATTGGAGATTCAAATCCCATCTCTTCGGATCGCTCTCGCAACTGAGATGACGACATAAGAACACCATCAAAAACGTCTCGAAGAACTCGAGAGGTTGGATGAAAAGCGCTTGGAAGCCCAACAACAAATTGAGTTTTATCAAGCCCGAATATCTAGGGCCTTTAACAAAAGAGTCCGACAGAGAAGCTTCAAGGAAGGAGATCTGGTCCTCGCTGCTCGCCGAACTCTAAGAAGAAAGGTAAATTTGAACCCAAATGGGAAGGACCGTTTGTGATAGACACAGTCTACTCAAACGGCGCATATCGCCTGATTACTCAAGAGGGCGCCAGGCAATTAATGCCAATAAACGGGAAGTTCCTGAAAAAGTACTATCCCTAGTACATTCAGGATAACTCATTTACCGGGAAGTTCCTTGAAGAATATTACATTTAATATTCTAGAGGATAACCCAAAATCATTTTTACCACCAAAATCCCTCACTGATCAATTTCAATTGACAGTGAGTCCACCAAAAGTGTCTTTCTGGCCCTCTTGACTCTTCCCATGAACAAGAGGTCCACTTTCAGTTCAGAGTCCCCTTTCGATAAACGAAAGAACTCCTTTCTTTTTCTCTTTGGTCAAGCCTTCTCATGGTCATAACCTAAGTTGAAATTTCACTTCGATAAACGAAAAACTCATCTTCCGATAACCAAGCCTATAAAAGGTAAGTTTATCTAGATTTGCGCGATTCTCGGAGTGGAGATCTCACTTCTAGTTTCTTTTGCGCTGGAAATAGAATATAAAATTCTTCCTTTCCAGAATCAAGGAATAGAATATAAAATTCTTCCTTCCTTGTATTCGGGTTCGCCTTCACCCTAAAAGAAGACCGGGAAACAGAATATAAAATTCTTCCTTTCCCACACCGACCTTTTCCAAAACTTATCAATCTAGGATTCATCCTAGGAAGTTTATCCCGAATCCTAAGCAGGGATAAGTCTGCGCCTAACACACACTGCCGGTTTAGTCTTTCTCCGAAGAAGAAGACACCAGAGTTCGATTCTGGGGTATTCTATCCTGAAACCTAAGCAAGGATAAGTCTGCGCTTAACCTGCGCTGCCGGTTAGTTCTTAACCGTTAAAAAGAACACCCGTTCACATATTCAACATTATGGCAGATTGTTATTAATAACACCAAAATCCATGCCTTACACGCATGGGGAATTTCATCCTGAATCCTAAGAAAGGATATGCCGACGCCTAACACGCGTCGCCGGTTTAGTCTTTCTCCGTAGGAAAAGACACTAGAGTTCGATTCTGGGGTATTTTATTCCGAAGCCTAAGTAGGGATAAGTCAGCGTCTAATACATGTTGCCGGGTAGCCTATTCCCGTAACAATGGCGAAGTCTACGTATTCGAAGTCGTAGCACCGAGTCTAAGAGAATTCACTCTCTTAGCACAACGTTACATGCGGAACGGATTTAGACAATCCGCATGCTAGCCCGATTCAAACGGTAATCGGTAAAGGCTTATCAAACCCGTTGATGGCTGAGGATTTGCCAAAAATCCTGTAAGTATTATGACCGTTGGGTTCACAATCAACAGAGAAACATAATGATAAAAAGAGGAGTACGCTAAAGAAAAGACTTTATTTCATTTATAAAATCAGACCAAGTGGAGATACAAGAAGACGTCTCAAATCAGATCTAACAAACTGAAGGAAGCAATTTTAGCCTTAACAGCGGCAAGTTCCTCTGCGTGTTCCGCTCGAACCTTCTCCTCTTCTTCCTTCTGAAGCTTGGCATAAGCAAGAATGGCGACAGCGTCGGCAGTTACGTCTTCTCGGCGCAATGCGTGAAGAACCTCCAGCTCTCCTCTATAAACATTTTGAACTCTGGTGCTCTCGAGCTCAAAATCTTTTAGAGTCCTCTCCCCTTGGACGGTCCTAATCCCTGTCCTATCAGTAATGTTGTTATAAGCATCTATCTTAGTCCGCAAATGACGTTGCCGTTCGTACAAGTTCGTAACGATAATTTCTTGCTCTGATATGTGTCTCGCTCGGGCCTTACGCTCGTGCATCCTCTGAATCTGAGCATCGATCATGAGAGGTGTGGCCTCATCATGTGGGTCGGAGTATACTAGCTCTTCCAAACGATACATGAGTTCCTCTAAGCAAGTCAACCTTAACTCACATTGTCTAGCTAGCTGGATGCCACCTATACGCCGAATGTCTTTAAGACTATCTGCTATGAAAGGGAGCAAATCATAAAATCTTCCCCGTCCAAAACTAATGGCGGTGGCCGTTTGTTGCATAACTTTCTCTAATTTTTGGAGGATGCCCTGCACGGATTCGGAGACCGGGAGGACAGATTCTTGGCCAGGCATAATTGCAGCAATGGGATCCTCTTCCCCTTCATCGTCGGATATTAGGATGATTTCGGGTCTCACCATCTTCCTAGACATGGTGACCTGCAAAATAAATCAGAGGATCAGATCCAAAAAAAAAAATTCCTTATTTATTACAATTAAGCCCTTCAAATATCCAAATTCTACCCCCTGAAAGAGGAGCTCGAGGCGCCAAATCATAAACCCTAACCCTCATATGCAATACCACAAATTCATGTACTAAATTAAGCATGAAATATGCTAAAATTGTGGAGGATTTACCTGAGGGAAAGCTCGAAGATCCGACAAAAATCAAATCTTGAAAGAGGCTCAGACCACGCGCTCGAGGGGCCTGAGAGAAATTCTAAATATGGAAGTTTTGAGGGATTTCTCAGTCAAAGATCCAAAGGAAGGATGAATCTAAGACAATTATGAAGATTTGAGGGAGAACGGATGCTCGAGGGAAGAGAAAATCCAAAAAGAGGGACAAGGGGGGGCCGACCCTAGGAGGAGGAAAAGAAAGAAGAAAAGAACTCCTTTTATAATGTGAACCAGCCCTGAACCAGACCGGACCAGGTTGAACCAGACCAGGTCAGTCCAAATCAGTTCAAAAGAGGCTGAACCAGGCCAAACCAGGCTGAACCAGACCAAACCAGACTGAACCAGACCAGACCAGGATGAACCAGGATGAACCAGTCCTGAACCAGGCTTGAACCAGGTTGAACCAGCCTTGAACCAGGTTGAACCAGTTTGAACCAAATTTGAACCAAATTTGAACCAGAATTCAAATTGAAGCTGAATCGAGCATCGAAACAACTTCAAATCGACCGAGGGTTCAGTCCTTGGTTTATTCTTGCCTCTCCCGCACATTCGGAAGGATCAGAAGATTTTTTAAACCGAATTACTGCCTTTTTTGGCTCATTATCAAGCCGGTTCAGCTCATTATCAAGCCGGTTCAGCTCATTCGGGCACAGAAATTACTCCAATAAGGTATACGAGTATAAACTATTTCCTATTTTTGGTTGAGAAGTTTCTGGAGAATATTTTTCTAAAAATATTCTTAAGGATAACTCAACAACACTACACCGGACAACGCGTCACAAAATAAAAACTCAACGCTAACAATCGATGGTCAGTTCTATGTTGAACCAGCAAACACGAGCTAAAAATCAGAAAATCAGGAATCGACTTCAAGTTTAAAATTCCGACAACGGCCAGACAATAAATGCAGCACCGGAGCCCTTACAGACATTCGACAAAGCACCGAATAGCCTGAAGGATTGAAGGAATCAAGAACAGAAGCCATTCCAAAGTCCCGCTATACCGACTGAAGGTTAGGACAATCATATCCAAAGTATTCCAGACTCTTCTATAAAATAACGAGGCTGAAATACTTTGGAGGGAGTATCTTTAGGCGTATAAAACTGCCTATAGGTCCCTAAATACAGCTCGACACGGTGATTCGATAAACCAACGAGTCATCGGGTGACGTATCTAAACACGAACGTCAGTCCACAACACCGAAGCCAAGTGACACGCAACGAAGCGGATTAACGAGGCGACAAGGTTAACGAACCATCGGGCGATGTATCTAAGCGTAATCATTAGACCGCGACATCGAAGCTAAGTGAGATGTGACGAAGCAGATTAACAAGGATGCGAGGCTAACGAACCGCACGCAAGCAACGGAATACATCCACTCGCGTGCGGAATCAAGCTAACAGTTCGGTGAATCAACGAGTCATCCAACCATAGAACGGATTTGAACTCAAAAACCGAGGCGGATTTACTGCCATATTAGGATTCAGACTGCCAAATCAGAGTTCAGATCAGCGACAAAGCTCAGATAAACAGCAGAACCGAACAACGGACACAACGGCGCCACACCCGGGCGACTCGGCCAAAGCCGAACCACCTAGGTGGCTCGGCCAAAGCAAAATGGGTGGCTCGGTGGCCGAACCACCCAGGGGTGGCTCGGTGGCCGAGCCACCTAGAGGTGGCCGACCCAGATCTGTGCCAAGGCACAGATCTGAGTGCCTATAAATAGGACTTGAGGGATCATTTGTGAGGGGTTGGAACTTTGGACGGCGAAGCTCTGCTGGATTGAAGGCTCAAAACTTAAAAAAGATTGAAGCTTTGGAACTTTGAAGACTTGCTCTTTCAGATCCGATGCTCGGCGATCGTCCACATCAAAAGAGGCAGGAGTTCGAGAGGGATCGGATCTGAGATCTACGCGATTATACTCCGGATCAAAGCTTGGCCTTTGATCCCGAGAGGGCGATTATTTCCTTGGTGAATTAATCCCCCCCGGCTATTATTTCCTTCGCGAAATAATACCCGTTATATCGTGTAGATCCGACTGGATCTAGATCACGCGGTAGTCCACGGATAAACCCCGGCACAGGTGAAGAACCCACCAAAGCGAGTGACCGCAAAACAGGAGCTCGCGAGTCGTTCGAAAAAGGAAAGTTATAATTTTTATTTCTTTTTTGATCTCATTGTAACCGGATCTTATAAAAAGACCGGATTTTTGTAATCGATGGAATCAATGAAGAAAGCAACAATTTTCCCCGCGAACAGCCACCAACTCCAGAAACAGGCCCAAACTCTAGAGGAAAACGCGATCGACCCTAGCCGCCCCCTTCACTTTAATTAAAAAAAATCACTAGCTTTCTAGTAGTCCAACTATGAGCAGCAGCATGTCCGTTGTTTCTTCTGCTTAAAAGGTATGATTTTTCTATTGAGCTTTAGAATTTTTAATTTTATTATTATTTATTATTGAATTTAGTTTATCAACCTTAATTTATGATAAAAAAATAAACGTGTTCAATTCTGAAAGCCCTAACTCAACTACATGTTAATTCATTTGAACAACACTAGTAATCATATTTTTTTAAACACTTAAAACCCAAACTCATTTAAGTTTCATTCGTGTTATAAGTAGGTGTGATTATTTAAGTTTGTGATGTGAAAATATGTGAAATAAATTTTTTAAAAAATAGTGTGATATATAACACATTATAATTTTTTATAATGAGTTATAATCCAATTTAGGTGAATAAAAAAATAGCGTTATCCCTAGACTTTCGTCCAATAATTACATCCAATTCTTTGGACTTATAATATACGATATACGACTCAGATTTGGGTAAGAGACGAAGTTTTCTCCCGGATGTAGACGTCTAAAAATTCCTATAGGTGTCCGCACACAGCTCGTAACAAAGGGGAGGCGATAAACATCATCATCCAAGATGAGAAGATTTGTCCAAGTGGCTCGCGTACTCACCAGCCATCACAAAGTGGTCGTACGCTTATCGGCCACCGGAACGGCAAACCAAGTGTCTTGTGCACTCACCGACCACCTCCAATTGGTCTGCGCACTCATCAGCCAGCATCCAATTGGGCCGTGAATCTCACCAACCAGTTCCAAGTGGTCCGTTTACTCACCGGCAACCAGCCAAGTGGCCCGTACGCTCCATCGGCCATTCGCCGACATGAACCAAGCGGTCCCGTGCGCCTCAGCGGCCAGCCTCTATCTTAGCCGCACACTCACCGGCACCTCCAATTGGCCCATGCACTCACCAGTCCAGTTCCAAGTGGCCTAGTACTCACTGGCCATCACCCGTTGGCCCGTTAACGCCATCGGCCATCAGAAACGATGACGCGCTTCAGTGCACTCACCGTCCACCTCCAACTTGGCCCGCGCACTCACCGACACCTTCCAAATTGGCACGCGCACTCACCAATCACCGGCCACGTTGCCGTACTCATCGGCCACCGAAAACAACTGAACCCAAGCATTCACGTTTGTGCTCACGCCACCTCCAATTGGGCCGCGCATCATCAGGCCAGTTCCAAGTGGCCCGCGCAATCGTCGGCCACCGTAACGACAAACCAAGTGGCCTGCACACTCGTCGGCCACCATCAAGCGATCCGCGTGTTCACAAAACATACAAAGCGAATCGAGCAAGCATACTAGTCAACAAAATGACATAATATAACATCACCTAAATATTCTCAAATTTTTTGTCTTAGGTTGAAAAATCACTTCTTGATGGTACTACATTACCAGATGAAATTATTATCCATGCACAACACCCTTATTATGAAGTGGGATGTAATATTGAGCATTTGGTTAATAGATATAAATTTGGAATGCTAGAGACCGATGATAGGAGGGTAACTCAGAATAGTGGGGGTCATGGGCTTGTTTGCTCAAGAATGTTTTTCAAGTATAAGAGATCAGAACCCAATTCTAGTTGACATACTATATTATGGCCAATTAGAAGATATTGTTGAGGTAATTTACGGGTTTGGTAAACCAAAACAATGTACTTATATGATGTTCAAGGTTCGGTGGTGTCGTGCAAAAAAGCAAAAGGATCATTATGGATTTACACTAGTCAATCTCCACCGAGAAGTATATACGGATGAGATATTCATTTTTGCAGAACAAGCTGATCAGTGCTTCTTTGTGAAAGATTCGAATATCATGTCTGATTGGGTGGTTTTGTACAAGGAGCCAAGATCTGTTGTTCTTCCTAATAACAATAAAAAAAGGTTTTGTACAAGGAGCCAAGATCTGTTGTTCTTCCTAATAACAATAAAAAAATATTGAAGAAAGTGAAGATAATTATAGTGTAAAAAAATATTGAAGAAAGTGAAGATAATTATAGTGAACCAATTGGGTCATCTGATGATGTTTGGCAAAAATTCTCTTACACACAGAATGTGACGCTGGATGTAGGTATGAACTATATATGTTACGCTGCATTACCAATTTTTAGCTTATCATAATAAAAACAATATTGCATTTCATAATAACATATCTCACGCGCATGTATACAATTTTTTCTTAACTATTTTAATAATTAAATTTGCAGATCAGGAGGGCGAGGAGGCTCTTTGACCCGGAGGGTGATCAATCACAGAGTATCACCCAGGTAGTAGTGCTGATGATACACTACCATCTCCGGATGCAGATATAAAATTAATTAATATTTTAATATATTTTATAAATTATTAGTTATCTAGCTCATAGTGTTCATTTGTTGCAGATGCAGGATATTCATCACCCGGCCCCTCTGATCCAGCACCAGAACCATCCCCTGACGCAGGTATTCAAATTTTAATAATTGATAATGATCAATTAAAATTTCATATTAATGGTTCTCCTTTCTTATGTAGGTGCTTCTTGGACCTCGACATATTCATCATATACATTCCATACTGACTTGCGGTCGAAGACACATGACTATCTCAGTTTACCCTTACCTCCGGACTCTCATAAGTCCAAGGCTGACTCAAGGAAGTACCACCCACGTGCTGCGAGAAAGTTAGAGGAAATGCTTCCTATGTTGGAGACTAGGAAAGCTGTTGCACTCGCAGCAAAAGAAAGAGAGATAATGAATGGTAAATTGTATAAATACTTTTAATTTTCACATTTATATATTATATGATATGTTATCATGTTATTATTGTAGGTGTTAAGCAAGATCGTGTAGAGAATAGACGTGGCAGAGGTAAGCCTGAATCTAAACAACCGCCAAGAGGAATGATGGTGATAATTCGGTGGAATAGTTCTAATTTGCCCGTTGGTCCTTGGTCGACCCGATTGAATGAATATATTGGGGTTCTCGTGCGTAGAGCGAACATTATCAACCCTTATTTTCATTTTCGAGAATTACCATGGACCGCATATGAGGTGATATGGACTGAGCTTATGGTAAGTGCATATTGTTTTAGATTTTCATTTATTAATAATGTCTAATTGATATTAAATTATTCTTACTAAATGTGTATGTAAATCTACAGGACTGCTTCTGCCTTGAGGACTTTGAGGGGGCTTGGAATTATGTGTTTAATGTCAAGGTTGAAGCGGTCCTTAAACAATGGAGGCATGAGATCAAACATGAAACCTATGACAGGTATAAGGAGGACTAACAGAGGTTTTTAAACCTCGATGACCGAGTTGACGAGATTCATTTTACGACTCTCCTTATGTATTAGGACAGCGATGCCACCAAGGTTAGTTTCATAAAAATTACTTTATAATTTTAAGATATTATTTCATTGCATATTTACAGATATTTTTTAAGAATAAATTCACGAATGGGTCAGAAAATAGAATAAAAAAGCTACATGACCACCACTTGGGCTCACACTCCTATGCTAATTTGGAGGATGTTTATTGTCAGGATACGATATATATCATTTAAAGCTTTAAATGATCTCAATGCTTAGTATGATTATGAAATCTCATAATTTATAACATGATAGGGAAAATCATTAATGCCGATACACTTGAGGGCAAAAGTGGCGTATGATACTTTCCGTGATAGATATAGGGGTGATGAGAAGAATCAGGATAAGATCAAGGCAAATCTCGAGTTGGTGGTGAGACTTATACTCTTGAGTAGTATTATTAACTCTATTTTGTTGTTAACATTACGAGGAAACGAGAACACAAATAATATGGCCTTTACCTTGAATTAACTATAGATTTTTGCTTTAGGAGGGATTTGAGGTTGCATCCATGGAGGCTGCATCTGTGTATATTTCGCAGGAGGAGGAACAAACCGAGCCGGACCCTCACATGCTTTCTACAGAGGAGAACATCACTCTCACACAGAACCTGATGGGTCATAATAGGTATGGATGGTAAAAAATCGAATCAATTTGAATACTACATACTATTTATATTTGTTTACCATTATTGAATTTGAGAGCAAAATTTAATATTTATTTCTCCCTAATAATAGGAGAGGAAGATGTCCTTAGCATGGTGTTGGAACTTCATCCAGCATAAGCATGAGATCATCCACAACATCCTCCACGCCATCTACATCAATGAGAGCAGCCACAAGCAGTTTCCAGGCTATGCCATTTGTCGCACGTATCTCTACGTATTTGGTTGACAAAATTGACCCAGAGCTGCATATTCAGGTGACTAATGAGATGACTAGAGTTTCTCTGACGGCGAACTCGATGGATGATCTCATGGGGTATGTTATACAATATTTAGGCAGTGTGATTCCTTATAGCGCGAATGGTGGTATCATACGGATCATAAGCTTGATTGACGATAATTCCGACGCTAGACAGAGCAGCGCTTAGGTACCTTATTTTTTCTTATATTTATAAATTCATTTTTATTTAATATGTTATCAAACACCACATAATGATTATTCAATTGAACATTCATAGTGGAGATATTGGAGGGAGCAGCACCCGTTCTCGTAATCGGGATAGAGATACTGCAGTTGACGATGATAGATAAGGTTTTTTTTTTATTTTTAATGCAATAAACAGTTTTATTTATTATAACACTACATTTATTCATGTCGTGTATCCTATCTTAGTCATGTACATTGTTAGTATATATGTTGTTGGATGTATATATTAGACGGAACTGGTTGATGTATATTTTGGCGAGGATGGTTGGATTTGTGCATTGTGTAGAATTGATTATATTTGGTTTTGAATGGAATTGTTATGAATTTTGATTATATTTGAATGGTTGGATGTATTCACATGTACAATATTTTTTGTATTTATTCATTAATGGAATTGTATAGAGAAATACCATTTATAATTAATTTTTTTGCTGAAAAAATATCAACCTAAACGAAATTCCGTCTAGGTTGAATCAACGTTGACGGAATTCTGTCTCGGTTATCATAATCAACCTAGATAGAAATCCGTCTAGGTTGACATAACCTAGATAGAATTCCGTCTAGGTTGAAACCTAGACGGAATTCCGTCTGGGTTTTCAGACTAGACGGAATTCCGTCTGGGTTTTCAGACTAGACGGAATTCCGTCTAGTCTGACAACCTAGACATTTTCATCTGGGTTGTCAGACTAGACAGAATTCTGTTTAGTCTGACAAACTAGACAGAATTCTGTCTAGGTTGTCAGCCTAGATAGAATTTTTACTTCCGTCTAGGTTGACTTTAGTCTAGATTGATCAACCTAGACGGAATTCTGTCTAGTTTGAGTCAACCTAGACGGAAGCAAAATAAACGGACCTAACTAGATGGAATTCCGTCTAGTTGAACTAACCTAGACAGGATTTGGATCAACTTAGATGGAAATTTTTGTCTAGGTTTCTCGTTTTTCTACTAGTGTTATAGGCTTCAAAAGCTCTTTTTTCGGATAAGAACGGATGATTTGATCTCATCTTCAGTTAAAACCACTTAACCACGCTCAAAGATAGCTTCATATCAATTGGAGAGGCTCTGAACTAAAGGAATCTTTAAATTTTATCAAAAAATAGGATGAAAATAGCTTTACTGAGCATGAGACACCGCTAGTGTCTTACTCTTGGTGCGTGACACCATTGGTGTCACACCCATTGGGTGAGACACTGTTGGTATTTCTCTGTTGTTTTGCCGCTAATTATTTCATCTGATCTCAGAATGAAGAGATTCAAGAAGTTTTGGAAAGCTGGAGAAGAGATCTATAACTTTTGTATTTTGAGCTTCTTTAGATTCGAATAGTATCATGACCGAAATGTGTGAGATATCATCCGTGTTCTGCAGGTGTGAAACAGCCTGGACCATCTCGGTTGTTTTAGCTCTAACTTTCTTGTCCGATCTTGGAATTAGGTGATCCAAGATGCATTAGAAAGCTAGTAAAAAGATCTGTAACCTCCCATAGGCAAACAGCACTATCAAGGATGAGACACCATTAGTGTCTCGCCCTAGTTGCGAGACACTGTTGGTGTCTTGCCCATGGGCGAGACATGACTGGTGTCTCTCTGTTATTTTGCCTCTAACTCTCTCATCCGATCTCAGAATAAAGTGATTCAAGATGCATTAGAAATATAGTGAAGAGTCCTACAACCTTTATCTTTTGATGTTCTTCATATTCGAATTTTATCATTGTAGAAATGTGTGAGACACCATTGGTGTCTCGCAGGTGCGAAACAGTCTGGACTGTCTCGGGTGTTTTTTGGCTCGAACTTTCCCATCTGATCTCAAAATGAGATGATCTAAGATGTGTTGGAAAGTTGGAGAAGAGATATACAACCTACTATGGTTAATACACCCATGGAGTGAGCAAGATATGAGTGGTACTTCGTCCTTTGTGGGTAAAACACAACTCCCGGTTGAGTCGTTTCTTAGTTATTTTGCAGTCCCATTTACTCGTATGCTTTGCTAACTTTCTTCATACGCTTGTTAACTTCCCTACGGCATCAGATAATCCTCTTTGGCTTAGATAATAATGTTCATCATTTTTTCTCTGTCTCGAGCTGTGTGCAGGAACCTATAAGTATTTTTTGATGCATATATATATATATGTATATGTGTGTGTGTGTGTATATATAAAATTTGGGTTTTAGTCTCCATCGTCAAAATGCAACAAAGCTTTACCCACAACACTGTCTCGAAATTCATAGATCAATGGCACAAACCTCATGCCCTTCTGATCAACAAAAAAATTAATAAAAATGAAAATGCGGCAAATTTCATCAGCAGACTCGCGAAACTGAGGTTGAAACTACGAATCGATCTCAAATCAATTCTAATCTGATCCATTCATTCCAGAATGATCACCAGCAATAATAAAACTCATTTATTATTATTTAAAATTATTTTTCAAAATTTGGGTTTTACAATGTAACAATCCTCCCTGAGGTGGTGGGGCTGCTAAGTGCCTCCTTTAGAAGCATACTCATCTGTACAACGATGGTATGAGCTTGAAAATAAGGGCAAAGTCTTCTAGCCAAAGTGATGAGGATGAAGGAAGCTTTCTCAATAAGAGAATAGTTAAGTTTGGCTGCCTTCAAGATCCTGCAGATATAGTGCATCGGATTCTAAATACCCTCTTCTTCTCAAACCAAGATAGAGCTCATGACTTTAGGGGATATGGCCAGATAGAGGTACGAGATTTCTCATTCTCTGGGTTAGCTTAAAAAAAAGCTTGGTGCTGAGATACCTCTTGAGGTCATTTATGGCATCACTGCATTCATGGGTCCATCTCTTGCCTTCCTTCAACTCCTTGCTTCCTCTTAAAGTTTTGAAGAAGTGGAGGCTCATCTCAGCAGATTTTGAGAGAAAGCGACCCAGCGCTGCTATCTTCCTATTCAGCCTTTGGACATCCTTTAGTGTGCGGGGCTCGGGTAGCTGTTCTATAACAACTATCTTCTCGGGATTGATCTCACTCAATGACTCTCTAGGTGATTATGAACCCAAGGGATTTGCTTAATTGTACCTCGAAAGTGCATTTGGCTAGATTAAGCTTCATATGATAACGTAGGAGAACGAAGAAGGTCTTTTCGAGATCTGATATGTTGGATGATACTTACCTCGACTAAACCAGACATCATCTACATTAGCTTCCACGTTGTAGATGATTTGAGGATTAAAAATTTTGTTGCCTAACCTTTGGTAGGTGGCACCTTTATTCTTGAGACTGAAAGGTGTCACCTTGTAGCAATAGGCCCCTTGGTCTGTAATGAATGAGATCCTATCTTGATCATACTCCGCCATGAGGATCTAGTTGTAGCCTAAGAAGGCATCTATGAACTCAATAGTTCATGACTCGTGCTTTCATCAACTAGCCGATCAATCCTAGGGAGGGGGTAGCTATTTTTCGGGTAGGCCTTGTTGAGATCATTGAAGTCCACACACATCCTCCACTAGTTAAGGGCCTTCTTTACCAAAACCATATTAGATAGCCACTCCAAGTATTGGACTTCTCGAATGAAACTAGCTCTAAGGAGTCGGTCCACCTCCTCTCCGACAGCCTTCTATCTCTCTGGGCTAAGATGTTTAAGGATTCGGAATTGGATCGAGGGATGAACCCGGATCTAGGACCGAGTTTGAATATTAAGCAAAGCTTGGGGCCAGAGCGATGCTGAAAGTCATAGAAAAACTCAAGATTCAAGGCATGAGAATAGTAGAAGTCAACGAAGGAGAGGGCTGAGGCTAGGACCTGACCACTAGGTCCTCCTCCTCTTTGGGTCGGCTCACCCAACTATCATAAGTCAAGTCCTCACCTGTTCTTTGAGCCGACTCTTTATCATCCCCATCTCCATTCTTGATCTCGAGAACAAGCCCTCCCCCTTTCCATTCTCTATCTCTTGCAAAGCAATAAGGTAGTTAGCCACTCAAGGAGGATAGTAGAATCACTCAGGATGAAGCTTGAGATTGGATGGAAGCTATGCTCTCATGAGTTGAATCCGGTCTTACATGCTAGTGCCACATCTACCTTCCAAAGGGTACCCTAGCGATACTCCTTGATGATCCGATAGCGATAATCTTCTAAGCCCAATTCGTTAAGGCGATGCTTCATCTCCTGCCTCTCTACATGAGATGACTCATGATTTCAATCCAGTTCCTTACTCACTCATGAGTAATCTCCTCCTCCTTCAGTCGATCCCTCAGCCCCTGAGCATTCTAGCGGGTCACTCGAGTTTGCTCAAAAGTATCGACACTCTCCCACCTCTCAACCTTGATCTCCTCCTTTAGATATCTTATCATGTCATCTCACTCATAAAGCTCATGCTTGAGGTGAATGAGGTCCTCTTGAAGCTTCTTTATCTAGGACAACTTCTAGCTGTTTGAATTTGGCACGCCCATTACCTTGTCATCCGGATCTCAACTTTTTGCTCCAGCTTGCCCTGACCTTTCTTCGAACAGGCCAACTCCACTTCATTTGCTGCTAGTTTTTAATCGATCGCCTTACGGGCTACCCTCTTAGTTTCTAATTTTTCTTAGAGTTTGAAGTAGATCTCCTGGATGTGCTCAAAGCACCCAAATAGCTCATTCTCCATCAAAGCCCCTCGAAGTAGGTAACTCCTTAGGGTCTAGTAGAGACTGCAGTCGGGCATAGCTAGGAGGATCTCATCATCTTTATGTAGTTGGAACTGATCCAAGGCCCTATCTTGGGTCATCTTGGATTCCAAGACCAACCATCTCTGGTCGAGGTACTATTGTGTATGAATTGATTGTCCTTCGATGACTCCTTGTCATATCTAGTGCCGACTTCAAACATACCCATCAATAACTTTCTCCACTCCCTCCACACCTCTAGTAGAAGTTCATTAACATGGTTGGGGAAGGTCGAGCCAAGATGATTTCCTTGGGTAGGAGGCACCACCTCAATGGACAACTCTTTGCCTTGTTGGTGAGCCGACACGACATGTACGGTAGGAGGCATTTCCTTCTCAACTTGAGCTCGAGCGTCTTAGGGCTCAGCTGCAATAATTTTGGCCCTTCTACTTTTGAAGGGGACTCATTGTTGATAGCGACATCATCTATTAATTTAGCCGAAGGAGTCTCTGAGATGGCAGTGATAGAATCTTCACCCTTTATAGCTTCTTGGACAAGAGAAGGAGTGTCTGCCTCTGACATTACCCCCTCCTTGCCCTTCAAAGGATTGAAACTAGCGGATGGGCCTCGGCTGTACACTTTCCACAACACCCTCTTTTTCTCAAACCTCTTAGCCTAGACAGTGGCAGAGCTCAGCCCAGCTAGTCGAGCTGCAATCTCGGCCGCACTTGGCTCTATCTTCTCTGCCTCTTCATGGGCCAACTTAGAGCAAAGAAGCTTCTAGGGCCTCACCAATGGACCTCTTTGAGATCGAGCTGGGGTGACTACCAGGGATGTGTTGGGCTTTTCCAACCCTAGCGCCAACATAGCCACTCGAGTCTCATCATCCTCAGTCAGAGGAACTTGAAAAGTGCCAACAACTCATAACACCGAGTGGTCAAAATGGTTCTCCCTCTGACGAGAACCAGTGTAAGATGTAATTTTGTTGAGCGCACTCACTTAACATCATTTAACAGCAGACCTGGACTAAGCACATCCCTGTTGATCTCGGGCCTTGAGGAGCAGGCCAAGATAGTGTCACCTCTAAAGACCTATGTGAATATCTCCTTCCAGTCCTTGTTAGACTCAAAGGTGTTAGAGACATGTTTGTTCCTGTAAAACCCCATGAAATTTAAATATATTGTAATAAATAATAATAAATATGTTATATGGTTATAAATAACATATTTTGATGTTTAAGTATGCTAGGATTTGATTTGAGATCAAATCAATGTATATATATGAGTATAGAAGAGAATCATGAACAAAACATGCATAAGCTAAATCTGAGCTCTTAGTAGTCTACTACTAAGCTTAGTAGTCAATTAGTAAGGCCATTAGTTAACTAGTAAGAGTATTAGTCGACTAGTTGTGCTGTTTCTAGTTTTCTTATGGGTTTCGGGTCGGATTCGTTTTGTTTCGAACCCAGTTGTATATAAGCATACATATACTCATTTTAAAGTTCTTTTTACCCTCTTTCACGTGAGATTAACACCATCTACCTTCCTCCTCATACCCTAACCCTAAAGTGTGAGTTTTTGGGAGAGATCTCGAGACGTTTGTCGAGAGAAAGGCGAGTCTTTGCAGTTTCTAATGAAGAAGGGATCTTGCACGCATGTTCAGGAGTTCAACATAACTTTTGAGGTAAGATCATCTTCAACCAAACCTATTCCTATAAT
The DNA here is from genome assembly GCF_001876935.1 of Asparagus officinalis. NCBI lineage: Eukaryota > Viridiplantae > Streptophyta > Magnoliopsida > Asparagales > Asparagaceae > Asparagus > Asparagus officinalis. The sequence continues at coordinate 47,958,855 of NC_033802.1, read as the reverse complement.
TAGTTAAAGTTTTGAAGATGTTTAATTGATGTTTTCATGGTTATGTGTAACCTAATGTGAGAAAAAAAAATCAAAATTTTGATGATAAATCTTAACCCTATGCTAGATCTAAAGTTAAATCTTTGTTGTTTATAATAGAAACATAATGATGATCATTAAGGTTGATGTTAATTTGATTTTTAACTTGTTAATTATCTTTAACTCATAAGTAAACCATAATTAGTTGTTTAATTGAGTTTTCTTGTAAGTTAATCATGCTAAAACCCTAGGTTTATGATACCTAAGTCATATAAACATGTATAAACAAAGTTTCACCTCTGTTCATGAGTAGTTTTATTAAGTGTTGATAATTATGTTGCTTAATTAAGAGCTAATTGAGAAAATTAATTAATTAGGATGTTAATCCATAATTAGGACAAGTTAATAGATTTGTTTCATGTTCAGGATGATTTCTATTGAATATTACATGTTTTCATTTGTACTAAATCTCATGATAAATATATGTTGAATGATAAGCTTTGTTTGTGCATGAAGGAATGCATGTTTTGACAGAGTAGTTGACTACTAAGTTTAGTAGTCGACTACTCATGTTTAGTTTGGATTTCCAAAAATAGGAATATTATAGAGTAGTCGACTAATGTGCTTAATAGTCGACTACTAATCCTAATACATGCCTCACAGAGTTTGGATGGACTCAGTGTAGTCGACTACTAAGCTTAGTAGTCGACTACTAAGACTTTTTTTGAACATTATGTTGCACTATTTTGAGATGTGATCACGGAGTTTGAGTCACATGATAGTACACGTATAGACTTGAATATACATGAATAGTGTCGTAGTACATACATGACTATCCCAAAGGGGATTTTGACAAGTGTTGATCTGATTACACTTGTGTTAGAGATCGATTATACACATGTTGGATATTGTTGATGAGCACAACTCAATACTATATGAGATAGTGTGTTGATATACCATACATACATAGTTTATACACAAGATAGATACCATTGATGAGCACAGTTTAGTACTACATGTGGTGGTACATCGATATTTCATTTGTACAGGCCATTGAGTCAGGTTTGGATGCTTTGTCTAGTAGTCCGTCCGCACAGGGGTGCGATGAGGCTTGTGATCCGTCTCTTAAGATACATATATAGTAGGCCATCCTACACTCATATTATGCACTAAGATCGTGATGAAACTAATGAGCCATGTACACTGTTACAATACCTACAAGGTAATCCGTTACGCATGATAATGCGATGAGTTAGAAATTTTGCGAAGAGTTGCAATATGACAATTATGTGATAGCCTGAATTTGTTGGATGCCAAAATGAATTCGACTCATTGTTAAGATATTTGATGACTAAGATACCTTGTTGTGTGAGTACACGAGATACATATACTGATAGTTATTTCAAAGCTTTACCTTTCCAGTTATGTTTCCTTTTATTCTTAGTTCAGGATTAATATTTAGTTACCTATAATTTGAGACATATGGTATATACATGAGGGTTTCCTTATTTGGATTATTTTTCTCGACGTACTACATTTTTCATTGTAGGTGTCTAAATGTTAATTCCATTAGATATAGGGAAAATGATCTAGGTAGACTATGCTTAATAGATAGAGCCTCCACCTCATCTAGCAACCCTTCCCTTTGGAGCGGATGGATGTAATCTTGCTATAGCACTCTGACGCTCTTATTGTTGTTGTTTTTGTTATTTTAAATTTCCTTTTCAGGTAGCTCAAAGTTCCGGAGAGCCACAGGATGACGGAGTTCTAGCATAGTCGTCGTAGCGCATTTTAATAGTTGAGACTCTACTATAGTTTTATGTTCTTATTCAGATATTAGAGTTTTGTTTTCATATTATAAAGGCAGTGTGCCTTAGTACAGTTTTTAGTTGATTCATGTTGAGATACTTTTATTATTCCAGATATCAAATGTATTTTAGTTAAGACATAATTTTTTATTATAAGATATCTCTTTCTATATCATGTCTATTATTTTTATTTCCTTATTTTGTTTATTTTATACCTACATTTATATTTAATTCCACTAGAGGATATTACTATGATTGGAGAAACATGTTATTGTACGGTGTGCGTACATGACAGGTTTGACATCTCTGGGTTCATCTTGGATTGCAGCCATGTGTGAAAACATGGGCGTCACAGTTGGTATCAGAGCTCTAGTTCTAGCATCCATGGGATTATCCTGTGTCGAGTCGTGGAGCTAGAATATAGTTTCTTAGGATTCATGTATAGAGTCCGCTAGGATTTCCTAGAATGAGTGAGGACGTTATATACATATATCTCAAAAATTTTAAATTTTTTATGATAACTATTTTACTTTGGCTATAAAGTATTTGCATGAATGATATACGATACAGTTTTTTTATTGTTATGAGTTATATATATATTCTTTTGCCTGAGGTCTTATAAACTCTCTTCCTAAAAATTATAGATGGCTGAGCATGGACATGGATGGAGAGGATCCCGTACACAGAGAGTTAGGTAAAATGAGCCAGAGCCAGAGCCGCAGCAAACTTTACTTGAGACGTAGCAAGCTCCACTAGAGCCACAATAGGCTCCACCTAAGCCGCAATAGGCTCCGTAGTATATCATAGACCTCATGACACCTATTGTAGATACACTACAACGCTCGAGGAGCAAGTGGCGAACCAGATTCCACCAGTCACACCACCACCTGTAGTTCCACTGCCAGTGATTCCAGCTATTCTTATCATAGAGGAGTCTCCAGAGATTACCCCAGGGATCAAGCCACCACCAGTTATAGGTAGAACCACGAAAGTAGGAGGCTTAGCTCCATCTAGTTGAGAGGTATCAGAAGATGACCGCACCGAAATTTCAAGGATCATCAGATTCGCTTGTAGCCCACAAGTGGAAGGAAGATGTAGGGAATATTCTTGACTTGTTTGATGTGGATTCAGTCTAGAAGCAAAGGTTAGCAGCTTTCAGCCTAAAGGGTGATGCCAAGGGATGGTATAGGCTTTAGTTCACCCCAGAGCAGCGGGTGTCACTTTCATGGAAGGATTTTATCTATTTCTTCAACAATCAGTACATCTCTTCTACGGCACAAACCGAGAAATAGCTTGAGTTGACCACCCTGGAGTAGGGAGACATGACCGTAATTGACTATGAGAGCCGATTCATGAGTCTACTTTGTTTCATGAGCATGTGGCAGACTGGAGAGCACCAGGAACAAATGTTTCTTACGGGGCTTTGTCTAAGCCTTTGTCACTACCTCGTATCTATGAGGTTCCACTCAGTTTGAGAGGTATCTGATGCAACCAATTCACAGGAGACAGAGACTACGATGTTCCAGAAGACCAGAGAGGGTAGCTCTAAACTAGGACATCAGAGTGACAAGGGTAATGGTAAGAGACCTTTCAGTGGACCTAGAGGACCCCAGCAGCAGGGTAAGGATTTTCAGCACCAGCAGTAGGGCCAGTCTAAGAGGGGACCATAGCATAATCAGAGAGCATCGCAGCAGTGTAGGATTCAAGGTGCATGTTATAATTGTAACAAGATTGGGCATAAGGCTAGGGATTATCGTAGTGCACTAGCAGGAGGCCAGCAGGGCAGAGGCCGGGGCCAGCAGCAGGGACAAGAACACGGGCAGCAACAGAACCATGGTCAGGGTTAACAATACCAGAGGGTTAATAGTAACAGAGGATAGAGGCACCACCTGCCATTTCGAAGATTGAGGGGCCAGCATGCTAGATTCATGCTATTTAGGAGTCTCCTCAGGGTCAGACAGACCTATATGTTCCACCACCAGCAGCTTAGTAGGTGCCAGCCAGTGGCTGAGTTTATGTAGTTATACCACGTGATCATGGTACGAGCAGAGCCATAGTAAAAGGTACTTTCTTAGTGAATTCTTTCTTAGCTCAGATCTTGTTTGATTTAGGAGCTTTGCATTCTTTTATCTCTCATACCTTTATGGATAGGCTCCAGCTGATCACACATCCTTTAGATGTACCGTTATCCATCTCTACTGCTTCAGGGGAGGTATCCCTATTAGAGAGTGTTTGTAGGAGATGTGTCATTAGTCTAGATGAATCCGAGTTCATCATAATTTTGATCGTTTTGCAGATATTAGAGTTTGACATCATTCTCGATATGGATTGACTATCATTTTACCATGTCAGTATCGACTGCTTTGCTAAAATAGTCAGCTTGCGGGCATCCGATGGGTCTAAGTTGATAATAGTGACCTCACAGGGCAACCAGATTGCAGAGTCATTTCTAGCGTTCGTCGAGGAGGTGATGCTGAGGGACTAGAGTGCTGATTTGTATGAGACTAGAGTTGTCTTATATTATCAGGATATCTTTCAGGACATACCTTGTTTACCTTCTGTGAGAGAGGTTGAGTTCTACATCAAATTACAGTCGGGCACAACATTGATATCCCGAGCACCCTATCGTATGGCACCTGCTGAGATGAGGGAGCTACAGACCTAGTTAGATGAGTTGTTATCTCAGGGCTTTATTCATCAGAGTCATTCTCCGTGGGGAGCACCGGTCTTCTTTGTGAAGTAGAAGGACGGTAGCATACATTTGTGCATAGATTAATGTGAGTTGAACAAGGTCACTATCCAGAATAGGTATCCACTACCAAGGATTAATGACCTATTCGACTAGATACAAGGAGCGTAACATTTCTTAAAGATTGATCTTCATTCTGGCTATCATCAGTTGCAAGTTCGGGAGATGGATATTTCCAAAACCACCTTTCTAACTCGATATGGATCCTTCGAGTTCCTTATCATGCCATTTGGGCTGACCAATGCACCTGTAGTATTCATGGATTTGATAAACCAGGTTTTCCATCCATATTTGGACAAGTTCGTGATTGTTTTTATTAATGACATCCTCATATATTCGAGATCGAAGGCAAAGCACAAGCAGCATCTTCGATTAGCTTTGCAGACTTTGCAGGAGTATCAGTTATATGCCAAGTTTAGCAAGTGTGAGTTTTGGCTATCTGAGGTCAGATTTTTAGGCCACGTCATTAGCAGAGAGGGCATTGCAGTGGATCCTGCAAAAGTAGAGGCAATACTTGATTGGGAGACACCAAAAACCATTTTAGAGATTTGTAGTTTCTTGGGTTTGGTTGGCTATTACAAGAAGTTCATTCATGACTTCTCAAAGATTACGATACCACTTACACACATTACTAAGAAGGGTGTACCATTTGTTTGGGTACGGTGTGCCAGGAGGCCTTTGAGACTTTGAAGGCTAAGTTAACTACAACTCCAGTATTGACTATTCCGAGCAGTGATAAGACCTTTGTCAACTACACAGATGTGTCATTAGCTAGTCTAGGAGGTGTTTTGATGCAGACCCAAAGAATAGTGGCTTATATCTCATGGAAGTTGAGGACGTATGGGCAGAACTATCACACGCATGACTTGGATCTAGCAGCAGTAGTCTTCACACTGAAGACATGAAGACATTACCTGTATGGAGTACAGTTCGAGCTATTCATGGAGCCACCCTCAATGTCATTGAGGGCTACAATTAAACCACCCCCAGTGTTACCGAGGAATACATTAGCCTTGATGACTTCATCCATGCTTGGATCACTGTCATTTGCTCTATTTCGAACGGGCGTGACAGGTGTAATGTGATGACCAGACTCAGCCCAATGATAGGATTCAAGTAGTTGAAGCCTTTGAGCCTACAACTCCCTTATTGTTGCATGACTAACCCCATCTCGGCTTCAAATTCTTCTTTCTGTTTGGTTAAAGCTTCTTGAACTATTTGAGTTAGCTAGTCAGGAGTGATGGTGAATGTCTCTGGTGCTTTTGGAAAGATGTAATAACTTGTATAGAGTTATCTTCATTTGGATGTTAGCCAGTTGGGTCATAACATCAAAGCGGTATGGAGTGTTCAAACTTCCTGGTATATCTCTCCTAATATGCCGATCAAAGCGGTATGGAGTGTTCAAACTTGTATAGAGTTATCCTTTAGATGTACCGTTATCCATCTCTACTCCTAATCGGATTTTGAACCTCTTGGTGTTGGGGTTTCTTTGTTTAGCCGCAACCTCCTTCTGTTTATTGGTTAATGGCTACTGAGATTTTTCCGAAGACTTTAGCATGGTCGTGACCGTCCCCTGCTCAGCCAATTGATCGACATGTTCTTCGCTGGTCACAAAAGCTTCATGCTCATCATCGGAAAGCGGGAAGGTAGGGATCCCTTCGTCGTTTTCCTCCGAAATTACTATGGTGGTGCAACAAGACTTTCTGTTGGACTTGGATTTCTTCTTAGAAGAGGACCCCATCCACTATTTGTCTTTGAGCAGATATGGATGGACCCAAAGAATTTCACCATTCGGGGCCGTATGTGGCACTAGCCCCTTCCGGCGCTGTCCGTGAGGATCGTCGTTGACGGTCTTGATTTCCACCTTCGTCATAGGTTCTAGTTGAAACCATGTTAGAGGAACAGACCCAAAGTAGATAGTAATTGTGTTCGCACCTACCTTCTTTTCATTGGATTGCTTCGCAGTAATGATCCTGATGTCAATCAGGGCCTAGATTTTGTCTTTGAGCGCATAACATGTCTTGGTGGGATGATGAACCATCCTATGGAATGCGTAGTATTTTGGATCTGTAGTCTTCTTAGCTCCGTCTTGGTTAGTGATTGGAGGCAACTTGATCTTGTTGTTCTCCAGAAGGTATTTGAATATACCGGGCACCTTGTCTTTTTCAAAAGAATACTCCTTTAGGAACTTTGGTTCCGCGGTCTTGTGTTGCCTTTGAGGTCTCTGTTGCCACTGAGACAGTGACTGCTGCGGTGCTTGTGGTTGTAGTTAGAATGTCTGATTTGTATCTACTGCATTTGCTGGTGCCTTTCCTCTGCCATGAGGGACGAAGTTCTACTTAGGGGGATTCATTATCGGTTGGCCTCTCTCAGCCTTCTTCATTTTAAAGAAGCGTTTGGCTTGCTTCCCAAGAACTTTCAGATCTTTCCAAGTTTTGGACGGTGCCGTTTTTATGGCTTCTAGCATATCTAAAGAGAGGTTGATGTGACAAGTTTGGAGGATGAAATCCTCCATGACCAGATCTCGGTTTCATTACCTTGTTCCGGAAGCGTTTAATGAAGTTGTTGACCGTTTCTCCATCTTTTTGCTTCTCATCAAACAATATGCTGATTTAAACCTCAGTGTCGTTATTAAAGAAGTTGGTGAGAAACATACTCTCCATGTCATCCCAACTATTAATAATTCCTAGCTTGAGATGGTGGTACCAATCGAAGGCAGCTCCGCGAAGGGTACTAACGAATGACCAAACCATCAAGGGTTCATTACCAGAGATCATACCTAGATGGGACTTAAAGTAGATTAAATACGAGTGAGGGAGCCTCTCCCATTGAACAGCGTGAAGTTGATTAGATTAAACTTCATCGGATATAGGATCAACTCCCACTCTCTTGGATAGGGACACGACATACTGGTCTTCTTTACCTCCTGAGCAGACATCAATGCATTGATCTTGCTCTCCAGGTCTTTCATTTTATCGTCCTTGCTTGTGTTTTTCTTCAGACGATTTCGAGGAGAAACAACTGGACCACCCCCAGTGATGTTACCCTCAGTGGAACCACCCTCCCAGCATTTTGGTCAATAGGAGGGGTATCAACATTAGGAATTTCATCCACGTCTGAATCACTACCTCCTTGATTAGTAGCATTGCGACGGCTAGATTTACCAATCTAATTTGATAAGGCTTGAATCTATTGATCATGCAATTCCCTTATCCATTGCACAGTCATTTCCATTTTGAATTTGAAATTCTCTTTTTGCTTGGCCAGAGCATCTTCGAGGATTTTGCCCATTTGTTCAGCGTTGATCGTGAATGCCTCACAAGATTGTCCTATGCTAGACACCGTATTGTCGAAAGCGTTTGCGAAGTTAGCGTATGACATTTCATCCTCCGAGGAGTGTTCTCTACTTGGTCTAGGTCACCTAGCTCCTGATCGTAACCAAGCGATGCGCTGAGATGCCTCTGAGAAAGAGTCAAGGATGTAACGCCTTGTCAATTTTCCTTTATCGGCCATATTGATGACAACTTCTGGAAGCTCGTCAACATGACCAACAGATTTCTTCTTGTAGAAGCATCTTGATTTAGATTTGGACACTTCGGTAGAGATTGTTTCGAATACCGAGACCCTCTGTGGAGCGGTCTTAGGGAAGGTACACTCTGATAATACTGCCCTGATTAATCTCTCACGAGGACAGTGAGAGTCTAATTTTGGGATACTTCTCTTTCAAGATTTATTCGTACCCCCAGCCCGATAGTACAAAATCGATGTTGTGGTCGGAGTAACCTACCAGCAGTTGGTTTGAGTCTCAAGGTATAACATTGTCATTTGACAGACACGTTTTTCTCCCTTGAAGGACTAAACAAGAGACTGTATTTCTCACCTCCCTCGAAGGTCGAGACAAAAGGAGGAGCTCCTTGCACTTATTAAATGGTAGCATTTTCCCACAAAACCCTAGGATCAATTAGAGTAGCTTGGGCCCTACCAACCACCAATCTCTTCATCTCAACTCCTAGCTCCACGACCTGGAGATCCCACTCTTTAACTAACTTGGCTAACTTGAGTTCGATCTAGTCCTTCTGACATTGAGTTGCCTCCAACCGCACCTAAGCTGTGGTAGTGACGTCTTTGGCTTCATTAATGGTGGCTTACCTCTCCTAAATGGTAGTCTGAAGCTCTACTCGATTGCCATCAAGCAATACAAGGTTATCACTTAACCCATGAACCTTCATCTTGATCTGCTCTGTTTCTTTATGAGCAAACTTTTTAACCTCATAGTATTTTACCGAGAGACGATAGAATTTGAGCTCAACAATGCCCTCAATATTAACCGATTGAACCCATTGCATCTCTTGAAATTAGAGTTCAACTTTATTAATTATCATCATATGATCAACAATCAAAAGTGTTGGCCTTCTTGTTTTGATGATGATTAACAAACAATTTACCACTAATGTTGTTTGTCTAGTATTTGTGTTTTCTTATTTATTATAGACAAACAACGTAGTTGGAGGTTGGATGGATTGAGCCTACACGATCATATCAAGAGGAGGTTGGTGGAATTGTGGAGTGAAGCATCGTACAATTCAAGTTCAAGATCCAAGTTTAGCTTCATCCGCAACGTGTACCAAGTTGAGCTACAATGAAGATCAAGATCAAGCTTGGGTATATTTAGTATAGGTTTATATTATGTGTGTTTAATACTCTAAGCTCAATATCATATACACACACAGTATTGGATTTTCTCACAAAATGAGCTATTTTGAGAAAACTTTGTGATATTATTTTATTGACCATGTTTACTTTATATTCATGTGTTATAATGTTTATGAAGACATTTCATAAAGTTTCAATATGCGTTTAAACTCTTTTTGTCAAAAACATATTCTTAACAAATTCATATTCATGCATGTTTTTTACAAAATAATGAGTTTTCAAAATTGAGAAATGAAAATTAAAAATTTATTTTTGTAACATATTTGTTTTCATGTTTATAAACATTTTGCAAAGTTTCATCAAGTTTGGAATTGATTTGTTATGTTTAATGGAATTTACAAAATCATGTTTTTCATTCGTGCATGTTCGTGTATGTTTTTACAAAACAGATGAGTTTTCACAAATGAGAAGTGATATTTAATAAATTCTTTCTTTGAAATGTTTATCTACATGTTTATAAACTTTTCTCAAAATTTTACAATTTTTGGAGTTGATTTACTGTGACCAATTGATTTTACAAAATCGTATATGTCAGCAGATTTTTAGAAACTGTATATCTGTGTTCAAATATTTATTTCTCTCAAATGAGAAATTAGTTTTCATAAATTCTTTCTCTAACATGTTCATATACATGTCTCTAACCTTTTCACAAAATTTCATGATTTTTAGAATTGATTTACTATTTTTAATTGACTTTACAAAGTCAGAAACGTAAATTTCCAGAATGCTGGAATTTGGGGTATTTTGGTCTTTTCAGCCTATAACGGCTAGTAACGGCTATTTTTTGATATTTTCAATTTTTGGGGGTTTGTGGCTGGTTTAAGAGGCTATAAAAAGCCCTCAACTTTCATTGTTTCTTATGGATGTTTAAGAGAGTTTTAAAAAGAGTTTTACAAGTTTGTTGAAGGGTTTTTGAGTTTGTTTCAAGAGTTTGTTTGTGAAGAAAATTCCCCAAGAGCTTGAGGAGATCATCTATTGAAGTTTGAGCTTCCAACTATTCTCTCTCCACCTCTTGATCTATTGAGAAGTTTTCTAAACTCTTATCTAGCTTTGTAGAGAATAAATTTATATTTGTTACATTGTGAGTGTTGTAAGGTTTTCGGTGAGCTAGAAAACCGAGTGTGTTGTGAAGTTTTCGGTGAACTAGAAAACCGAGTGTGAGGAGTGAACGTTGTTCGGTGAGCGTTGAAAACCGACACTGTGAGGTGTAAACGTTGTTCGGGTGAGCGTAGAAAACCCGGTTGTGATAGTGGATTTCTCCCCGGGAGTGGGGAGCGGAGACGTAGGACGGAAGGTCCGAACTCCGTGATCATATAGTGTGTTTAAGTGTGCTTTGGCGTTCATTTATATTTATGTTCATATCTTATATCGCCATTGTCCAAAGCTCATTATTTATACGATCCACTATTTAGTTCATATTGTTTACCCCTTGTGTTAGTTTACATATCCTTGCATATATCATATTGTATATCTCTTTGGTAGTATATATTATCTTGTGTTAGTTTATATATCCTTACATATATATTTTTATCATATAGGATATATCTAAGTTAGCTTATTGTGCTAATCTAATTTTGAGCTTTATTTGTATCTTGCTTGCATATATTTTTACAAATTATGAATATGAATGATGCATCTTGTTTAGGCTATGATTCTAGTATTGCTCCTAGATTAGATAATTTCCCCTATGCCCAATGGTGTGTTAGATTTAAACTTTTTGTTCAATCTAAACACTTTGATTTATGGGAAATTATAGATGATGCTTATATTGTGCCCATTTTGGAGAAATCCAAGTGGAATAAGAATGATCATCGTATGTTTACAATGAACAATATTTTGTTAGAATATTTGCTAAATGCTTTTAATTCATCTATGTCTAACAAGTTTGTTCATTTTGATAGTGCTTACAAAGTTTGGAAATTTATAGAAGCACATCAAGGGGACTTGGAGGCGATCCAACAAGCTTTGGAAGATCTAACTTCAAGTTCATATGGAGCAACATGCACACGGCCACTAAGCGATAGCCCTAGTGAGGTTTGCGAGTTCGAACCCGATAATGATTTATCTAGTGATGAACTTGCTTGTGCTAGTGAAAAATTATTGCATGCCTATAACAAATTGCAAAATGATTTTAATGATTTAAAAAGCAAGCATGATGTTTTAAAATCCGATCATGAGAAGCTAGTGTCCAAATTTGATGTCATTGGAAATGAAAATACTATGCTTAAAGAAAGCAATGACTTATTAAATTTGGAAAATGGAAATTTGATTTCATCTATTGCTAGCCTATCTCATGCTAAGATTGATGCCATGTTAGAAGTAGAGAACATAAAGAATGATACAGCTTCTTTTATAAATAACTATTTATGTTCTACTTCTAAAAATGCATATGTGCCTAAAAATGAAGATTTGAATCTTATGAAAAATAGTATTTCATCTTTAGATTCAACTTTGAAAATATGCATCAATAATCATAAGAAACTTATGGACTTATGTGCAAAGTCTCGTGCTAACTCTTCAAAACCAAGCACTCACTATGCACATATGTATAGCAAAGTTTACAAATGCTCAATTTGCGGTCGTAAAGGCCACATTGCTAAATTTTGCTATGATGCACACAAATCTTCTAAGATTAATGCTTATTGTGCATCTCATAAGGCTTCTTCATCACACACACATGCACATGCATCTATTTCTCATCATAAGCATGCTAATGTGTATAAATGTGATCTATGTGGTCGGTTTGGCCATTTGGCAAAGTTTTGCTTTGACATGAAAAAGAATTCTAGTTTGCCAAATGTTTTTCATAGACCACATGTGTTTAAGTGTGATATTTGTGGTAGATTTGGCCATTTGGCAAAGTTTTGTTATGATTTAAAAAATTATTCAAATTTGCCAAATTTCTCAAGTAGACCACCTTTGTTTAATGATGTTTCTCATTTGCAAAATAATTCTAAAAGACAATCTTTATTTGCAAATGTTCCACGTGCACCTTTTAATGGTCAACATAAGCAAATGCTTCCTTTCCATTGTACATATTGCAATCGGAAGGGTCATTTGAGTAATTATTGCTATGACCGATCCCGTGCACCATATATGTCCAAGAGGGTTCATAACCCTAGGACTTTGAGCTTTAATGATAGGGGTCATGTCCCTAAACAAACCGGCACCAAGAATACTTGGGTGCCAAAATAATTTTTAAAGCCAAGAATTTTAGTGTTTTTTTTCTTTTCTTGATTTTGAAAATTATATCTTTAAAATCTTTTAGTTATGAAAACAATTTTTTCTTGTATCAAATTGCTTTGAATTCATTATATTTCACTTATATGATGATATTTATGTGTTTGTGCTAATGGATCATCTATTCGTGTTTTATAATGTATTCTATGAGTGGTTTGATCAAGTCTTACAAAAGAATTTTTTTGTTGATCAAACATCATTTTTGGTTTAAATAGTTGATTTATGATTTCATTTGGTTGATTTGTTTTCATTCAAAAACTCTTTTTGCATGATTCTCATGTTTTCTCTCTTTTGATTTCATAAATCTATTTTTTATACATGGTTTTAGGCTTGTATTTTTGAGCACCTATTTATCGTAATATATCATTATGTGTTATCATTATCTCTTGGATGTGAGTGATTTTTGGCATATTATTTATGCATGCTCACATATGTTTGCCATGATATTCATTTCATATATTCCATATGGTATTTTGATAGGGGGAGCAGTCCCTATATCTTTCTATGTGTTATACTCACCTATACTTATTGATAGGGGGAGCTTTCGCTCTCTTAATTCCATTTGTCCCCTTTTTGATGTTGTCAAAGGGGGAGAAATATTATGAGTATATTCTTTCTTGTTTATATGCATGTGAATTATAATTTATATATTCATTTCCTTTCATGCATATATCCTTTTTGTAAATTATTTGTCATCATCAAAAAAGGGGAGATTGTTGGCCTTCTTGTTTTGATGATGATTAACAAATAATTTATCACTAATGTTGTTTGTCTAGTATTTGTGTTTTCTTATTTATTATAGGCAAACAACGTAGTTGGAGGTTGGATGCATTGAGCCTACACGATCATATCAAGAGGAGGTTGGCGGAATTGTGGAGTGAAGCATCGTACAATTCAAGTTCAAGATCCAAGTTTAGCTTCATCCGCAACGTGTACCAAGTTGAGCTACAATGAAGATCAAGATCAAGCTTGGGTATATTTAGTATATGTTTATATTATGTGTGTTTAATACTCTAAGCTCAATATCATATACACACACAATATTGGATTTTCTCACAAAATGAGCTATTTTGAGAAAACTTTGTGATATTATTTTATTGACCATGTTTACTTTATATTCATGTGTTATAATGTTTATGAAGACATTTCATAAAGTTTCAATATGCGTTTAAACTCTTTTTGTCAAAAACATATTCTTAACAAATTCATATTCATGCATGTTTTTTACAAAATAATGAGTTTTCAAAATTGAGAAATGAAAATTGAAAATTTATTTTTGTAACATGTTTGTTTTCATATTTATAAATATTTTTCAAAGTTTCATCAAGTTTGGAATTGATTTGTTATGTTTAATGGAATTTACAAAATCATATTTTTCATTCGTGCATGTTCGTGTATGTTTTTACAAAACAGATGCGTTTTCACAAATGAAAAGTGATATTTAATAAATTATTTCTTTTAAATGTTTATCTATATGTTTATAAACTTTTCTCAAAATTTTACTATTTTTGGAGTTGATTTACTGTGCCCAATTGATTTTACAAAATCGTGTATGTCAGCAGATTTTCAGAAACTGTATATCTGTGTTCAAATATTTATTTCTCTCAAATGAGAAATTATTTTTCATACATTATTTCTCTAACATGTTCATATACATGTCTAGAACCTTTTCACAAAATATCATGATTTTTGGAATTGATTTACTATTTTTAATTGATTTTACAAAGTCAGATACGCAAATTTCCAGAATGCTGGAATTTGGGGTATTTTGGTCTTTTCAGCCTATAACGGCTAGTAACGGCTAGTTTTTGATATTTTCGATTTTTGGGGGTTTGTGGCTGGTTTAAGAGGCTATAAAAAGCCCTCAACTTCATTGTTTCTTATGGATGTTTAAGAGAGTTTTAAAAAGAGTTTTACAAGTTTGTTGAAGGGTTTTTGAGTTTGTTTCAAGAGTTTGTTTGTGAAGAAAATTCCACAAGAGCTTAAGGAGATCATCTATTGGAGTTTGAGCAATCAACTATTCTCCCTCCATCTCTTGTCATCTATTGAGAAGTTTTCTAAACTCTTTTCTAGCTTTATATTTATTTGTTTGATTATCATCTTATTAAAGCTAGTTTCATATTGAGTTTAGATTTGATTAATCTCATTGTTAAACACACCCACTTGAGCTTATTGTATTTGCACATCATAATATATTTGGGGTTATGAGAGATAGTAACATTGAGTTGAGCCTAATT
>NC_033802.1:47907512-47944080 GCF_001876935.1 Asparagus officinalis | reverse complement strand
TGATAGTGGATTTCTCCCCGGGAGTGGGGAGCGGAGACGTAGGACGGAAGGTCCGAACTCCGTGATCATATAGTGTGTTTGAGTGTGCTTTGGCGTTCATTTATATTTATGTTCATATCTTATATCGCCATTGTCCAAAGCTCATTATTTATACGATCCATTATTTAGTTCATATTGTTTACCCCTTGTGTTAGTTTACATATCATTACATATATCATATTGTATATCTCTTTGGTAGTATATATTATCTTGTGTTAGTTTATATATCCTTACATATATATTTTTATCATATATGATATATCTCTTTGTTGTTCATATTGCTTATCCTAGCTTACATATCTTGTTGTATTTCATACTTGCTAGGATAACTTATTAATTAATTTTAATTGGTATTTAAATCGGATTAGATTAGCATAAGACCCTAATCACCCCCTCTCTAGGGTCTAACAAAAAGATCAACAGCCGTTGCAACTCTTAAAATTGGAGTTCAACAATCTAGTGTGGGCAAGACCTGTGACCGATGTCAAAAGATCAAGTTAATTCTTCAACAAGGCAAGGGTATGAGCAGATAAATGTATCCGCATATTCAAAGAATACTCAACGCTTTGGTTGAAAAGTTTCATTAAGCTCTCTATGAAGATTTGGATCTCTAACTCAATCAAATTGTTGGGATTTGGATATTAGAAAATCTACACAGAACTTGAAGGACCTGCTCCAGTAGAAACTACTAAGGCATCCACGATAATCAAAAGAACACTTGGCAAATCTTATATTTGTTCATTTCTTAACATAAGGAATGGTGCGAGCATGGCCGATACACTAGAAAAATCACAGTGGAAGACGCCACTCTAGTTGAAGGAATGGCAGACCTCACAACTATTGTCGTGGTCATTGGCACATCCATAGGCATTACTTCAATGCCTATAAAATGAAACTTCCGGCTCATCAAAAGCGGTTGCAGCCATGCTTGGACCTTCATCAGAATGAGGTTTAGGGCTTGACCAGGCCATCCTTCCAACCCTTGCCGGATTGGAGAAACCAAGGCGTGATCATCTTCATCAGAAAACTCGTGCACGATTAGTTTGCATTGCACTGCTGAATCAGGAGATGGTGTAGGGGACACTATTGTATCAAATAGCTAGCACAAATTCCAAGACACTATAAGCACCCTCAAAATCAGCTACGAGCTCAAAGTGGTTGTTGGCAGGAAAAGGCATAGAGACTACTCTACCCATAGTCTCAAAATCAAATTCTCCATCTGAAAGAGAGATAGATAAAGTGTTAGTTCCCATGGTGAAGAAATCGCACAAAACTATTAGAGAATTATATACCTGGTGGCATGTAGGAAGATTCCTGACATCACCGTCGAAGCCCGTATCATCAGGCTCAGTCAATTAAGAATTGGTGTCATAAGGTTCATAATCCACCTACTCCTCATCATCAGGAAGAATGTGCTCCTTACCTATATACAAGAAGTGGGCATCAGTTAAAGACACTCCAAGTAAAGTGATATAATTAATTGAAGGAAAATCATCTAAAGAGCAAACTCTAGGTTCTTGCACAGGGATCACAGGAGGTTCCTCTCTAATCCTTGAAAAGCCTCTAGGCACAAGTTTAGGCTCTGGAGGTGCTAAATGTTGCTTTTTTGAAGGTGGTGGAGGAGGAGGTACTTGTAATGGCCACTTCCCTTCGTTGCCTCCACCCCACGAAGCGCTCCTTAACGAATCACAAATTCAGATGGTTCTCAGATATTAACGCTAATTTTGCTTTGACGTATTGATGTGGTAAAAATAAAAACCAAAAGTTGTAAGCGCACAACTATCATGTTATAGTATAGAAAAATGTCAAATTCTATGAGGAAGGTGCTGTAGGAATTATTCAAAAGTGGTTCTTAAGATGTGTGTGTGACAATTAAGAGTGAAACATGTGATTTATGGAGAGATAAAGAGAGTGGTTGTGATTATATGCAAATGAAAACAAAAGAAGACTGAGAGGGGAGAAAGAAAGATGAAGAAAAGGGAATAAAACCAAGAAGCAAATAAAAAAATCAAGAACAAAGAGGAAATTCAAGAACCGACCTTCCGGACTAAGTGCACTCCTAAAATTGAGAACCTTATCAATGATTAGATTGCGGGAATATGATTTATAGATTGATGATGAGGAGACAAATTTTAAAATGGTAAGTTTGTATTGTTGAACATTATTTTGAGCATATAAGAACATGTTGAAATTGTGTTTGCCGTAGGAATTGTTGGGTTGAAAGGGAGTGAAAATGATTTCGGAGTAAGTTTCCTGTTCAAATAAAAGTTCAGGTTGATTTCTTCAATTCTGATTGTAAGTTGGAGAGAATGAATCACTCACGAGGATGCTGGAATGCAACGTTTTATTGACGCTAGTGGTTGATTTTTTTTCTCAGAGAGGACTTCCTATTGAGACATGAGATGGAGAAAGCAGTTTTGATAACCTGAGGTAGAAAAAGGGGTGGGAAGGGGGGAAATTAATTTGAGCTTGACCTGCATTCTTTGATTTCTAATCGCTTTTTAAGCATTTCATGATCTGTAGCCATCTTGGCTTTCAGAAGGCTAATGTTTGTCTTTGCATAGACCACTAACATTTGGTTAGGGAGGCTGATAAAACTCTATCATCATGTTTTGTTCGCAACTGTATGTTTTCTTAGATAACTCTCTAAAAATTTTCAAATTCATCAGACATTTTCTTCTTAAATTCGCCCTTGACACATTGATTCATAAGTAAAGTTTTTGAAGAATAATCAGAATCCATATAGATGAATTTTAGCATATCACCATTTCTCAAGACGCATGGTGAGAATATTGGATAAGATATCTTTAAATTTATCAAAATATTCTTCTTAGAATGGCTCTCGCGGGACTATCTAAAGTTTTGAATGTTGTTTCTAAGGCTTATCATTTTGTAATAGGGAAAAGTTTCTTTAGAATCAATGGTGAAAATTCATTCCTAAGTTGAGATAAAAAGTGATACGCGCAGCTATACCTGCCATTTCTTGGCTTTGTCCTTATGGGAGCAGACATAAATCTAAGTCATATAAGCATGTCCTCATCATAGTTCGTAATATTAATCTAAAACAAACTTTCTCCAAACTCGGAGATAAAAGATGTAACTCTTCGGTTTCATTTCCTAAGAATTTTGGAAGGGCATGGTTATGGTGATGTAGTCCTAAGTAAATTAGGTTCTAATTTATCTCGATAGCTTAATACAAGATTGGATTACATTCCTAGTCTGGATAACTCATATCGTTGAGAACGGGGTGATAGGATTATCCATTGTTTTTAAAATTGATTCAAATAGATTAAATCAATTTTGTATATACCTAATCGCACCATGCTACACCAAGGCAATTTCTTTTTGTTTGTTTGCTTATTTTTAAATCTAAAAAGAAATTCTAAGAAAAATAAAAGTTTTTTTATTTTTTAAGGAAAGCTAACATATTCTAAAGGACAATGATGAAGAGAGAGGATAGATAATACAAAACCTAATTAAAGGCCAAAATCAAAAGCAATCACTTGTGTCAAATCACTCGCCTATAATTCTAGAGTTTAAGCCTAAACTGCCTGGGACAATGCTCTAACCAAAACTCTTTTAGTGAAAAATTTAAAGTTACATGGTCAGTTAGTTAGGTAAGGACAATACTATAGGAGATCAAAATGATCAATTAAGTAAGTCGGGTTACTTTGTGAGTGCTTTACATAACCCCTCAAACTTGCTAGACCACTACGATTCAAGTAAACTTTACTAGTTCAGTATGATTTCTTGTTCTTCATCTATGAGGCTTAAGTCTTAGAATGCTAACATCATAATGAGTTATAAAAAGATTGAGTTTGTGTAGTGAGGAATTATAATTTGTGGGCTAAGGAAAGGGGTGATGAAAATCGCTCAACTTTTATGCTTGATTAGTATTTTATGCCCTTAAGATTATTTTCAAGTGAGTGTCAAATGAAGATACTCAAACACTTGGGTGAATTTACTATTATAATACAATGCCACCTAGGAGTTAAAAGTAACTAAAAAGGATGCTCAATATATTTTTTTTAATTTTTTTAATTAAAGGGTTAACAAACAACAACAGGTAAAAAAGAGAGCTCTTGGTTTGAATTTATTATCTTGGTTTAGTACATATTCAATAGAGGGTGGATATTTATTATGGTTGAATAAAAGTAAAAATTTTTTCTTTCTTTTAGTTAGATCGTATTGTCTGCTTCTTGTGATAAGAGCTAGAGCTAAAGAGGTAAAATTAAAATACTAGAAGAAGATTACAACAAGGCAAATCTTCATGTCTTCAATTCCAATCCTTGATCTTACATTCTTTAAAGTGGTTCTTCACAAAAACACATAAATTAAAGAACCAAAAATAGAAAAATCATCCTACTTATAAGACCTTCCCGGCACAATAGAGCAAAAAGCTTAATGTGATAAACAATAATAATTAAAGTTGTAAGCGCACAACTATCAAGTTATAGGTACTAAATATCGGATCATCCACGAGGAATGGGTTGTACGAATTAATTAAAAGTATTCTTAAATGTTGTGTTAACTTGTCGTCGAATCTATTATGCGTTTATTTTCTTACAGAATCAAAATAAAGGAGAAAAATAGTCATTTTATAAGACATTCTTACACAATGAAAACAAATAGAGGGATTCCTGGAAACACACACATGATCATTTATCGATCGCTGCTTACGTGAGATCTTTGCTTGTGACGGGGATTATTTGATCTGTAACCACCAATAATCAGACCATGTTGCTTACGTGAGATCACTGCTTACGTGAGACCTTTTTTACGTCTTTTTTCTTTTTTTTTCTTTTTTTTCAAAAGAACAAGATACTCTTAAATAAGAGAAGAACAAATTATGTACCATTATGAGAAAAAAAGTGAAGATGTAGAATTACAGATTAAACTTGAAAAGCTCATATTCTACATCAAATGCTACCTTATTGCTGAAAATTTGACCCTATATTTTAAAGAAGTCTAAGATGACGAACTCAAAAGGCATTTAAATTTTGTGTATTCAAAGGTTTCAATAAATTCTGCAGCAATTTAAGGTAGGTATCAATAGTGTCATGCATTTGAATTTCTAATTGAACTTAGATTCTTTATTTATGAAAGTTTATCCTGTCACAACCGATTCTTCTTTAAAAATTTTCCTAACCCCCAGATTCATGGTTAAGGTATAAAAATTTGGTTGTTATTTATTTTCTAGGATCCTAAGTTCATTCGCAAATAGTTTTTTAAAACTAAGATCAGATAAACCTGTATCAACCATAGTTCCTTTATTCTGGGAGACCAAATCTGATCCTATTGTTTCTAAAATCTTCAGTCCCACACCAAAATTTTTCTCAAAACTTAGATATGACTTATTCTCTTCTTATACCTCCTAAAGGTAATTTATTTCTTGATGTTGATTTGTTGGTTGGTTCTGTATTAAAAATGTTGATATTAGCAGTCATATTTCCAAAGGACAGCTTTATTTGACCAATTCTATAGTTAATTAAAGCGTTGGAAGTGGCTAAGAGCGGTCTTTCTAGAATGACAGGTAACTGTCCTTTGGGATTAAAAAATAGGTTGTGTTTCTAATACTACAAAATCCACTGGATAAATGAAATCCCCAACCCTAATCAAAATATCCTCTATCTCACCCATGTGGACTTTAATAAATCTATCAGCTAACTGTAAAGTACATCTGGTTGGTTTGAGTTGCTAGTAGATCGAATAGGGTAGAAAATTGATATTGGCCTTAAAGTCTAAAAGTTCCTTATCAAAGACGGTATTTCTAATGACACATAAGATGATGGGACAACCTAGATCCTTATGTTTCAAAGGTATGATCTTTGAGAGTATATCACTGATATTAGCAGCAAGAAATATTTTCTTTGGAACATTTATTATTCTGTTCTTAGTGCATAAATCTTTCAAGAATTTTGCATAAGAAGGGATTTGTTCAACTACATAAAAGAAAGGAATGTTGACCTTAACCTGTTTGAAAGTTTCAAAATCTTTTCCATCTGAGGGGAGTACTTCGTAGGCTTGAGTCTATTTGGGAAAGGAGCAACTAGTTTAAACCAATAAAAATTAGGTTCAGGCTCGGGTTCAGGTTCTTAGTCATCAAAAAGGGGTGATTGCTGAATAGAGTCATCAGAAGAAGAAATAATTTATTCTGGTTCAAGAGTTTGACTTAGAGGTACTCTACCTTGATTATGGACCTGCTTCCCTGACTATAGTGAATGGATTACATTCACTTGAGCTTCGTAGGTTGAACTTGATCTTGTGTCTTTAGGGTTGACCACGGGTCGACTTGGAAATTTTTCTTTCTCTTACTCACTCATAACACTAGCTAGTTGACCAAGTTAGGTTTCTAACCTAGCTATGGCTTGGGTGTTGGAGTTGAGTATTTGCCTGGTTGGTTGCATAAAGGAATTCAACATGTTGGATGTTTGAGTTAACATATTTGTGGTTTGTGTAGAGACCTTAATTATGGTTTCCAAACTCTAATCCAAAATATTAAGAATAAGGGTGATAAACTGTATCCGTATCCATATCCGAGGAAATATCTGTAACCGTATCCGTTAGGATATGGATATGCTTACTCAAATCTATAATTGATAGGATATGGTTACGGATATGGTTTTGTAGTGAAATATCTGTATTTGAAATATCCGAATACATATTAGTCATACTCTTACAATAGTTTCGATTCTTAGATTATGGATTTGTGATTAATTTTGATGATCAAGATGTCTAATCAACTTTTCACTTATAATGAATATATTAATGAACTCTTTTGTATCACATGAACTATGTTTTTCTCTATACTATTTAGTTTTCTCATATCTGTTTTGTATCCGCAAGCATATCCACTCATATATCTGCATGTACATATGTAACTGTATCCGACTCTAGCAGATATGGTTATTAATTTTCCTTACTGAGGTAGATTCGTATCTGTATCCCTATCCAAGATGGGTAAGCGAGTATGGATATGGTAAGCATCATATCCGAGCCGTATCCGGACTAAGTGCACTCCTAATTGAGACGCTTATCATGATTAGAATTTGGAGGGATATGATTTATAGATTGATGATGAGGAGACAAATTTAAAAATGGTAGTTTTCGTTGTTGAAAATTATTTTGAGAACTATAAGAAACTGTTGAAATTGTGTTTCCCGTAGGAAATTGTTGGGTTGAAGGGGGAGTGAAAATCAATTTCCGGAGTAGTTTCCCTGATTCCATGAAAAGTTCAGGTGATTTCTCTAATCTGGATTGTAAGTTGGAGAGAATGAATCACTCACAGGATGCTGGAATGCAACGTTTATCTGACCTAGTGGTTGATTTTTTCCAAAGAGAGGACATTCCTTTGAGACATGAGATGGAGAAAGACAGTTGTGATAACCTGAGGTAGAAAATTGATTAATTTGAGCTTGATCTCATTCTTTGATTTCTAATGCTTCTAACCTTTGCATGATTGTAGCCATCTTTGCTTCAGAGGCTATGTTTGTCTTTAGGCATAGACCACTAACATTTGGGTTAGGGAGCTGATAAAACTCTATCATCATGTGTTCCAACTGTATGATTTTCTTAGATAAACTCTCTAAAAATTTTCAAATTTCATCGACATTTTTCTTCTTAAAATCCCCTTGACACATTGATTCTAAGAAAGTTTTTGAAGAATAATCCAATCCTTCATAGATGATTTAGCATAATCACCATTTCTCAAGACCATGGTGAGAATATTGGATAAGAATATCTTTAAATTTATCAAAATACTTCTAGAATGGCTCTCCCGGGACTATCTTAAAGTTTTGAATGTTGTTTCTAAGCTTAATCATTTTGTGAATAGGGAAAAGTTTCTTTAGAAAAATGGTGACAAATTCATTCCAAGTTGAGATAAAAGTTGATGGCCAGCTATACCGCCATTTCTTGGCTTTGTCCTTATGGGCAAGCAGAATAAATCTAAGCTTAAGCATGTCCTCATATAGTTCCCTAATATTAATCATAAAACAAACTTTCTCAAACTCGGAGATAAAGATGTAAGCATCTTCGGTTTCATTTCCTAAGAATTTTGGAAGCATGTTCATGTGATGTAGTCTAAGCTCAAAATTAGTTCTATTTATCTCGGATAGCTTAATACAAGATTGGATTACATTCCTAGTTGGATAACTCATATCTTGAAGAACGGGTGGATTAGGATTATCCATTTCTTTTAAAATTGATTCAAAATAGATTAAACAATTTGTATTATACCTAATCCAACCATGCATACACCAAGGCAAATTCTTTTTGTTTGTTTGTTTTTTTAATCTAAAAGAAATTCTAAGAAAAATAAAAGTTTTTTTATTTTTTAAAGGAAAACTAAACATATTCTAAAAGACAATGAGAAGGAAGAGATAGATAAATAAAAACCTAATTAAAGCAAATCAAAAGCAATCACTTGTGTCAATCACTCTAAATTCTAGAGTTAAGCCTAAACTCGCCTGGACCAACTCCTAACCAAAAACTCCTTTAGTGAAAAATTTAAAGTTTACATGGTCAGTTAGTTAGGTAAGGACAATACTATAAGGAGATCAAAGATCAATTAAGTACATCGTTCCTTGTGAGTGCTTTACATAACCCCTAAACCTTGCCTTAGACACTAACGGATTCAAGTAAACTTTAACTAGTTCACGTAATGATTTCTTGTTCCTTAATGAGCTTAAGTCCTTAGATGCTAACATCTAATGAGTTATAAAAAGATTGAGTTTGTGTAGTGAGGAATTAATAATTTGTGGGCTAAGGAAAGGGTGATGAAATCCCTCAACTTATCTTGATTAGTAGTTATGCCCTTAAGAATATTTTCAAGTGAGTGTCAAATCAAGATACTCAAATCACTTGGGTGAATTCCTACTATTATATGCAATGCAACCCTAGGAGTTAAAAGTAACTAAAAAGGATGCTCAAAATATTTTTTTTAATTTTTTAATTAAGGTTAACAAACAAACAAAGGTAAAAAAGAGAGCTCTTGTTTGAATTTATTATCTTGTTAGTAAATATCCAAGTAGAGGGTGGATTTTATTATGGTTGATAAAAGTAAAATTTTTTTCTTTCTTTTAGTTTAGATCGTAATTGTCTCTACTTGTGATAAACTAGCTAAAGAGGTAAAATTAAAAATACTAGAAAGAAGAGTTACCACAAGCAAATCTTCATTCTTCAATCTCCAATCCTTGATCTTTAATCTTTAAAGTGGTTCCTTCACAAAAAACACATAAATTAAAGAACCAAAATAGAAAAATCCTACTTATAAGCACCTTCCCCAACAATAGAGCAAAAAGCTTAATGTGATAAAAATAATAATTAAAAGTTGTAAGCGCACAACTATCAAGTTATAGTATAAAAAATATCGAATCCCACGAGGAAGGTGTTGTACGAATTAATTAAAAGTTATTCTTAAAATGTGTGTTTAACAATTAAGAGTGAAACATATGATTTGTGGAGAGATAAAGAGAGTGGTTGTGATTATATTCAAATGAAAACAAAACGAGATTGAGAGAGGAGAAAGAAAGATGAAGAAATGGGAATAAAACCAAGAAGCAAATAAAGAAAAAAAACAAGAACAAAGAGGATATTCAAGAAAGTAAAGATAATTAGAGATATGAGGAATATAGAATTGAATCCACTAGTCAATTTAACTTATAAATTCATAAACTATTCTCTTTTTATCATATTTTACTTTAGATTTATTAAGTATAGACTATCCTACCACTTAAGGCAAGCATAACCTATCCTTTTATCATCCAAGTGAAATAAATACTCATAAAAGAACAACAACTATGTAGTAATTCTAGAATTCATTAGAATAACATATCCTACCATTCAAGGCAAACATAGATTATCAAATTCTTCTTCTACCAATTAGTTCTCTAGTTGATTATTCTAAACATGATCATTTTAAGCATAAGAGAATAATTCATAACTCATAAAAGAAATTAAACTAGTTTCATATAATTCTACAATTCCTACAAGGATTTAGTTTCACATCTTAGAAAATAATAAAAATTAAAGAGTATGAAGGAAGAAAAATAAAATAATTACAAAGAGGGAAAAAATAAGAACAAAGAAGTAAAGATCTACACTATGAGAAAAAAGAAAAGAACAATAAAGGAAATCTAAACTATGTAAAAATATAAATCTATACTACAAAATACATACAAGAAAATAAGAACATTGAAAGTAAATCTACTCTACCATGCATCAAAATAAATCTAATTCAAGAGGATTCTAGCCTCTTGAATATCTAAGCAAGAAAATAAAATATTACAAGAAAGTAAAAAAGATAAAAGAGAAAATTTATATTCCAAGAGGGTTCTAGTCTCTTGATGAAGGCAAATCTCCATATTTATCTCATCTTCATCTTCATGATCAAACAAAGGGAAGAAAAGAAAAATATTAAGAGGTAAAAAATAATTTATTAATTACAATAAAAAATTAAAATTTTTAGAAGGTCTTCTCAATTAAGAGTAACCCTCCACTCTAGATAGAGTTATTACAAAAAAATTTACACTCAAACCCCTTACCCTCTATCCCTATTTATAGCCTATAATAATGAATGAGAACCATTGGATTTTGCTTGGAGATCAATGATTAAATAGCAACCATAAAATAGTTTCTGTTGCGAACCAATAAGTGTGCTAATCGGTTGGCCAATCAGTTGGTCAATCGGTTGACCAATCGGTTTGTTAACCGATTGGTTTGCGCAGATTTGATTATTTTATTAATTTCTGTACCCAATTTCTTCATGGATCCTTGAAAATTTCCTAGGCTTTCTTTTGTCTTCATATTTGAGCTTCAATAAATGGTAGAAAAGTCAAAAAAATTGAGTCTTTTGTGTTTTTATTCATCAATCTTCATTAACCTGCAAATTAAGATAAAAACAAGTTATTAGTGATATTTTTATTTAAAGAAGATAGATAATAACTGTATAAAAATGTAATAAAAATGTGATTACCAGGTTTAGGGTGTCTACTTGGTGCTTCCCAATCTACATATGGCACACCTTCTGCTAGAAAGTCTTGAAGTCTAGGAGCTCTACTGTTCAAACCTTTTTGGAAAGCTCCTTATACTTCTTAGTGATCCAATACAAGTCGGCCTTGTTCACGTGAAAGTTGAAATGAGGGGCATTCACCTTGTTATTCTTTTTGTAGAACCCCAGCATCATATAACAATTAGGCATGTAATGCGAAAGCATGAATCTGGCTCTTGTAGCCCCAACAACAAAATGGTATCAAGCAAGAGCTCCATCTATCAAGCTTCCCATGCGAAGAATCCTGGGTTTAGATTGCTAATGTACAGCTAGTCATAACCAAATTAACGGCAAATCGGTAAGGCAAGTAATGCCCAATATAAAATTCTATCCCATTCATCCTAGTGACAATGTGACTTGGTCTAATATTCACCAACCAGTTGAAGCACCCGCTAGGTAAGCAAATGAATCACTTGCTACTCATACTATCCTCAAACTCGTCCTCGGGATTTATACAATCAATCGAGGGGAATAACTGTTTGCATTAGAAATTGATTTCTTTGTTGAATCCATTACAATCATTTATCGAATTTTATAGATTTAAAAAAAAATATGAGTCCTTTTATAAGACTTCTTTACACAAAAGAAATAGATCAACAATTCCCTAGAAACACATGCAGAGGACGTTTATCACCCGCTGCTTACGTCGGATCTTTACCTATGTCAGGGTTTATCCGTGGACCACCACGGATTAGATCTGGTTGATTTCGTTATCTCACAAAGGAAACAAGAAATTAAAGTGAATGACTCAGCAAGGTGAAGCAAACACTCTTCTCGAGATCAAATCAAAGTTTGATATCAAGGGAAGCAGGTAACAGGTGCTGAAAGGGTTGTAGATTTGTCGACTCCTCCTCTATATGCTGATGAACTCACAGATCTCTCTTCATCCTCTCTGAAATTCATGCTCCTTTGCTGCTCAAAATGACAGGGCTTCGCCTTCAACTCGAAATTCCGGATTAGCTCATCGTCAGTTGCCAATCACCCTTCACAAATGACAAAGGGGGGTTTATAGGGCTTCGAACGTTGTGTTCATGGATAAGAGTGTATCTTTAGTTAATAATCACTTTCCCATGTTTAAGGATAGCCTCAAGTCAGTTGGAGAGGCTTTGGAACGAACAAATCCCGAAAATCTATCGAAAAACGTATCATCGGGAGGCTGACCGGGCAAAACAGATAGTTTGTTTCGCACATAGGTGCGAATGAGTTTTTCACATGGGTGTGAAAAACACATGGTGTTTCGCACTGGCGTGAAACACCCATGGTGTTTCACACCTGATGCAAAATAGCTTGGACTATCTCGGGTATTTTGGCTTTAATTCTCTCGTTCGACCTTAGAATTAGGTGATTCAAGATGCATTAAAAATATGGTGAAGAGATCTATAAATTTTATATTTTGAGCTTCTTTAGAATTGAATTGCATATGGCCGAAATATGCGAGACACCATTGGTGTCTCACTGGTGCAAAACGGTCTGGACTGTCTCGGGTATTTTGGCTCTAACTCTCTCGTCTGATCTCGGAATGAGGTGATTTAAGATGCTTGGAAAGCTAGAGAAGAGACCTATAACTTTCTTTAGGAAAGAAACACATGGTGTGGGCAAGACACACATGGTGTTTCACCCCTTGTGGGCAAGACACACATGGTGTTTCACCCAAACACAGCTCCTAGGTGAGTTGTTTCTTCGTCGTTTTCCCATTTTGTGTGTTATGTTGACTTGTACCCTTTGCTGAATCACTTCATGCACTTGTTAGATTCTCTACGATATTGGATAATCCTCTTTAACATGGATAATAATGTTCATCATCTTCTCTTCGTCTCGAGCTATATGTGGGGACCTATATGCAATTTTTGACGCCTACAGATACCCCCTCCAAAGTACTTTAGTCTCATTATTTTATAGATGAGCCTAGAATACTTTGAATATAATAGGCCTAGCCTTCAATTTGCTGACTTCTTCAGCTTTCAGTCTATTCAGTATTTTGTCGAATAACCGAAATTCTTCCGGTACTGTATTTATCGTCTGATCGTTGTCAAAATATTAAACTAAAACCGGTGTGTTGATTTCTAAATTTAGCTCGTGTTGTTGAATCAACATTTAACTAATCATCTTCGTCGAGAATTCATATCTGAATCATAATTGAACTCCCCGAGATTGTCCTTTTGACCTGGAATCTTATCCTAAGCCATATTGTAATGAAAATCATCGATGCGTTGACTGGCGTATACCTTCGTTACAATGTGTTGACCAGTATTGACTTTCATTGTAATTCATTGGCTGACATTAACTCTCATTTGCAATGCATTGACCAGTGTTGACCCTCATTTGCAATGCGTTGGCTATCATTTGCAATGAGTTGATTGGCGTAGGCCTTTATTTGTAATACGTCGACCGGCGTTGACCCTTATTTATAACGCGTTAACAAGTGTTGACTCTCATTTGTAATGCGTTGATCGATGTTGACTTTCATTGCAACGCATTGACCTATGTTGACTTATGTGAACACAGTTTATACTCATACGTTGACTGGAGTCTACACACATTAAGCTCTTAAGGAGTTGGAGCGCAGAGAATTAGTTTATACTCGTATACTCCTTGGAGTTTCGGGAATTAGTTTAACCTCATGTACCTATCAAAGGTTCAAAGCGATATAGTTTATACTCATATACTAATCAGAGTGTGGGAAGAGCAAGCTGAGAATACATCGGAGGCTCACTAGGTTGAGCTCTTTGTGCGAGATTTGATTATTGGACCAGCTGTAGATGCTGATACAGCTACTATCTCTGAAGTTACCCATGATGCTCGAGTCATGAGACTAACTGATGAAGCTGATGCGTCAATGACTATTAAAACTTATTGAAGATGAAGATGATACAAGCTTTATGAAGAGAAGCTCTCCGAGTTAGAAGAGCGAATCCGTCATTGCAAGCTACTTATCTAAGCATAATAGGATTTTTGGCAAACTCTAAGCCATCAACGGACTTGATGAGCTTTTACTGACTACCATTTGAGTTGGGCTAGCATGTGAATTGTCTAAGTTTGTTCCACATGTAACGTTATGCTAAAATAATGAACTCTTTTAGACTTAGTGCTATGACATCGAATACATAGACTGTTATTTTCATGGGAACGCACCACCTAGCAAGGCGTGTTAGGCATAGGCTTATTTCTAATTAGGGATTGAGATAAAGTACCCTAGAGATGGATTCTAGTGTCCTTTTCACGGTGAAAGACTAACCGGTAATACGTGTTAGGCGTAGACTTATCTCTAATTAGGGATCAAGATAAAGTCCCCCAGAATAGATTTTGGTGTCTTTTTCGCGGTGAAAGACTAACCAACAACGCATATTAGGCATAGACTTATATCTATTTAGGGAATGAGATAATGTTCCCCAAAATAAATTCTAGTGTCTTTTCTTGTGGTGAAAGACTAACTGACAACGCGTATTAGGCGTAGACTTATCTCTATTTAGGGATCAAGATAATGTACCCCAGAATGAATTCTGATGTTGTTTTTATGGTGAAAAAGTAACTGGCAACACGTATTAGACGTAGATTTATCTCTATTTAGGAGTCGAGATAAAGTTTCCCATACGTGTGAGACATGGATTTTTGTCGCTACGATATTAACTACGTAGACTTGGTCATTTTTGCGAGAACGGACCACCCAGTAGCATGTGTTAGATGCAGACTTATCTCTAATTAGGAATCAAGATAAAGTCTCTCATGCGTGTGAGACATGGATTTTGGGAATTATGTCTTCTCTTGGGGTAAAGATGAACCCAGTCCTAGAGAGGAAGAATTTTATATTCTATCTCCTGCTGCAAAGAAAACTCAAAGTGATATCTCCACTTCGAGAATCCGGATGGTGAAACTCCAAATAGGATATCCACTCTGAGAATCGAAACAATTTGAATAACCCTAACTTTTATAGGATTTGTGATCTGATATAAAAATGAATTTTTCATTTATCGAGATGAAACTCTAACTTTACCCCTAATTGTTTAAAGGTTTGGCCGAGTAGGGGTTTTAGATGATTCTAACTTTTATAGGTTTGATCGCTCAATTTAAAAGTGGACCTCTTGTTCATGGAAGGAATCGAGAGGGGATTTTTGCTATGGTCCTAACTATAGGAAGGTTTGACCAAACAAGCTGTGGGAGTAGGGTACAAATAACAGTGGAAATGTCGACTTGTACAAAACACTCATTGGGGGTTTTAGGGATTAAGCAACTAGGACTTAATATGAAAGGGGTTTGCTAATTACCATGGATTAGTAGTTTCAACTTTTGAGTGTTGTGTTAGGACTCTAACAGCGGGAGTGTTAAGTGCACAAACACAGTGAGAGTTTGGATGGACTCACCCGAAAGAATTTTGGTGGACCCACTGTTAGTTAATTTGATCAGTAAGGGACTTTGTGGTGGAGGACCGTGAATCATCAAACACTCCACAGTTACATCATGGGAGTTTCATGAGGGAAGATTGACCGAATGAGGTCTGAATCTCATCTCAACAAAAAAGTGCTCAGAAAGTCACAGTAGGAGGATTTTAATCATCTTGGAAATGATTAAATAGCTACAGTAGGAGGTTCTTAATCATTTTTATCATGATTAAGAATAATTTTATAATTGGTTTGCACCATGAATAATCAAATGGTTTTGGGTTATCCTTAATAATATCATGTGTAGTTTTCTCCAGGAACTTCCCATTAGAATGCATTGAGGTATTCCACCCCTAGCTCTTTGGAGAACCTGAATCCAATTGTATTCGACCACATTGTTAGATTATCCTTAAGAATATTAAGAGTAATATTCTCTAAGAACTTCCCATTAGAAATAGGGGAAGCATTTTAACCTCATATACCCATTAGAGGTTAGGAAAAAAGTTTATACTCGTATACCCATTAGAGATCATAGAGAAGCAATTTACACTCGTATACTCTTTAGAGTATTCGCCGTTCTCATTTGGTTTATTTTACTATCATGATACCGACGTCAACCAAGGCTTGAATGCTATTTTTTAGAGTAATACAAGTCTTGGTGGGCTGATAAACTCTTCTGTGATACGCACAGTACTTTGGATCTGAGGTCTTATTTGCTTCCTCCTGATTTGTAATCGGTGGCAGGTTGATTTTGTTTTTGGCAAGGAGATAAATAAAGATGGATGGAACTTCATCATCTTCGAAAGAATACTCCTCCTAGAACCTCGGATTAAGAGTCATTTGTTTCCTCCAAGGTTGTTGTTGTGACATTTGATGAATGTCAACAGTAGTTACAGGTGCCTTAGCCATCGGTTGGTCTCTCTCGGCTTTCTTTCTTTTAAGAAAGTGTTTGGCCTGTTCACTGTGTAGTTTTAACTCTTTTTAAGTTTTGGATGGTACGACCCCCAGTGCTTCCAGGACATCGATGGAGAGATTGTTGTGGTATGTCTGCAAGATGAACTCCTCTGGTATAGAATCCATGCAATTCATTGTGTTGTTGCAGAAGGGTTTGATAAAACTATCAACTGACTCACCGTCCTTCTACTTCTCATCTAGAAGAGATCCGATCGACACTTTGGTGTCATCATCAAAGAATTTGTTGAGGAACGAGCTTTCCATGTCTTCCCCGTAGTTGATGCTTCTGGCTTGAGATGTCGATACCAATCGAAGGCCACCTCACGAAGGGTGCCCATAAATGATTGAATCATCAGGGGTTAATTCCCAAAGATTATACCCAAATAGGATTTTAAGTAGACCAAGTGTTGGGTTGGTGAGCCTCTCCCATCAAATGGCGTGAAGTTAATCAAATTAAACTTCGACGGGTACGGAATTACATCCCACTCCCTTGGATATAGGCATGGAATGCTCATCTTCTTCATTTCTCGAGCGGACATTAAGGCATTAACCTTACTCTCGAGTTCTCTCATCTTCTCATTTTCGCCTGCATCTCTCTTCGAGCGATGTTGAGGAGAAGAAATTAGGCCACCCCTAGTTTCATTGAGGGGTGGAATTGAACTACCCCTAGTGTGATCGAGGGGTGCATCAGCCTTGATAACTCCATGCACTTCTGGATTACTGTCATCTGCACTATTTTGAATGGGTGTGACAGGTGTAGTACAACGACTAGACTCAGCCCGCTGACTAGACTATAGTGATCTAAGTCTTTGAGCCTACAATTCTCTCATTTGCTGCATGGTCAACTCCATCTCTGTTTTTATTTCGACTCTAAGCTCTTCTCGTTGTTTAGCTGGAACATCTTGAAGGGTCTGAGCTACGAGATCAGAAGTGGTCGGGTCTGAGCTACGAGATCAGGAGTGATCGTGAATGTCTCCTTATTTTCCTCCATGCTAGACATGGTATCGTCGGAGGCGATTGCAGAGTAAGTATCCAAAAGTTCATCATCCGAAGATAGTCCTCCATGAATTCGGATGGCTCCCAATTGAAGTTGAGACATTCGTTGGGCAATTCCTAGATTGACTTTTCCTCCTTGGCTAAAGTCCAGATTAGGATTATTTGAGAACCGTGTTGACTTTCCTTTGTCAGCCATATTGATGGTGACTTTTAGAAATTCATTGTTTTGGACGGCGTGCCTTCTCTCGCGGAGACGTCTTACCCTGAGCTTTGATGCTTCAGTTGTAAGTTTCTTGAATACCGAGACCCTTTGTGAAATGGTCCTGGGACAGCTACATTTTGATAATACTACCCTGACAAGCCTCTAATAAGGATAGTAAGAGTTTAATTCTAGGATACTTATCTTTCGAGATTTGTTCGTACCCACAACCCGATAGTACAACTCATCAGCGTCATGGTCGGAGCAACCTATTGGCTATTGGTTTGAATCTCTAAGTATAACGCTATCATCTAACGGACACGTTTTCTTCTGGAGAGGTAACACCTTGTTGGCATTCTCAGGAGTCGCTTGTTAGGAATCACTCCCTTGCGAGCGTGGATTCTTAACGGACTCATGGGCTTCGACATGGACCCCCAGGTGAGCGGTGATAGGATTTTTGTTAGGAGGACGTGTACAACCCCCAGCCTGAGGAGCTACTTAGGTTTTATTCGCCAGACCCAAGCATTCTTTAACTAGAGCTTTACCCTGATCCTTGTGCAAAGGACCAAGGCAATTTGCCATCTTCATTTTGAATTTGGACAGGTCCACACTACCATGAGGCTTCACAGGAGGTACATGATCATATGGAGTAGGATCGAAGGCTGTCGGAGGCTGAGAAATAGCCTCGGGGCTAGAACTAGCCACGAAACACTGGTTGTGTTTTGTCCCTGGTGCGAAATACATATTGTGTTTTGCCCCTAGTGCGAAACACAATGTGTGTTTCGCTCCAGGTGCAAAAAACATAGTGTATTCCGCACCAGGAGTAGTTGTTTCGGCACTCTTCAGAGTTGCTTTCGGTGCTATTTTGGTCTTTGGCACCCATACCTATTTGAATTTTGGTGGTTTTTGGTCATCTCTTTCTTCTTCATGCCTTGTGTCTTTCACACAAATGCGTGAGCATGTGCGTCATGCGCGCGGTGCCTTTGGATGCACTCCTTCTGGGTTGAACGGGTCCTTTTGATAAGGATCCATTCTTTCGTCGTTGGATTAGAGGAATTGATAATGACTTGCCATTGAGGCGGCTGGATTATTTGATGCTTACTGGACTCCATGTCTGCATAGTAACGAACGCCATCAACTTATTCTAAGGCCTTAGCGATTTGATGAGGTTAGCATTATCATCACCTCTAACGTGCCCTCTTCTACATAGTTGTCATACTTTGGTTGAACAACTCCTTGACTAGAGAGTAGTTGTGGTGAGCGGAGTCACTTGTAGCCTTCTTCGGTAAATACACCTCCTTCAAAGATGAGATCTTTCTGCACTTGTAGGAAGAGGAGTATTTTGATGAAGATGAGGAGAAATATTCCTTGAACTTGGAATCACCAAACTCATACTCGACCACTGAATCAATCGGGATCTTGATCTTCGGTTGCGACACGAGCCTTAGTGACGAGGCTGTTGCCTCCCACTGTGGTCGCTAGCGTGTTTGCATTGAAAATTAATTTCTTTACTGAATCCATTACAATCATTTATCAACTTTTACAAATTCAAAAAATGATGAATGTTTTTATAGACTTTTTTACACAAAAGAAATAGAGTAACAATTCTCTAGAAACACACGCAGATGATGTTTGTCACCCGTTGCATGCGTGGGGTCTTTGCCTATTTCGGGGTTTATCTATGGACCACCATAGATCAAATCAAGTTGATTTCATTGTCTCGCAAAGGAAACAAGAAATTGAAGTGAACGACTCAGTAAGGTGAGGCAAACACTCTTCTCAAGATCAAATCAAAGTTTGATCTCAAGGGAAGCTGGTAACAGGTGCTGAAGGGGCTGCAAATCTACCGAACTCCTCCTCTTTATGCTGACGAAATTCATGCTCGAAATGATAGGGCTGAAGATCTACCAAACTCCTCCTCTTTATGCTGACGAAAATCACAGATCTCTCTTCCTCTTCTCTAAAATTCATGCTCCTTTACTTCTCAAAATGACAGGGCTTCGCCTCCAGCTCGAAATTTTTGATTAGGACGTTATAAGTTGCCAATCACCCTTCACAAATGACAAAGAGGGGGGGGTATAGGGCTTCAGATGTCGTTTTCTTGGATAAGAGTGTATCTTCAGTTAATAACCACTTTCCCACATTTAAGGATAGCCTCAAGTCAGTTGGAGAGGCTTTAGAATGAACAAATCCTAAAAATCTATTGAAAAACGCATCGTCGAAAGGCTAACCGGGCGAAATAGGCCGTCTGTTTCGCACTGGGTGCGAAACACCCATGGTGTTTCTTACTCACCTGATGCAAAATAACTTGGACTATCTCAGGTATTTTGTCTTTAATTCTCTCGTCCGACCTCAGAATAAGGTGTTTCAAGATGCTTTGGAAAGATGGCAAAGAGACCTACAACTTTTGTCTTTTGAGCTTCTTCAGAATCGAATCGCATCATGGCTAAAATATACGAGACACCATTAGTGTCTCGTAGGCACGAAACAATCTGGACTGTCTTGGGTATTTTAGCTTAGCTTGAGTGAGAACGAAGGTAGACATCTCTTTTTTGAATTGAACTACTTCAGCTGGAGCTTTCGCTGGTTGGACTGATGGGCAGGTGACCCCGGAAAGCTCTTGTCTGATCTCGGAATAAGGTGATTTAAGATGCGTTGGAAAGCTAAAGAAAAGACCTACAACTTCCCATGGGCGAGACACACATGGTGTGGGTGAGACACACATGGTGTTTCGCCCCTTATGGGCGAAACACAGCTCTTGGCTGAGTTGTTTCTTCATTGTTTTGTCATTTCGCGTGTTATGTT
The DNA here is from genome assembly GCF_001876935.1 of Asparagus officinalis. Taxonomy (NCBI): domain Eukaryota; kingdom Viridiplantae; phylum Streptophyta; class Magnoliopsida; order Asparagales; family Asparagaceae; genus Asparagus; species Asparagus officinalis. Next base: position 47,923,661 of record NC_033802.1, on the reverse strand, counting down.
GACTCGTACGCTTCGTCGACTCACTTCAAGCACTTCTTAGCTTCTCTATGGTATTAGATAATCCTTTTTGACTCGGATAATATTGTTCATCATCTTCTCTTCGTCTCGAGCTACGTACAGGGACCTATATGTAATTTTTTATGCCTATAATAACAGTAAAGATGGTAATGATCCTTATTCTGAAGGAGACTCTGACCACCAATAGAATATTTGATTATCCACTTCAAATGTTCATACCTCTGAAGTAGTAAAGCATTTGCTCCAATCGGCATAGCAGTCAACATCAGCGGAGAATAGTGTAGAATAGACCATGTCATTAGATACATGTATGGTAGCTCCATTCTAGGGTTAGGAGATCCCTCAGACAACCATCCTCTAGCTTTAGATTTTTAGTGGCTAATTCTCTCAATTCATGATGGATTTTCCCATTGTTGGTAGAAGGGCTAGGTTATATCCAGAAGTGAGCAACACGGTGGGGAATAACAACTTAATGGAAATGCAATCCTTCAGTTGAGAAGGCATAATACAACCCTTTAGCCAAATCAAGAAAAAACCTACAAGCAGCGCCAGCTCAGGTATCGACTCTTTTGCCTGGTGGTGGAAGCTTTCAAATTTATTGCCTGCACAAAATCCACACTCAACTGATTCAGTAGTGTGAAGTCTTTGGTCGTCATTGAAGGTTTGATTCCCTATCTTAGTATCAATGGCTGGATGAGTTGAATCCACATTTCCCTTCCTACTTACATTGGGAAACAGGTATTCAACCCAAAAAACATGAATGATGGTAGAATCATGCCTAGTACTTGCAACTATCTTTTGACAAATATGGAAATGGCAAACCAGTTCCCAGAATGACTCCACAAAAGGAGCAACATGTGAAAAATTGTTCAACCCCGCATTGGTAGGAAAGAACTCCTTGTGCAGACAATCCCCCATAAGAGAATGTGATACTTGGAACTTCTCATACAAATCAATCCCGATCTCGCCCGCTGGAGTGAAAAAAGTATCACTGCTGGTATTATATAGCTCAAGAATGCAGTATAATATAGGTGCATAAATCTCAGCATTATATTTCGAAGCTCTCACTGTAGCATAGAGCCATGTTCTTCATAATCACTCCTCAAAGATGACGAGAGCAAAATTCATCAAATGGATCTACCACTAGGTATGCTGTGACTTAATCCAACCAGGGAATCTAATACCTCTATCAGGATATAGTGCTTTAGTCTTAACGAGCTTGTTCCCAAAGGTGTTTTGGACAATGGGAACTTTGTTAACAAAAACATCCTCAATAATAAAACCCAGATGCAGGCCTATGATATTGAATTCATAGAACTCCTCTTAGCGAAAGCCGCAATCATGCTTCAAGGAGCCCATCTTAGCACTATCTTCTCTGTTCGTGAGATTATACCACATAAGGCGGGGCATGGCGAGGTCCTAGAAGAACTTGAAGGAGATTTGACATTCTATCATCGATAGATAATAACGACAATCTCACTGGGTGTAGTACCAGTGCTCCCTTACCCAATTGAAAAGAGAATTATCTTCGGAGTATTGTCTCCTAATAGGAAATGAGGCTTCATTAATGCATCCTCGTTAGGAACGAAGAACTTTGCATTAGTAATTATCTCCCGTAAACTTTGATAGTCGCCTGATCGGATAGTCTCCATCCTCTTCTGGCTGCTTCCTTCGAGGTATAAAAAGACATTCCCATCAAAGGCATATGTCACTTCAGGGTCATGAGTTTCATCATGACTATAGTGACTACGATGATCAACAAGAGCTCTTGAATAAGCAATTGCATAGGAAACATGCAACAAATGAGTTAGAAGACAAAGATTAAATGAGATCAATCAAGTCTTCACACTTGGAGGCAAAGTTCACCATAGGTGGACCTCAACCTTAAGTGAGTATCATTTCTAGCGTATAAATGTCGATAGGATGAACCGAAGTTCATAGTGAAAGCAGTGAACTTTAGTCACATAGATCAAACTGGCAAACTTTGCCCATAGCCTTTAGCAACGAATCAAGTTTTTAAGTTCCTTGAGGCGCTGTTTAAAACCTGATAGGATGAATTAGGTTGATCCAAATATCATCGTGAGTGGGTTCAAAACTTACCCATAGCCATTTCTAGTTGTGTCGTCGCATACTCAGCTCTTAGCCGACTAGCTCCTCTAACAGAGCCTCTTCCTTTGGATATTGTATGACAAGGGGCCATTGATGAGAAGACTTAGGAGTTCTAAAAATTAGGGTTTTGAAAATCAAAGTGAAGAGGGAGGTAAATAGTCCTATTCATAGATCCTAAACTTCACCGAAGATTCTTCACCCTGAACTTCGCTAGAAATCTCATTCGAAAAAAACCTACCACGATTTCATGTGCACAAATTGAGGATTTGAATTTTAAATTCTTTGGCTGAGTCTTGCCTAACTAACTTACTAAGCTTTTCCTAGATGACTGTTTTGAAGTAAGTGAACTTCATCCCATTCAGCAAAGTATTAAGGCAAATCTCGCCAAGATAACATAGTGAATTTTACTAAGTCTCCAAATTAAGAAAATTCTAACTCAATTTATTTGATACCTTATATAGTGAACATCGCCAAAATGATTGGGCAAATTTTACTAAGTCTTCAAATTGAGAAAATCTCAACTCAATTTGTTTAAGACCTTATCTCGTAAACTTCCATTCGACCCTTGCTAACACAAGGAAGCTTGAGCTTCACTTCCAACATAATAACTCCATGCAGAATTTAAGTTTCCCACAGAAGAAAAGTACATAAAAATCAAACATATGAAGATGAACAAGTTTAGGAAAATGAAAGTTAGTTTTTAATGAACAAGACTCTATTATATGAAGGTGACATTCACACTTTCCAATTACGAGGATATAGATATCTATTGTTATTTGCTACTACCCTATATTCCTAAGATATGGATATTGTGAAAGCTGGAGATCATAGACAAGCTGTACCAAGCTATAGCTCTTGTTCATCCGATTCACAAGACTGAGGAAAAAAAATTTCCCACTGCAGAAATCACATATATGCATGTTTTACACCAAAATTATCGATATAAACTCAATTTTACATCAACGGGAAGGCCTTCAAGCATCACAATGGATCAAAATAAGCTTTATGCAAGGAATTTAATTGTATATAAGAATCAAAGACAATAGAGAGTGAGTGGGTATTTGCCTTTGGGTTTTTCTACCGAAAAGATGATGTCAAAGCTAAAGAACATACATCAAAAAGCTCTTCTCTTCCTCCTCCATTCACCGGTCCGCTGAGTGTCAAAAATCTATAAACTTCTAATTCTAGAGTTATCTAGGCCTTATATAGGGATTTGCTTAACGAGTTAATTAAGAGGTTGACCACTTTTGATTTAAAACCCTTTTAGGCTTTTTGACACGTAAACGCTAACTAGTACATAAATATTCCTTTACACTAGCAAACCAAAGGAAACTATCTATGACGCCCCAGGGTTCACATAAGGCTGTAGTCCAAGGTGAAATTCGGATTGTCAAACCTGCCATGTACCAACACCGGGCAACAACATATTTCACCATAACAGTTACTATCTCTCTAGTAGAATCAACAAACAGGTGAAGGAACAAACATGCAAATAATAAAGAAATAGTACAAATAAAATAATAATCATAGAGGAAGTCTAGATAAACAATATCATCAGGGCCCAACTGTAAATAGATAAGGTATCTCTGAAACTGGAATAAATATAGTATGTCTCATCACAAGAGTCAAATAAAATCTCTCTAAGGCACTCAGCCTCTACCAAATAGATTCACAATCTCTAGAGTTTGAAAATAAATAAATAAATATGGAGCTCTAAAATAACTACAAATGTAAATAACTAGATGGAATCTAAGATACAATCCCATCAACCTGCGACTCTCCATGTACCGGACTCGCTGCCTAAAAGGGGAGAAAACAACGAGCATCAAAGTGCTAACAAGATCATCTACACTGCCCCTAGGGGGAAGGGGTAGAAGCATATAAGAAAATATTGTTAGTACATATAGCTATAAAAATCATTCATATAACTCTAAATGGAGATTAGTATTTAGAAATCCATAGCACGAGAATTAGTACGTCAAGCGAAATAATCCAAACAAAGAAACCCTCATGTATATACCATGTCTCAATTTGTGAATCGCTAAATACCAATTCTGATCCTATGAATAAAAATAGTACATGAAGAAAAATACTCCAAAACTCTATCATAATGAACCAATGTCACATCTCGAACTACCCTCGGGTAGTTAGCGTAGCCATAAGGAAATATTATCCAGCTCAAATATCACCATAGGCCATATCATGTATGTCATATATCCAAAATATACCTCACACTTAGGTAATCTAACATGGGAGCAAACTACAACTGTGTGTATACGTCTTTATCACATAACAATACTTTTGTAAGGTTCTCACATTCACATTTGGATTCAACATCCTTACTCAATCGCTCTACGGCAATAGGTTTTATCTCCCAAATAATGGATGATGCATCCAGATGATCATACCACGGAGTATATGTTTATCAGCCCAATCCGAAAATACATCGATCATCTTCGAGTATTGGTACTGTCGAGGTCTTATTACGAGATAATGTCTAAATACTCCTAGTGTGGTGCTACTGAGGTCTCATTACGGGATAAGCGTCCACACCGAAACATCCCTAACAAATAAGTATAAATTATTATGTGTTATACCAACAACAATCAACTCAAATATGTATTGTGCATCTCTACTATGCATATATATTTATTTAAGAACATAAGTCAAGCATTAATGCACGTATCTCAATGTGTGTGTCCATATTTCGTGTTCACCAACACCTCAGGTGTTAAACATATCATAAACTTAATATTACATCTCAGATAGGTCGAGAAAATCCCTTGAAAACATCATACGTGAGTCAAAACATACACATGCTTCTGCCTGTCTGGCGGTCGACCGCACCTTAAGTAGCGGTCGGCCGGACCGTGATCAGCAGCCTGCTCTGTAGGTTTGTGATTTTGTGTTCGTGCGTGTTTTTCATGATTCAAACTTATTTAATTTGTCATAAAACTTGTGTAGAATATTGTAAACACTAGATTAACATCTCTGAAGATTATTAAACACATGAAACATGATTAATTACATGATATATCATATTCAAACCCTAAACATGCACGAAAACGTCGATATGTCGATAAAAACATCAAAACTCAGTTAAACCACGTTGTTATTTACTTTCAAATCTTAAATCACATTGTGAAATTCGTTCTTAAACTTTTAAACACAGAAAGATCTGATCTTTATTCATATAATATAAAAGAATTGCTTTTATACTCAAACTAATCAATTAGGCTCAATAAAATCACATTAAAACTCATTAAAAACCTTTTAAGCACTTGGGAGTAGGACTAACAGAGATGAAACTCGCCTGAGACTTGTTGAAAAACATGCAAGATGTAATTCTAATATTTATCCCTAAGCCACAATCCCAAAACAAACCGAAATCCCGCTCTAAAAGCTCTTGAACTTTCTCAAAAATCAAACTAGGGTTTAAGAGAGGGTTTGGTGACTGCTAGGGTTTTTAGAACTCTAAAAGAGATGTAAAAATTTGTGAACATGTAATATATATGGCAGAGAAACGGACCTGGGCCTTAAAATACCTGAAACTAACTCAAACTGGTAAAACTGTTTTCCCGATCAGCATTCAACCGTGAGGTGTGCGGCGGTCGACCGGACCACAATTTTCCTGTTTGTGTAGGTTTTGCCTTTGTGCATATTTTCGACTCGTTTTTTTCTCATGTATGAACTTGTTTATACTCAAAACACTTGCTATTATACTCATACTCCCATTTACTGATATTTATCACGATAAATATCCACTTATTACAATTAATCACATCTCAAATTTTTAGGGTTTTACATTCACCCCCTCCCCCTTAAAAGAATTTCGTCCTTGAAATTCCGCAATCGTATCTTAGAGATTAATAATACAAGAAAACCACTAAGAGGGGATAATCCAGACAAGGAAACCCTTATATACACATCTCATACCATTAATCCCCAGATATGAATCATAAGCAAATACTTAAACTTAACAATCTAAAATGCATGCACTCCCACTTAACCTCTAATTAGACGGAACTAGTACGTCGGGTGAAAATCCCAAACAAGGAACCCCCATATATATACCTTATGTTCCGAGTGATTAGGAGCTAAGTGTTAGTACCCCATTCTAGCCTTAAATATAAATATGGTTAAACAATATAACATAAATAGAAATGCGTATAAATATACTCAAACATCAACATCTTACCTGCTCAAAAAAGTGTGAGTAGTCACGATGTACATCCTCCTTGTGCTCCCAAGAGGCTGCTTCGGCTCCTTACCGGCTCCATTGAACTTTCACTAATAGAATAACTTTGTTTCTAAGCCTTTTATCCTCTCTAGCAAGAATACAAACCGGGACCTCTACGATAGTCAAATTATCCCGAATCTCAATCTTCGGTGCATCAATCACTCTCTGTTGCTCCTCGTCACGCAAATGCTTCTTAAGCATCAAAACATGAAAGATGTCGTGTACACTCGACATCGATGCTGGAAGATCTAATCTATAAGAAATAGCTCTAACACGCTCAATAATCCTGAATGGACCAACATATCTTGGGGAAAGCTTTCCCTGTCTACCGAATCGATGAACGCCCTTCATTGGTGATTCTTTCAACATGAAAAAGTCTCCAACCTGAAACTCTAGTGGTCGTCACCTCTGATTCGCATAGCTCTTTTACAGACTTTGAACAGTAAGAATACACTCTCTAATCAATGCCACCTTCTCTATGGTCTGTCTCATAAGCTCCGACCTAAGCAATTGGCTATCCTCTGGCTCTACCCAACAAATAGGTGATCTGCAAGGCCTCCTGTACAATGTTTCATATAGTGTCATACCAATAGTAGCTTAATAATGATTATTATAAGCAAATTCAATCAATGGGATGTGATCCTCCCAGCTACCTAAGAAATCTATAATGCATGCTCGCAACATATCCATTAATACCTGATTCACTTTCTCCATCTTATCATCTGTCTGAGGGTGGAAGGTGCTACTGAATGACAACTGGATGCCGAATGCATGCTAGAAACTCTTCTAGAAATAGGATGTGAAGACTGAGTCTCGATCTGATACAATTATCTCCGGGACTCCATGCAATTGAACTATCTTCTAGATAAAAATCCTCGCATATGTCTCTGTTGTATAAGTCGTCTTCACATGTAAGAAGTGCGCCGACTTTGTTAATTTGTCTACTATCACCCAAATAGAATTATTTTCTTTTTTTGATCTTGACAACCCCACGATGAAATCTATAGAAATATCTGCCCACTTCTACTCAGGAATGGGTAAAGGCTATAGGGTTCTTGTAGGTCTCTGATATTCTACCTTTACTTGCTGGTAGGTAAAACACTTAGTCATATACTCTGCAATCTCCCTACGCATATCTTTTCACCAAAATATCCCTTCAGGTCATTATACATTTTTTTGTGCCTGGATACACTGTATGCCTGGTACAATGCACATCATCAAATAACTCCTTCTTCAGCTGTAAATTGTTTGACATAACTAACCGGCCCCTCATCCGAAGGCCTTTATCTACTCTAATAGTCCAATCAGCCTAGATCTCTTTGGGAATCTCCCCCTTTTGGATTTGAATCCAAGAATCCTCTAGCTGAGCTCTAACCACTTGATCACTCCAAGATGGTTGTACTGATATAGCTCCTAAAAATACGCTGCTCCTGCCAATCTCTGGCCTAAAGTCCAACTGACTGAGGGTGTAAAGATCTCGATGTAATGAATACCTCAAAGCTGCAAGCCCGCGACGATGCTTCCTACTCAATGCGTCAGCTACTACATTCGCCTTCCCCGGATGATACTGAAGTGCAAACTCATAATCTTTGATAAACTCGACCCATCATCATTGTCTCTGGTTAAGTTCCTTCTGTGAAAAGATATATTTTAAACTCTGATGATCTGTGAACAGCTTGAACTCTACTCCATACAAATAATGCCTCTATGTCTTTAGTGCAAAGACCACTGATGCTAGCTCTAAGTCATGCGTTAGGTAATTTTACTCATGAGTCCTCAACTGCCTTGAAATATAGGCCACAACTCTCTGGGTCTATATCAAAACACCTCCAAGACTCGATAACGACGCATCAGTGTAGACAACAAAAATCCTATCACTGCTCAGAAAAATCAACACTGGTGCTAAAGTCGACTTATCCTTCAAAGTCTCAAAGGCCTCCTGTCACTCCTTGTCCCAAACAAACTGTACACCCTTCTTCATAAGGCATGTAAGTGGCATCGCAATCTTTGAGAAGTTCTGAATGAATTTCTTCTAATAGCCTCCTAGACCTAAGAAGTTACAAATCTCGGTAACAGTTTTCGGCGGCTCCTAATCAAGAGCGGCCTCCACCTTAGCCGGATCTACTACAATGTCTTCCCAGCTAATAACATGGCCCAAAAATCTGACCTCAGATTACCAAAATTCACACTTGCTAAATTTTGCGTACAACTGGTGCTCCGACAAAGTCTGTAATGCTAACCGCCAATGCTGCTCATGCTCGGCCTCCAATCTCGAATAAATAAGAATGTCATCCATGAACACGATCACGAACTGGTCCAAGTATGGACGAAAAACCTGATTCATCAAATCCATGAATACCGTGGATGCATTGGTCAGCCAAAATGGCATGATAAGAAACTCGAAAGACCTATATCGAGTCAGAAAGGAGGTTTTGGGAATATCCATCTCCCGAACTCGTAACTGATGATAACCGGAACGAAGATCTATTTTCGAGAAACACTATGCTCCCTATAACTGGTTGAACAAGTCATCAATCCTCGATAATGCGTACCTATTCTGGATAGTGATCTTCTTTAACTCGAGATAATCGATGCACAATCGCATGCTCCTATCTTTCTTCTTCACAAAAAGGACCAGCGCTCCCCACAGAGAATGACTCATGTGAATGAAACCCTGAGACAATAACTCATCTAACTGGATCTGGAGCTCCCTCATCTTAGTAGGTGCTATACAATAAAGTGCTCCGAAAATCGGTGTGGTGCCTGTCTATAACTCTATGTAAAACTCGACCTTTCTTACTAGAGGTGAACCTGGTATGTCTTGGAAGACATCCTGATACTCTGAGACCACTCGTGTCTCACTCAAAATGGAACCCTGATCTCGTAACATCACCTTCTGGACGTATGCTAAAATAACTCCACAAACTAGTTGCCTCGTGAGGTCACTACCACCAACTTAGATTCATCAAAAGCTCGTAAGCTAACTATCTTCATGAAACAGTCGATACTCACATGGTAGGAAGATAACCAATCCATACCAAGGATAACATCAAACTCAGACATATGTAATATGATCAAATCAATCACGAACTCGGAATCATCTAAGCTGATAACACATCTCCTACAAACACTCTCTAAGAGAGACACCTTTCCCAAAAGAGCAGATACATATAATGGAATATCTAAAGGATGCGCTACAAGCTGAAACTCTAATCTTAAAATCATAGGAGATGAAAGAATGTTAAGCGCCGGAATAAAAAAGAATATGGGATGGAAAGGAGTTCACAAGGAACGTACCTTCCACCATGGCCCCGCTCGCGCTATGATCGGGAGCAACAACTACATAGACTCTGCCGGTAGCTGAAGACTATTGTGCTACATCATCTGGAATGTATTGGACTATATGTCCCTACTGAACCTCCTGTCTGGCTTGCACCTATCCCTCAATCCTCGGGACTGCTAGCAGTGCCTTAATCCTCAACTGCTGGTCCTATCCTTGGCCTTGAGAACGATTGTGCTACTGCTACTAATTCTTGCCCTGTTGGCCTGCTGTGGGTGCGCTGTGGCACTCTATTGCTCGGCCCCACTCGCGCTATGATCGGGAGCAACAACTACATAGACTCTGCCGGTAGCTGAAGACTATTGTGCTACATCATCTGGAATGTATTGGACTATATGTCCCTACTGAACCTCCTGTCTGGCTTGCACCTATCCCTCAATCCTCGGGACTGCTAGCAGTGCCTTAATCCTCAACTGCTGGTCCTATCCTTGGCCTTGAGAACGATTGTGCTACTGCTACTAATTCTTGCCCTGTTGGCCTGCTGTGGGTGCGCTGTGGCACTCTATTGCTCGGCCCCGCTCGCGCTATGATCGGGAGCAACAACTACATAGACTCTGCCGATAGCTGAAGACTATTGTGCTACATCATCTGGAATGTATTGGACTATATGTCCCTACTGAACCTCCTGTCTGGCTTGCACCTATCCCTCAATCCTCAGGACTGCTAGCAGTGCCTTAATCCTCAACTGCTGGTCCTATCCTTGGCCTTGAGAATGATTCTGCTACTGCTACTAATTCTTGCCCTGTTGGCCTGCTGTGGGTGCGTTGTGGCACTCTATTGCTCGGCCCCGCTCGCGCTATGATCGGGAGCAACAACTACATAGACTCTGCCGGTAGCTGAAGACTATTGTGCTACATCATCTAGAATGTATTGGACTATATGTCCCTACTGAACCTCCTGTCTGGCTTGCACCTATCCCTCAATCCTCGGGACTGCTAGCAGTGCCTCAATCCTCAACTGCTGGTCCTATCCTTAGCCTTGAGAACGATTCTGCTACTGCTACTAATTCTTGCCCTGTTGGCCTGCTGTGGGTGCGCTGTGGCACTCTATTGCTCTATGTCCAAACTTATTATAGTTGAAACAAGTCTCCTAAAATCTGAACTGCGCTCTTTGATCCTGCTGATGTCTCTTCTTATGGAGACCCTACTGATGTGGACCCTTACCCTGCTGCTGGGGTCCTCCTGGTCCTATAAATGATCTCTTACCTTTACCTTTATCCATGTGCTATCTTGACTTAGTGTCCTTACCCTACAAAAATATAGTTGTCTCTGTCTCCTGAGATATGGTGGCATCCGTCACCTCCTGCACTGACCGAAACCTCTGGGATACCAGATATCGACGTAGACCCGGGCGAAGTCCCATCAAGAAAATCTGAGCCTATCGCTCCTCAGTGTGTCACATGCCCGTGAATCTAAGTAATGTCATAAACTTATTCTTAAAATCCATTACAGACATATCCTCCTACTCTAACCGAGCTAGCTCTAACTCCTTCCCGGCTTTAGCTGCAGTCAACACATACTTCTCATCCAAAAAGTAAACAAAAGTCTCTCACAAAACTGTCATCCTCTGAAACAAAGCCGATACCATCCTCACACATCGCCCTTGAGGCTGAAAGCTACTAGCATTTGCTTTTACACAGTGTTCATATTAAGCATATCCAAGACGTTACTCGCATCTTTCTTCCACTTGTGTGAAGCAATGGAACCTGACGAGCCATGAAACTCTGGTACCTTCAACTTCTGGTATCTCTCTACCAGACGAATCCAAGCCTCCTGCTCAGTAGATCCGTCATCAACTGATGGTGGCGGTGTATCTATCAGTGTCTCCTATGGTGTCACCTCCCGAATAGGTGTCTCTTGCTGAGCCCGATTTGTCAACTACTCCTTAATTGTTGCCAGTCACGCTGCAAAAGGTGCTCTGAGATCCACTAAGTACTGCAGAGCTTGTTGCTGCTCGAGCTCTCCATCAGTTTGCTCAGCTCCCTGAGCATGTGTACCTCTGCGACCACGTTCTCTACACGACATATATAAGTTTAGGAGTAGAGCTTGTTAAACACAATATATAGGATCTCAGACATAAAGATAAAACATATATCAATAAGAAAATAGTATCACTTATCATTCACTGCATGCTTTATACTTCAAAGCAAATAGTCATCATCATTAAAAAAAATTGTAATTTTAGCGAATATACATATAACGTCCTCACTCATACTAGGAATTTCTAGCATACTCTATACATGATTCCTAGGAAACTCTATCCTAAATCCATAATATGACACAGGGATGATCCTATGAATATTGGAACTAGAGCTCTGATACCAACTGTGACACCTCATGGTTCACATAAGGCTACAGTTCAAGATGAAACCTAGATTGTCAAGCCAACCATGCACCAACACCGTGTAACACATGTTTCACCATCACAGTTACTATCTCTCTAGTAGAATCAACAAATAGGTGAAGGTACAAACAGACAAATAATAAAGAAGTAGTATAAAGAAAAGAATAATCACAGAGGAAGTATAGATAAACAATATCATCAGGACCCAACTGTAAATAGATAAGATATCTTTGAAACTAGAATAAATATAGTATGTCTCATCACAAGAGTCAAATGAAATCTCTCTATGGCACTCAGCCTCTACAAAATAGATTCACAATCTCTAGAGTCTGAAAATACACAACTAAATGTGGAGCTCTAAAATAACTACAAATGTAAATAACTAAATAAAATCTAAGATAAAATCCCATCAACCTATGACTCTCAGTGCACCAGACTCGCTGCCTGAAAGGGGGGAACAACGAGCGTCAAAGCGCTAGCGAGATCATCTCTGTTTTTCATGTACGTGCATGTGTCCGTGCATGTTTTTACAAAACTGATGCGTTTTTATAATTGGGAAATGCGATTTGAAAAACTTCTTTGTTTACATGTTTATCTTCATATATACAAATATTTCCCCAAGTTTTACTAATTTTGGAGTTCTTTTGTTATTTTCAATTGAATTTACAAAACCGAGTTTTAGCAATTTTTTAGAAACTATTTATTTGTATTCAAACATTTATTTCTATCAACTTCGAAGTGATTTTTCCAAAATTCTTTGTCTATCATGTTCATCTACATATATAGAACCTTATCTCAAAATTTCATGATTTTTAGAGTTGATTTATTATTTTTAATTAATTTTACAAAATTAGATACGCAAATTTCCAGAATCTGTCAAAACCTGAAATTGTTTGTGCATGTTGCTACAGTGCGGTTGACACCACGGTCGACTGTGCTACAGTGTAATCGACCATGGCGGTTGACCGTACATAATCCAGAGAGCAGTTTTTGAGTTTTTCTTCTCGCGGTCGACCGCGACGGTCGATCGCCAAAGTTTTTGGAATTTTGTGAGTTTCGAAAGTGGCTCGCGGTCGACCGCGAGTTTTCCATGGTCGAGCGCTACACTGTCTTTTCTTGTTCTAATGACTAGTTTCTAGAGCCGTTGTTGAGCTAGTTTTTTTTTTGTCTTTTCTTAGCTTTCTATTGGCTTTGGGGTTTCATATAAATACCCATTTATACCTCAGTTTTTAGTAGCAAACTAAGAAGTTTTAAACAAGTTTAAGAAAGGTTTAAACAAGGGTTTAAGGTTCTGATTATGTTTGTTTTGAGAAGCTTTTAAGCAAGTTGAGAGTTTGTTTTAAGAAATCAATTTCACAAGAGCTTGAGGAGATCATCTATTTAGTGTTTGAGCATCCAACTCTTCTCCTTCCACTCTTGATCTAATGAGAAGTTTTCTAAACTCAATCTAGCTTTATATTTTATATTGTTTGATTGTCATTTTATTAAGCTAGTGTTCATATTGAGTTTAGTTGATTTTATTTTCTCTTTGTTTATACATACACAACCATTGAGCTTATTGTATTTACATTCATAGTATAATTAGGTTGTGGGATTGTGTAACTTAGAGAGTGAGCTTATAATTCGTTCTCATCCATTGTAGAGAACAAACACTTTGTATTGTGCTTATTGTCAGATTCACTTTGTAATACACTTGTACACCGAGAGAAGTGTGTGGTGAAAGTTGGGGATCGTCCTAAGAGGAGTGGCGTCGGTTGACGAACCTAGGAAGAGGTTGTATCCGAGCACTTGAGGGAGACACGTCTAGTTCAACACTTGAGAGGATGTAGAGTGGGATTACAAGAGTGTGTTAGTTGTAGAGTTTTCGGTAAACTAGAAAACCGTATTGTGTGGTGTAAATGTTATTCGGATAAACGTAGAAAACGCGGTTATGATAGTGAAGATCTCCTCGAGGTGAGGAGAGGAGACGTAGGTCGTGGGGACCGAACTCCATAATCATATCGTTTGTTTATGATTGCATTGGCGTACTTATTTTTATATTCATATCTTATATCGCCTTTGTATATTGCTTGTTGATTATATTACCCACTATCTAGTTTAGATTGTTTAACCTTGTGTTAATTATATATTCTTGCATATATCTCATAGTATATTACATTGCTAGGATATTTACCTTTGTTCATATTACTTATTCTTGCTTGTAACATATTGTATATCTCTCTTACAAGAATAATTTGTTAATTAGTTTTAATTGGTATAAAATCGGATTAGATTAGTATAAGACCCTAATCACCCCCCTCCCTCCTCCCTCTAGGATCTAACAATTAGTATCAGAGCTTGGTGCTCTTTGATTTAAGGTCTAATCGCCTTGAGTTAAAGATCCAAGTTATCTTATTTGTGCTAATCTAGTTATGATTACTTTTGTCTTGCTTGCATATATTCACATATATATGGGTACATTTTGTTTAGGCTTTGATCCAAATATTGCTCCAAAATATAAGAATTTTCCTTATGCTCAATGGTGCTCTAAATTTAAAATATTTGTTGAATATAGAAATATCAACTTATGGGAAGTTATTGATTGTGATTATATTGTGCCCACATTAGAGAAATCCAAGTGGAGCAATCATGATAAGAAAATATTTTCAAAGAACAAGCTTTTGTTAGAAGTTTTGCTTAATGCTTTTGACGCATCATTCTCTAACAAATTTGTTCATTTTGATAGTACTTACACACTTTAGAAATTTATTGAAGCACATCAAGGAGACTTGAAGGCAATCCGACAAGCTTTGGAGGATTTTTCTTCAAGTTCATTTGGAGCATCATGCACACGGCCATACGAGGATAACTCTTGTGTAGTAATTGATTCCGATTCTGATAATGATTTATCTATTGATGAACTCGCTTGTGTATATGAAAGATTATCTCTTGCCTATACAAAATTGCAAAATAATATTATTGATCTTAAAAGCAAGCATATTAGTTTAAAATCTGATCATGAGTTGTTAGCCTCTAAACTTGATGTCATTACTAAAGAGAATGCTACACTTAAAGAAAACAATGACATGCTAAGTTTAGAAAATGAAAAATCGGCTTCATCTATTGCTAGCTTAACTCATGCTAATAATAATGCCATGATAGAAGTAGAAATAATTAGAAATAAGTTTAATTCATTTAAATATGATCATGTTTTATCTACTTCTATTTCCAATGCTTGTATGCCTAATAATGTGTTGGATCATGTTAAAGAACGCATATCATCTTTAGATTCAACCCTTAAAACATGCATTGTAGATAATAAGAAGCTTATGGACTTGGGTGCAAAGTCTGGTACTACAACTTCTAAACCCGTACACTTTTGTATATTTGTATAGCAAAACTTATAAGTGTTCTATTTGCGGTCGTAAATGCCATTTAGCTAAGTTTTGCTATGATTTCTATTTGCGGTCGTAAATGCCATTTAGCTAAGTTTTGCTATGATGCACATAAATCCTCCAAGACTAATGTTTCTTGTGCATCTCATAAGGCTTCTTTATCACATACACATGCACATACTCATCATGTTCATCATAAGCATGCTTATGTCTTTAAATATGATTTTTGTGGTCGATTTGGTCATTTGGCCAAATTTTATTTTGATTTAAAGAGAGTTTCACATTTGCAAAATAATTTTAAAAGACCATCCATGTTTGCAAATGTTTCTAATGTTTTCCGTGCACAACTGTTTGGTCAACGCAAATTATTTCAACCTTTTCATTGCACAAATTGCAATCGTAAAGGTCATTTATACAATTTTTGTTTTGACCACTTTCGTGCACCACATGCGCCCAAGAGGGTTCATAACCCTAGGGCTTTGAGCTTGAATGATAGCGGTCATGTCCCTAAATCTTTTGGTACCAAGAGTTCTTGGGCACCAAAACAAATTTAATTTTTATACCAAGAATTTTAGTGTTTTTCTTTTTCTTTTTCTTAGTTTTGAAAATTTATACTTTAAACTTTTGAACATGAAAACAATTTTTTTGGTCAAATTCGTTTGTTTTCATGATTATTGGTTTTGTTTTGATGAGTGATTTATATTTATATAACCCCCCCCCCCCCC
>NC_033802.1:47892380-47907505 GCF_001876935.1 Asparagus officinalis | reverse complement strand
CCCCCCCCCCCCCCCAGATTTATTGGGTGTTTATTCCCAAATCATGTTTACTAGATGCTAGAATGATTATATGGGTTGGAACAAGCTTAAGAGCTTGATATATTGTTGCCTCTCTTGAATTTTTTTTGTCAAAGATTTTGTATTGAATTGTTGCTTTGAATTCATTATATTTCACTTATATGATGGTATTTATATGTTTGCACTCATGGATCATCTATTCGTGCCTTATAATGTATTCTATATGTGGTTTGATCAAGTTCTACAAAGAAAGTTTTCTTTATTGATCAAACATTATTCTTTGACTTAAATCTTGATTTATGATTTCATTTGGCTGATTTTTTTCATTGGAATCAAACATTATTCTTTGACTTAAATCTTGATTTATGATTTCATTTGGCTGATTTTTTCATTGGAAAACTTTTTGCATGATTCTCATGTTCTTCTTTTGATTTCATAAATCTATTTTTATACACTATGTTTTTATAATTGTGTAATGAGACACTTCTTTTATAAATGATATATCTATATGTGTTCTCATTGTCCTCTTGTATGTGAGTAATATTTAGCATATTTTTCATTTTTGCTTGCTCACATGTTTTTCCTTGGTCTTTATTTCATATACTCCATATGGCATTTTGATAGGGGGAGCCATTCCCTATATTTTTTTTTCACTCATCCATGCATATTGATAGGGGGAGCTTTCACTCTCTTCATTCCTTGTTTTCCCCTTTTTGATGTTGTCAAAGGGGGAGAAATATTGTGAGTATATTCTTTCTTGTTTATATGCATAATATATTATATATTCATTTCCTTTCATGCATATATCTTTTTTGTAAATTGTTTGTCATCATCAAAAAAGGGGAGATTGTTGGCCTTCTTGTTTTGATGATGTTTAACAAACAATTTACTTCTAATGTTGTTTGTCTAGTATTTGTGTTTTCATATTTATTCTAGGCAAACAACGAGTTGGAGGATGGATGGAATTGCGCATTCACGATCATATCCAATAGAAACAACGAGTTGGAGGATGGATGGAATTGCGCATTCACGATCATATCCAATAGAGGTTGGCGGAATAGTGGATTGAAACAATGTACATTCAAGTTGAAGATCCAAATTCAAGCTTCATCCACAAAGTATACCAAGTCAAGCTTATTGAAGATTATGATCAAGCTTGGGTAATTTAGTTTAGGTTTATATATTATGTGTGTTGGTACTCTAAGCTCAATCATATATCAAGTTTAAATATGAAACAAATACATATTTATATATATATATACATGTTTTTTTTCATATGGTTAAGTTGTTTTGGTTTAGTTATGTAGATATGAAACAATATATATCTTCATATACACTTTTGTTTATTTCATATTCTATTGTATTTAGAAAAATATTGTGTTTATGGATTAAAAACTTGTTCACGCTATTTTTATATCTCGTATAATGTCTACAAATCCATTCTAAAACGTTTCCAAGTTGTTTGAACTCGTTTTTGGAAAAATCATGTTTTTTGTTCATGTACGTGCATGTGTCCGTGCATTTTTTTACAAAACTGATGCGTTTTTATAATTAAGAAATGTGATTTGAAAAACTTCTTTGTTTACATGTTTATCTTCATATATACAAACATTTTCCCAAGTTTTACTAATTTTGGAGTTGTTTTGTTATTTTCAATTGAATTTACAAAACTGCGTTTTTAGGAGTTTTTTAGAAACTGTTTATCTGTGTTCAAACATTTTTTTCTATCAACTACGAAGTGATTTTACCAAAATTCTTTCTCAATCATGTTCATCTACATATCTAGAATCTTCTCTCAAAATTTCGTGATTTTTGGAGTTGATTTGCTATTTTTAATTTATTTTACAAAATTAGATACGCAAATTTCCAGAATCTGTCAAAACCTGAAATTGTTTGTGCACGTTGCTATAGTGCGGTCGACCGCCACGGTTGACCGTGCTATAGTGCGATTAGTACGGTCGACCGTGATGGTCGACCATACACAGTTCAGAGAGTAGTTTTTGAGTTTTTCTTCTCGCGGTCGACCGCGACGGTCGACCGCCAAAGTTGTGAGTTTCGAAAGTGGCTTGCGGTCGACCGCGAGTTTTCCAGGGTCGCCCGCCGCACTGTCTTTTCATGTTCCAATGGCTAGTTTCCAGAGCCGTTGTTAAGCTAGTTTTTTTGTCTTTTCTTGGCTTTCTATTGGCTTTGGGGTTTCATATAAATACCCCCTTATACCTCAGTTTTTAGTAGCAATCTAAGAAGTTTTAAACAAGTTTAAGAATGGTTTAAACAAGGGTTTAAGGTTCTGTTTAAGTTTGTTTTGAGAAGCTTTTATGCAAGTTGAGAGTTTGTTTTAAGAAATCAATTTCACAAGAGCTTGAGGAGATCATCTATTTGGAGTTTGAGCATCCAACTCTTCTCCTTCCACACTTGATCTATTGAGAAGTTTTCTAAACTCAATCTAACTTTATATTTTATATTATTTGATTGTTATTTTATTAAGCTAGTGTTCATATTGAGTTTAGTTGATTTTATTTTCTCTTTGTTTATACATACACAACCATTGAGCTTATTGTATTTATATTTATAGCATAATTGGGTTGTGGGATTGTGTAACTTAGAAAGTGAGCTTATAATTCGTTCTCATCCATTGTAGATAACAAACACTTTGTATTGTGCTTATTGTGAGATTCACTTTGTAATACACTTGTACACCGAGAGAAGTGTGTGGCGAGAGTCGGGGATCGTCCCAAGAGGAGTGGCGTCGGTTGACGAACCTAGGAAGAGGTTGTATCCGAGCACTTGAGGGAGACACGTCTAGTTCAACAATTGAGAGGATGTAGAGTAGGATTACAAGAGTGTGTTAGTTGTAGTGTTTTCGGTAAACTAGAAAACCGTATTGTGTGGTGTAAACGTTATTCTGGTAAACGTAAAAAACCCGGTTGTGATAATGGAGATCTCCTCGAGGTGAGGAGCGGAGACGTAGGTCATGGGGACCGAACTCTGTAATCATATCGTTTGTTTGTGATTGCATTGGCGCACTTATTTTTATGTTCATATCTTATATCGCCTTTGTATATTGCTTGTTGATTATATTACCCGCTATCTAGTTTAAATTGTTTACCCTTATGTTAATTATATATTCTTGTATATATCTCATAGTATATCTCATTGCTAGGATATTTACCTTTGTTCATATTACTTATTCTTGCTTGTAACATATTATATATCTCTCTTGCAAGAATAATTTGTTAATTAGCTTTAATTGGCATAAAATTGGATTAGATTAGCATAAGACCCTAATCACCCCCCTCTAGGGTCTAACAATTGGTATCAGAGCTTGGTGCTCTTTGATTTAATGTCTAATCGCCTTGAGTTAAAGATCCAAGTTATCTTATTTGTGCTAATCTAGTTATGATTACTTTTGTCTTGCTTGCATATATTCACATATATATGGGTACATTTTGTTTAGGCTATGATCTAAATATTGCTCCAAAATATAAGAATTTCCCTTTTGCTCAATGGTGCTTTAAATTTAAAATATTTGTTGAATCTAGAAATATCAACTTATGGGAAGTTATTGATTGTGATTATATTATGCCCACATTGGAAAAATCCAAGTGGAGCAATCATAATAAGAAAATATTTTCAATGAACAAGCTTTTGTTAGAATTTTTGCTTAATGCTTTTGACTCATCCTTCTCTAACAAATTTGTTCATTTTGATAGTATTTACAAACTTTAGAAATTTATTAAAGCACATCAAGGGGACTTGAAGGCAATCCGACAATCTTTGGAGGATTCTTCTTCAAGTTCATGTGGAGCATCATGCACACGGCCACAAGAGGATAACTCTTGTGTAGTAAGTGATTCTGATTCTGATAATGATTTATCTATTGATGAACTCGCTTGTGCATATGAAAGATTATCTCTTGCCTATACAAAATTACAAAATAATTTTATTGATCTTAAAAGAAAGCATATTAGTTTAAAATCCGATCATGAGTTGTTAGCCTCTAAACTTGATGTCATTACTAAAGAGAATGCTACCCTTAAAGAAAACAATGACATGCTAAGTTTAGAAAATAAAAAATGGACTTCATCTATTGCTAGCTTAACTCATGCTAATAATAATGTCATGATAGAAGTAGAAATAATTAGAAATAAGTTTAATTCATTTAAATATGATCATGTTTCATCTACTTCTATTTCCAATGCTTGTATGCCTAATAATATGTTGGATCATGTTAAAGAACGCATATCATCTATAGATTCAACTCTTAAAACATGCATTGTAGATAATAAGAAACTTATGGACTTGGGTGCAAAGTCTCGTACTACAACTTCTAAACCCGTACACTTTGCACATTTGTATAGCAAAACTTATAAGTGTTCTATTTGCGGTCGTAAAGGCCATTTAGCTAAGTTTTGCTATGATGCACATAAATCCTCCAAGACTAATGTTTCTTATGCATCTCATAAGGCTTCTTCATTACATACACATGCGCATACTCATCATGTTCATCATAAGCATGCTCATGTGTTTAAATGTGATTTTTGTGGTCGATTTGGTCATGCATGCTCATGTGTTTAAATGTGATTTTTGTGGTCGATTTGGTCATTTGGCCAAATTTTATTTTGATTTAAAGAGAGTTTCACATTCATTTGGCCAAATTTTATTTTGATTTAAAGAGAGTTTCACATTTGCAAAATAATTTTAAAAGACCATCCTTGTTTGCAAATGTTTCTAATGTTTCCCGTGCACAACCATTTGGTCAACGCAAATTATTTTAACATTTTCATTGCACAAATTGCAATCGTAAAGGTTATTTATACAATTTTTGTTTTGACCACTTTCGTGCACCACATGCGCCCAAGAGGGTTTATAACCCTAGGGCTTTGAGCTTGAATGATAGAGGTCATGTCCCTAAATCTTTTGGTACCAAGGGTTCTTTGGTACCATAACAAATTTAATTTTTATACCAAGAATTTTAGTGTTTTTCTTTTTCCTTTTATTGGTTTTGAAAATTTATACTTTAAAGTTTTGAATATGAAAACAATTTTTTTTGGTCAAATTCTTTTGTTTTCATGATTATTAGTTTTGTTTTGATGAGAGGTTTATGTTTATATAACCCCCTCGGATTTATTGGGTGTTTATTCCCAAATCATGTTTACCGGATGCTAGAATGATTATATGGGTTGGAACAAGCTTAAGAGCTTGATATATTGTTGTCTCTCTTGAAATTTGTTTGTCAAAGATTTTGTATTGAATTGTTGCTTTGAGTTCATTATATTTTACTTATATGATGGTATTTATATGTTTGCTCTCATGGATCATCTATTCATGACTTATAATGTATTCTATATGTGGTTTGATCAAGTTCTACAAAGAAAGTTTTCTTTATTGATCAAACATTATTATTGGACTTAAATCTTGATTTATGATTTCATTTGGCTAATTTGTTTTCATTGGAAAACTTTTTGCATGATTCTCATGTTCCTCTTTTGATTTCATAAATCTATTTTTATGCACTATATTTTTATAATTGTGTAATGAGACACTTCTTTCATAAATGATATATCTATATGTGTTCTCATTGTCCTCTTGTATGTGAGTAGTATTTAGCATATTTTTTTATCTATGCTTGCTCACATGTTTTGCCTTGGTCTTTATTTCATATACTCCATATGGCATTTTGATAGGGGGAGCCATTCCCTATATTTTTTTTCACTCACCCATGCATATTGATAGGGGAAACTTTCACTCTCTTCATTCCTTGTTTTCCCCTTTTTGATATTGTCAAAGGGGGAAAAATATTGTGAGTATATTCTTTCTTGTTTATATGCATAATATATTATATATTCATTTCCTTTCATGCATATATCTTTTTTGTAAATTGTTTGTCATTATCAAAAAGAGGGAGATTATTGGCCTTCTTATTTTGATGATGTTTAACAATTTACTTCTAATATTGTTTGTCTGGTGTTTGTGTTTTCATATTTATTCTAGGTAAACAACAAGTTGGAGGATGGATGGAAATGTGCATTCACGATCATATCCAATGGAGGTTGGCGGAATAGTGGAGTGAAGCAATATACATTCAAGTTGAAGATCCAAGTTCAAGCTTTATCCGCAAAGTGTACCAAGTCAAGCTTTTTGAAGATCAAGATCAAGCTTGGGTAATTTAGTTTAGGTTTATATATTATGTGTGTTGGTACTCTAAGCAGTTTTTATTTTCAAGTTTAAATATGAAACAAATACATATTTATATATATACATGTTTGTTTTCATATGGTTAAGTTGTTTTGGTTTAGTTATGTAGATATGAAACAATATATATCTTCATATACACTTTGGTTTGTTTCATATTCTATTGTATTTAGAAAAATATTGTGTTTATGGAATAAAGACTTGTTCACACTATTTTAATATCTCGTATAATGTCTACAAATCCATTCTAAAGTGTTTCCAAGTTGTTTGAACTCGTTTTTTGAAAAATCATGTTTTTTGTTCATGTACGTGCATGTGTCCATGCATGTTTTTACAAAACTGATGTGTTTTTACAATTGGGAAATGCAATTTGAAAAAATTCTTTGTTTACATGATTATCTTCATATATAAAAATATTTCCCCAAGTTTTACTAATTTTGGAGTTGTTTTGTTATTTTCAATTGAATTTACAAAACCGAGTTTTTAGCAGTTTTTTAGAAACTATTTATCTGTGTTCAAACATTTATTTCTATCAACTGCGAAGTGATTTTTCCAAAATTCTTTCTCTATCATGTTCATCTACATATCTAGAACATTCTCTAAAAATTTCATAATTTTTGGAGTTGATTTACTTTTTTTAATTAATTTAACAAAATTAGATACGCAAATTTTCAGAATCTGTCAAAACCTAAAATTGTTTGTGCACGTTTCTACAATGCGATCAACCGTGCTATAGTATGGTCGACCGTGACGATCGACCGTACGCAGTCCAGAGAGCAGTTTTTGAGTTTTTCTTCTCACGGTCGACCGCGACGGTCAACCGCCAAAGTTTCTGGAATTTTATGAGTTTCGAAAGTGGCTCACGGTCGACCGCGAGTTTTCCACGGTCGACTGTCGCACTGTCTTTTCATCTTCCAACGGCTATTTTCCAGAGCCGTTGTTGAGATGATTTTTTTGTCTTTTCTTAGCTTTCTATTGGCTTTAGGGTTTCATATAAATACCCCCTTATACCTCAGTTTTTAGTAGCAATCCAAGAAGTTTTAAACAAGTATAAGAAAGGTTTAAACAATGGCTTAAGGTTCTGTTTAAGTTTGTTTTGAGAAGCTTTTAAGCAAGTTGAGAGTTTGTTTTAAGAAATCGATTTCACAAGAGCTTGAGGAGATCCTCTATTTGGTGTTTGAGCATCCAACTCTTCTCCTTCCACTCTTGATCTATTGAGAAGTTTTCTAAACTCGGGTGTTTGAGCATCCAACTCTTCTCCTTCCACTCTTGATCTATTGAGAAGTTTTCTAAACTCAATCTACCTTTATATTTTATATTGTTTGATTCCCTTCCACTCTTGATCTATTGAGAAGTTTTCTAAACTCAATCTACCTTTATATTTTATATTGTTTGATTGTCATTTTATTAAGCTAGTGTTCATATTGAGTTTTTTTGATTTTATTTTCTATTTGTTTATACATACACAACCATTGAGCTTATTGTAATTACATTCATAGTATAATTGGGTTGTGGGATTATATAACTTAGAGAGTGAGCTAATAATTCGTTCTCATCCATTGTAGAGAACAAATACTTTGTATTGTGCTTATTATGAGATTCACTTTGTAATACACTTGTACACCGAGAGAAATGTGTGGCGAGAGTCGGGGATCGTCCCAAGAGGAGTGACGTCGATTGAAGAACCTAGGGAGAGTTTGTATCCGAGCACTTGAGGGAGACAAGTCTAGTTCAACACTTGAGAGGATGTAGAGTGGGATTACAAGAGTGTGTTAGTTATAGAGTTTTCGGTAAACTAAAAAACCGTATTGTGTGGTGTAAACGTTATTCGGGTAAACGTATAAAACCCGGTTATGATAGTGGAGATCTCCTCGAGGTGAGGAGCAGAGACGTAGGTTGTGGGGACCAAACTCCATAATCATATCATTTGTTTATGATTGCATTGGCGCACTTATTTTTATGTTCATATCTTATATCACCTTTGTATATTGCTTATTGATTATATTACCCACTATCTAGTTTAGATTGTTTACTCTTGTGTTAATTATATATTCTTACATATATCTCATAGTATATCTCATTGCTAGGATATTTACCTTTGTTCATATTGCTTATTCTTGCTTGTAACATATTGTATATCTCTCTTGCAAGAATAATTTGTTAATTAGTTTTAATTAGCATAAAATCATATTAGATTAGCATAAGATCCTAATCACCCCCCCCCCCCCCTCTTGGGTCTAATATCAGAGCTTGGTGCTCTTGAATAGATTAGCATAAGACCCTAATTAACCCCCCCCCCCCCCCCTTCTAGGGTCTAACAATCTCCATCACCCCCAGGGGAAGGAGTAGAAGTATATAAGAAAATATTGTTAGTACATATAGCTATAAAAATTATTCATATAACTCTAAATGGAGATTGGTATTTAGAAACCCACAACACAAGAATTAGTACGTCGAGCAAAATAATCCAAACAAGGAAACCTTCATGTATATACCATGTCTCAAATTGTGAATTATTCAATACTAATTCCGATCATATGAATGAAAACAATACACCAAGAAAAATACTCCAAACTCTATCATAATGAACCAATGTCATATCTCGAACTACCCTCAGGTAGTTAGCGTAGCCATAAGGAAATATCATCCAGCTCAAATATCACTATAGGCCATATCAGGTATGTCATGTATCCAAAATATACCCCACACTTGGGTAATCTAACATGGGAGCAAACTATAACTGTGTGTATATGTCTTTATCACATAATGATACTTTTGTAAGGTTCTTACATTCACATGTGGATTCAATATCCTTATTCAATCGCTCTACGACAATAGGTTTTATCTCACCTATTTCGGATGATGCATCCAGATGATCGTACCATAGAGTATAGGTTTATCAGTCCAATCCAGATACACATCGATCATCTTTGAGTATTAGTACCATCGAGGTCTCATTACGGGATAAATTCCAAATACTCCTAGTGTGGTGCCGTCAAGGTCTCATTACGGGATAAGCGTCCACACAAAAACATCCCCAACAGATAAGTATGCATTACTATGTGTTATACCAACAACAATCAACTTAAACATGTATTGTGTATCTCCATTATGCATATATATTTATTTAAGAACATAATTCAAGCATTAGTGCATGTATCTCAATGTGTGTGTCCATATTTCGTGTTCACCAACTCCTCAGGTGTTAAACATGTCATAAACTTAATATTACATCTCAGATAGATCGATAAAATCCCTCAAAAACATCATACGTGAGTCAAAACATGCACATGCTTCTACCTGCTTGGCGGTCGACCGCACCTTAAGCGGTGGTCGACCGGACCGCAATCAACAGCCTGCTCTGCAGGTTTGTGATTTTGTGTTCGTGCTTGTTTTTCATAATTCAAACTTATTTAATTCGTCATAAAACTTGTGTAGAACATTGTAAAGACTAGATTAACATCTCTGAAGATTATTTAACACATGAAACATGATTACTTGCATGATGTATCATATTCAAACCGTAAACATGCACGAAAACATCGATATGTCGATAAAAATATAAAAACTTAGTTAAACCACATTGTTATTTACTTTTAGATCTTAAATCACCTTTGGAATTTCGTTTTTAAACTTTTAAACATAGAAAGATCTGATCTTGATTTATATAATATAAAAGAATTGCTTTTATACTCAAACTAGTCGATTAGGCTCAATAAAATCACATTAAAACTCATTAAAAACCTTTAAAAACTTGGGAGTAGGGTTAGCAGAGATAAAACTTGTCTGAGACTTGTTGAAAAGCATGTAATATGCAATTCTAAGATATATACCTAAGTCACAAGCCCAAAACAAACCGAAATCTCACTCCAAAAGCTCTTGAACTTTCTCAAAAATCAAACTAGGATTTAGGAGAGGGTTTAGTGGATGCTAGGGTTTTTAGAACTCTGAAAAAGGTATAAAATTTTGTGAACATGTGATATATATGGCAAAGAAATGGACCTGGGCTTGAAAATACCCGAAACTAACTCAAATTGGGAAAACTATTTTCCCGATCGACGTTCGACCGCGAGGTGTGCGGCGGTCAACTGGACCGCATTTTTCTAGTTTGTGCAGATTTTACCTTTGTGCATGTTTTCGACTCGTTTCTTTCTCATGTATGAACTTGTTTATACTCAAAACACTTGTTACCATACTCATACCCTATTTAATGATATTTATCATGATAAATATCCACTTATCACAATTAATCACATCTCAACTTTTTGGGGTTTTACACTATCTCATCTCATTATTAGAGAATTGATTACATAATTATTTTTTTAATCCTGACAATATGGGGTATTACAGTTTGGGATGCTCTTAATCTCTAGTATGGTAGGACTTCCCTTACTAGATAGCACTAGCTTATTCTAAAGTTTGATGGTTATAAAAAGTGTCAAGGTCATTCTATGAGGCAACATCTTACTGTTATGTCAAACATGATTATCTAGTTAAGAGTAGCAAGGCATGAGCTTTCTAGTGAACAACAGATTTTAGGTTGTCATACATTCTCTACCTATCTCATAACAGCATATGTAGGTTAACCTCACCCATAATGACAACATCAAGACTTTTGATGATGTTGCTCACCATGTGGAACTTGAGGATCATCTTCTATTAAGAAACATAGTGGGATGGCATACATGATTGAGATTAGCTCACACGAAGCATTCGGCTCTAAGTGCAGAAGAAGTAGAGGACTGTATCACACTTCGAATAAATTTCAACCACATATTCTGATCGAATAAATTTGAGCTGTTTGATTTTATCGAAACCTTGCTTTTTGACACATGTCACATGCTTTTATTCAACCAAAAAATCACAAATATTTTTTTATGTTTGTTAAATTACGTTTTTTTTTACTTCAAATGGATTTTTGGATTTTCATAATGGTTTGGGCCTTAAGAGAGATATAAATGGGTTTTTATAACAAATTAGCTTATTCCATTTTGGATCCAATAAGGTGATTATACATTTGACCCACCTATCTTCTAATGCGCCATATAAAAGCTCCAAATCCTATCCTTCATGAATTGGGACTGAGATTGGAGAGCTTACAGACCAAGAATGGGATTACTTCCACACCCAACGCAAGTGTTTTCTTTCTCAATAGTTTTTCTTTTGGAAATTTAGATATATGGGTATTAAAGATCTCATTCTCCTCTTCCTATTAATATAAATTGGTTTCTGAAGTATTTATATTGTGTTTTATTGGGATTTGATCAATGGATGATCTTTATAAGAGGTAGACCTCAATCTACAATCACCTTTCAACAAGAAGGAACCATTGTTATAGGTTACTGTAAACTTTGTAAGATAAAGTCTTTGATCCATGTTTTAATGAAATTTTTCTTATGTTTTGTGTATTTTTAAGATATCTGTAGTTTTATGAGAATTTTGGATATTTATGAGTAGATTGGATAAGGGGTTGTCCTCATTTTGTGTTTGGATTGCGAGCTTGAGGGATCTAATGGTGAATTTAGAAATGCATGATCATTTAATGTGAATTCAAAAGAGTAGATTAGTCTTGGCCAATAGAAAACTTAGGTTAAAGTTGGTTTTTTGTTTGGTTTTGAATTGAGGAAGTATTTGATTAGAAACATTTTGAACTTTGTGAATTTCAAAACGAACACTTATCTAGCGCACAAGCTCAGTGAAATACCCGAATGCATTATAATGTTTGAGCACATATGTCACAAACAATGAAAGCACATGCTCAAACAAATGTTTAAAGATGATATTCTATTTTAATTTTTTAGTCTACTATCAAAACTTGGCTAACATGACATCGGGGTGACTTGCCAAATCTCCATGCACACACGCTCATTAAAAAAATTCTTTCAATTTTCGAAAAATTAAAGTGTTTGAGCTAAATTTTTTCATGATTCTTTAGTTTCTATTTATGAATTATGATATCAGTTATGTAACACTGCTTTTTCTTATAGTCTTGAGATAAAATTGATGATAAAATAGTAACTTGATTGAAGTTCCTCGTTTATGTTTGTTTTACCAAAATCATGATACATCCAAGTTTAGATTCAAGTAAAGCTTATCGTGCTATGTTGTTGCATAGTGTTCTATTGTATGTTTTTGCCATGCTATGTTACGTTATGTCATGACCTAGAATCCATGTACTTTATACATGTTGGCCTAGGTGACACCTCAAACTTTTATTTTCTTAGTTTATTATCTTGACACTAATTGGGCACCATGATATCGTATATACATGATGAAAATGATTACTTTATGTTTGGATATTTGGCATGTCCCCGAAAGATAATAAATCAATAATGTTTTCTATTTGAATTTAAAAAATTCTCGATTTAGGATACCTTGCGACCATGAGCAAAGGCTCATGATTCTCAACCACCAAAAACTTCATCAAGTATAAAATATGATAAAACAGAAAAGAGAAACTAAAAAAGAAATCAAGAATCAGTATGTATCAATTCATGAATGTTTTGCTTTGATATTTGACGAGCATGTTTTGTTCGGTTTAGAAACCCAGTTAGAGACGGCACCCCCATGATGAATGTTCTTTATGGATTGAGTTATTTAGGTCTAGTGCATGATATATCATGTGTAATGAAGTAGTGAAAAAGCATATGAGCATTAGTTAATGGGAGGGAATTCGACATCTCATAGATAATGTGCGGCCTAGAGTTGTTTTTGAGCACCAATGCCAGATGTGTTTGTGCATATAAACTAAGAATCCAAAATATCATTCCTAATGAGTACACCAAACACACATTATAATGTGAGAGATTTCCTTCAACAATATTAAGTAAAATCTGAGAATAGTTAGATGCACAAGCTATTCTAGATGTACACACTGCTCTTACATCACACTCAATGATATAAGTGGACTCTTATTTGTGATCTCTATGTTGTTGCATATTTGGTTATCTGCTAGCTTTGTTTTATGCTCTGGATTATAAGATGCATGTTCATGTTCATGAGAGAAAGTAAAGCAATACATTTATATGGTCTTTATGTTTATACTACTCATGCATTCATGATATATATTACATGTGAACAAACCACTTATTTATTTTACGAATTGCTAGATAGTTTTTTTGATCATCTTCGTTCGCACAATGTGATGAATCCAGACATATCACACTTGCTTTTATGCACTTTGGAGTGTAGCAGTCTTTAATAGATAGGGTTACATCAACCAGCTTACATGCTTATTTATCTATATTTTGTTCGAGTTTGCTAGTTACTAGACTTTGCTATTTTTTTACTACGTTTAATTTTTCTGCTGCTAAGTATTGACTCTAATATATTTAGCTCTTTCAATTGTTATTCTAGACTTGTATGGCTGTGCGACCTTGTTATTTTATTTTCTATGAGGATGACATTAGTATCAGACTTGTGATATCTTTTATGTTATTCAATATGTGTGGGACTTATTGTTTACTTTTATTGAGTATTCTTTGCTTTTGCTAAGTACTTCTACTATACACTTGTTTTTGATATATATTAGTTTTTTGTATTTGTGTTTATGTATGATTTTGTGAATTTGTTCTAGATATGGTGGATGAGATATATGTATCAATCATTCTGATAGGCTTAAGTATATTCTTTCAGGTAGTACTATCTTGATTGTATATGCTGCCTAGCCTAGTTATATGCCCATCAGTTGTTTTTGGGACAATAGGTGTGATAGAGACATTGGGCCAAATTTGTAGAAGGCTAGATATAACAAGCACAAGCAAGGACTAAACGGTGGCAACAAAGACAAGACTAGGATAGCCTGTCACAATTGTACAAATCGGGTCACTTCGCTCATGAATGCATAAGCTGAAAGTATGCAATACAATGTCCTTTTCTATTATATTTGTTAGTAGTTGTTTGATGCTAGCTAAAATTATTTCTATTTGGACTATAGATTCAGTAGCAACCAGCCATATGGTGTGAGATCGGGCAATGTATGCATAGCTTCGTCAAATTCCAGTTGGGAGTAGACATATTTACGTGGGAAATAACTCTATCGCAGACACTTGCAAATTGGATTTGAAAGGTGCACCATGTTGTATCTTTATTGGTTAAATCTTGTTTCAGTTATAATCCTCCAAGGTCTAGGTTTTAAATATGTATTTGAAAATGATTTTGTTATGTTGTGTTTGTGAACTACTTATTATAGTTATGGATATTTATCAGATGGTTTTATGGTGTTGGACACTATTTCTATTTGTAAGAATATTAGTAGCTATTTTCTTATATAGCTTCTTCTAGAATGATGTCGGTGATGATTTTAAATGGCATGCTACATTATGTCATATAGGGCGAGAGAGGCTGAAACGGTTCGCTTGACAAAGTATTCTGGAACCTCTCATTGAAGTTGACTTGCCTACTTGTGAGCATTGCTTGGTTGAAAAACAATTAGAAAATTATTTGACAAAGCTATGAGAACCATGATTCCCTTGCATCTTATATATGTGGTCTAATGATGTGAGAGAAATACATCATGCATCATATTTTATCATATTTATAGATGATTTCAGTTGATATGGTCACATCTATATGATTTCCATAAGTCTGAGCAACCAAGGAAGTGAAGGACAGAAATTATAACTTATACTATTAAAAAAGTAATGAATCCCCGTTAAAATTGAGCAATCATACCCTATGCATTAATGGAGTTAGAGGAGTAATTAGTGGGTCCCTGAGAGTTAAAGAATGGAAGAAGAGAGTAAAGGAGATGAGAGAGAAGGGGAGATTAAATGAGAAAGGGAAGGGGGTAAATTGGAATTTTTAGAAAATTTTAAGTGAGGCCCATTAAGTGAGGTCCACTAACTTATATATGTTGTATTTTAGAATTTGGGTTTAGAGATAAATATATATATATATATATATATATATATATA
>NC_033802.1:47870425-47892370 GCF_001876935.1 Asparagus officinalis | reverse complement strand
ATAAATGGTTGGATTCAAAGGTACAAAACAAAATAGTTAGGTTTAAAAATAAACACGGAAATTATTCTCCCTCTTTTTTTCCCAATATCTTATGTCCAACCAGTAGCAATAATATTAAAACTAGTCGTATCTTTTATCTCTTTGGTAGCTTGTTCATCATGGTGAATAAAATTAAGGTTGCACAGTATTGCAGATCGAATCTAGCCTTCTTTTTTCCAAAGTCACCCTCTCGAAAAACTCTCCTCCTGCGAGTGCGCGTCATCATCTCTATGCTCATCGATATCATCTTCGCATTAAAGCGCGAAAAGCCACCTAATTTTACCATCTCTGTTCTCTCTATGAATTGATTCGGAAAGGATGCATATAAGAAACAAGCTTTAGAAAGAACAAGCAAAGGCCAGAAGAAAACGAACAGAGGAAATCTAATTTAGAGATTTTGTTGGACATCCAGAAGAAGCTGCGTTCATGTATAAAAGAAGATGTTCGTGGTGGTCGGGAGCCTTTAAATTGTTTTAACTAATGCATATATTCATTGTTGCACCATTAAGTGTACAGATACGTTAGTGTGAATTATCGTCAGGGGTGAAGGATTGTAATGAGGCTTTGCTAGTGACATGCAGGCATCATGACTCTCCATAGGTCATAGTTTTTAAATTGTTTTAATGCTTATGTCTATTGCTTCGGTAATAATTTACAGATTTGTCAGTCTCGCGGTTGAAGAGTACTTGTTTGTAGAGGACTGGTCACTGGTGCCAATCTCAATTATCATCATGGGTAAAGGGATTGGGAAGAAACTATCACTATCCTATTACTTGGTGTGGAAATATGTTGTACAGATGTTTAGATTTATGTATAATTGAGCTTCTTTTTTATCCCAATTTATAATTGAGCTTGAAATGAAAATGAGTTCGATTTACCAAAATATAACGATAATTATATTGAAGACCATCGTTCGTTAATAGAAAACAGAAGATAAATAGGTATGCAACATAATGGCAACGACGGACCCACCCGCCATTAGTGATAGGAGACCAGTGACGGTTACTAATTAGGTTATGTTCGTTTCACGATATAAATGGGCAAAATGGCCAGATTGGTACATTTTTTAGAGGCTTGGTGATATGTTGGTATATTTTCTATTAATTTTCTCAGACTGGTATAAATTTTTGACTCCGGCGCCATATAGGCTTTAAATTTGGCCGGAGTTATTGTTCCGGCCAGGGCTAATGGGATATTTTGCAAAAAAAATTCGCATCAAAAACAATTTCCTGCTCCTAACCCCCCTCTCTCTCCTCCTCCTCATCCTCTTCAACCTCCCCCTCTCCCTCCTCCTCATCCTCCTCCTCTTCAACCCCTCTCTCTCTCTCTCTCTCTCGCTCTCTCTCTCCTCCCATGGTCTCTGTTCTCTGCAACTACACTTCATTGGCCTCTCGCCTCTCCAAACTCCCTCTCCTCGCCAATCCCAACAACAAACCCCAAAACCCAATTTCTGTTTCCGCTTGTCGATTCAAAAGAAAACCCACCACCACCATCATCATCATCTAAAAAATGCCATCAGCAATCCCAATGACAATAGCAACAACAGCAGCCAACAGCAACTTAGAACTCTGTTCCCTGGTGGGTTCAAGCAGCTTGAGACAAAAGTGCCTACGGTGGTTCTCAAACTGAGCTCTGAAGAGATTCTTAGCAGAGATCAGGATTCGGTTGTTGAGGCAGTAAGCTCTGCGGTCTCCAAAAGGGTTAGGGTTGTGGTCCTTGAGAGCGGCAAAGGTGATGATAAGAGTGGCAGTCTCCTCTACGAGGCTGCTTGTGTTCTCAAGTCCATGGTTGGGGACAAAGCTTATCTTTTGATTCGTGATCGTGTGAACATTGCTGCTGTTGGAGCCAGTGGAGTCCTTCTCTCTGATCAGGGTGACCACCCACTTAACTTAAACTTATGATTTATCCTTTTGTATTTGATGTTTTTTGTTTTGGCATTTTCTGATTGTATTTGATTGTACATTTTTTGCTCACCTTTGATGACTAAACATCCCCGGTTGTTGCGTATCAGTTATCTTGGTTCAACCTCCCCCTCCATTCTCTCTGATCAGGGTGACCACCCACTTAACTTAAACTTATGATTTATCCTTTTGTATTTGATGTTTTTTGTTTTGGCATTTTCTGATTGTATTTGATTGTACATTTTTTGCTCACCTTTGATGACTAAACATCCCCGGTTGTTGCGTATCAGTTATCTTGGTTCAACCTCCCCCTCCTCCTCTACAAACCACCACCAAGCCAATGATCTGCGGCCAACCCCTACGACTGACCCAATCACACCCACCTGCACGCCAACTGCTCGATGATATGTTGAGTTGCATTGCCCACTGCTAGCATCATCGACAACGCCCATGCCCTTGCACTTCAACGACAATCTTCCCTTGCCCACCTTTTAGGGGCAGCCATCTGCTCCCTCGCCACAACAACAACCTTGACCATCCTTCCTCATCTTCGATGGTCGTTCGATGCTAGTGGGTGAAATGCACACAAGTCAGCCGAAGAGATGAGGGAGAGACGAAGAGATGGGGGTCGAGGGCCTGCCATTGGAAGCGGTGGGTCAAGGGGTCGAAGGCGAGGACGAAGAGATGAGGGAGGGACAACAAAATGCTGGATTTCGATCGGAGGAAGCTAGGGTTTGTGAGGATCTGGTTCCACGTTGAGGAGATGGAGGGGGCGACGGAGGTGAGGGGGAAGGGGAGGAGGATGAGGTAGAGTTCCGCTACTTCGTTGGGGAGGCCGGTTATTAGGTCGTCAGAGATCCGTGCGCCGCCGGTCGACATCGGAGGGAGGAAGAGGAGGAGGGGGAGGTTGAAGAGGATGAGGAGGAGGAGGAAGAGGATGAGGAGGAGCCACTTTATTGGGGAGGTCGGGTATTAGGTCGTCAGAGATTTGTACGCCGCCAGTCGACATCGAAGGGAGGAAGAGGAGGAGGGGGAGGTTGAAGAGGATGAGGAGGAGGAGGAAGAGGATGAGGAGGAGAAGGGAGAGGGGGAGGTTGAAGAGGAGGAGGAGGGGGGGAGAGGGGGGGTTAGGAGCAGGAAATTGTATTTGATGAGAGGTTTTTTATAAAAAATCCCATCAGCCCTGGCCGGAACAGTAACTCCAGCTAAATTTAAGCCCTATATGACGCCGGAGTCGAAGATTTATACCAATCTGACAAAACTAAAAGAAAATATACCAATATGTCACCATACCTAAAAATATACCAATCTGATCATTTTACCGATATAAATGAGACGGAGCGAGATAGTGATTTTTAGGTCTAACATAATTAATTTTGTCTCTCTTCTTGCACGTAGCGTAATATCTACTTCTGTATCTTTCATGTTATATTTGAAAATAAACTTTACAAAATAATTTTTTCTTCTGAAAGTCATAACTTACAGATCTAAAATACTCTAGCAGTTTTGAATTTCAAGCCATTACTTGAAAGTGTAGTTAATTGCATATAGAACCCTTGTGGTACCGCTGTTTTGGACTTACTAGCCTTATAGTTTCATTGTTCTAGATACACCCAGTAGGTAAAATTTTTCCTACTCTTTTACTTGTAGAAAGACTCACTAAATTTTCACCTAGGGTTATATACGCCAAAATTTAACTGTGCATAAGAGACTCCCAAAAAAAAAAAGGGTCTATCGACAGCAATGACCTTAGAGGGCTAGTACCTGCAAAATAACTCTCTCTTTTTCCTCATCTTCGAGCACATGAACAGACTCAGCGAACAATATTCCCCCATAAAAAAAAAATTCTTAGTTCAATGTTCTTTATGAAATTTGCATTTTGCTTTAGATTGGATTTGACTGATTCTGATTCTTGCGTTAAATCTTATTATCGTTCGTTTCCTTCGTGAAATGATCTTCTTTTGGCTTAAAAATTTTGTATACTTGAGAGAGTAAGGAGGAAAACATTAAAGGCTATTAAAACCCAATAATTTAGTCAGATTGATCCCTTGTGTGAGGAAAGCACTTAAAATTTCCATGGTTTGCAAATTCTAACACAACAGAAAATCAGGAAGAAGATAGAAGCAATTGAGAAGGCAAATTAAAAGTTAACCTTGATGAAATGTGAAGTGGAGAACCACATTACATGTAAAATCATCGCTGATGAGACGTAGTTCATCGCTCTTTTTACAGCTTTCTTGATGGTTCTGAAGAAATTTAAGTGAAGGAGATGGGTAGGAAGAGAAACGGGAAAAAAGCACTTACCCGCTAATTTTTTTTATCTAACACGTATCTTGCACAAATCTCAAAACAAATCTATTAGATAAAAAAAGTTGATGGCCAAGTATTTCTATCCATTTAGGTTTATAGGAGCATTACTCTTATATATTTCTACTATCAGTACAGAGATTATAGAGTTACTACTTTTTAAAGAGAGAATATAAACATTTAATTTATTAAATTTAACATACCCATTAGATAATGAGGATATCAAAACAATTTATAATGGGAATTGTATAAGCAAACATTCTTTTTTACTGTGGGCACAATTTTATATTAAAAAAAAGTGTCAAAAAAATGACCATTAGGCTTTCATCTTTTAGCTCAGCATCCTATAAGTTTATCCTTTTTGCCTAGAGTTGCGCTTCACAACTGCAACGCTACTTAAAAGTAGGCTAAATTGCACTTAAATGCCCGAAGTTAAAAAGAATGCAATTTCTCTACATATCCAAGAACACCACATACAGAAGATACTAAAATGTAACTTTTAGAAACCCTAGGGTATATAAGTGAGGCTATTTACAAACTGAGATATTTATATGCAACATTGGGTAAATAAAAGGGTATCAAAATGCAACATTTCAAGATTTTAGAGCATTTATTTGCAATATTTAAATATTTTGAGTCATTTATTTGCTCAATTTTAAACTAGAGCCCAATTAAGTAAAAGGTGAGTGAAATTGTAGGACTTTTAAATGCAATTTAGACCTTAAAATATGCATTACACTCATCGTGTAGCAGTAGAGCCTACGACTTGCTATTGCAAGAAGTAGCTAAAAAGCAACATGCATTCTTTGATTAAATTAACAACATAAGCATAACGAAACTTGACTCACGAAAATGATGATCCAGATTATCATAATAACCAATTGAATTTAAAACTGCAGAAGGAAACAACAAGAGGACTCCAAATAGAACAACAAAATGCTAGTCTCATCCTATCAGCAAACATTTCAGCTGCTGGTTATTCCAACAAAATATTGATGCACAAACATTTGATCAACTGGTATCAAACCTTTTCTGATCATGTTCACCTTCTATGTCACAGCTTATGAATAGTTTTCATATCAGCTACCTCCTGGAGCGTACCTTTCTCAACATGATCCCACCATCTGAACAGGAAGTTATCGACAACCAGCCTGAACCATGGAGATAGCTTTATACTATCCTCTCCACCATCAGCTTTCCTCAACAGCTCCTTCAATTGATCTCTATTGAAATATTTTGCATCTGCCACCTCATCTGGATTTGGTTGCATATTGACATCTCGAACAATAAAAAGAAGGTAATCGACTGCAATAAAGACAAGCAAAGGAAAATATGGATTAAAAACACAAATTAAAAGGAGAAGGGTTTTCAGATATTAGTCCGTGAAATCTTCAATAATTCCATCTTAGTCCCTCAAATCTTTGAAATGACTTGGCTCAAAGGTCCCTCCAATCCTAAGGGGTCTTGCAAATTGGTCGCTCAATGGGTGTTAGGAGGGACTTAATTTTAGGAGCTTTCAAGCTACATTAGCTTGGTGGCCTTTGACTTTTATGATAAAAATTGTTTGGTGAAATAGAAATTTGTATGGTCAAACCTAATTTATCTGACCTTATAAGCTATTTTCTCAAAAGCCAGAGTACCCCAGCTTTTTAAAATGACGCTTACAAACTAACTTATTTGGTATTTTACCAAACAAGTAGATATGAAAAAGCTAACTTAAAAGCTAGTTCGACCAAAACCCAACCCCCTCCCCCCAAAAAACACACACACACACAACAAGAAAAAAAAAAGGAAAGAAAAACTCTCTAAATGTCCCTCAGCTCATATTTTCATGAACGCAAGGGTTTTTGAGGGAAAAACATTAGTGCTTTTTTTATTTGGGTGTTGAGGTTGGGGGGTGCGGGTTGTGGATTTTTGGTCATGAGGGACGAAGTTGCAAGACCTTGGGATTGGAGGGACTTAAAAGGTTTGAAGGACTAATATGGAATTATTGAAGATTGATTGATTTAATATCTAAAAAACCCAAGAGAGAAACGAAAGTGGCAAGCATTGTTGTAAGGGCTTACGCTCGTGCTCTCCCCATTTTCCATCAGATGGGGCTTTGTAAAGTATTCGTCCAAGAGGTGTGAATTGATCAACAGGCAGGTCAGAAGCAGGTATACCGAGTTCATCTAATAATTTCCTTTGAGCAGCATTTCTAACCCCTAAAACAATGTAATATAGTTTAGTTAAGTTTTTGTAATTGAAAAGAACTAGTATTGGATTTATTTCTCTCTAAAAACAAGATTACCAATGTAGTTTTCTTCTATAAGCTCAGATTCACGATAAAGTGGATGGCTGCAGCATGTATTGGTCCATACCAAAGGAAACGTCACCTTTGTCGCAGATCTTTGCTGTAAAAAATTGCATATAACATTAATCAACATAATATTTTGTCATTATCGCGATAGGCAACGCTACCTTAAAAATTGTTAAATTATTATTATCGGACCAGCAATATTAGACAAAACAAATTAGAGTGAGCAAATCATAACCAAATAATCCACAAAAAAATTAGAGTGGAAAGTTCATGAAATAAGTAATATGCAAACTCATGAACCAGTAATGACTGCAGTCAAGCAAATTAATCCGAGCAAGTAATGCAATAAATTACCAAATTGTTATGGAACTTAGTTTTTCATCAATATTCCATTTGAAGGGTTATTCATGGATTGACATAATTATGGGTGTTATTAATAATAACTCAGTTACTTAGTTGTTATTGGTTACAGATGCTCTAATTGTGCATGCAGAAAATGGCTTACCAGAGACCATTATATAAGCACAACTTCTACAGGCACTCCTAACTACAAAGCTGTAAAGACAAACAACATTGGCACTTATAACGATCGGAGAAAGAGGAGCAAAACTATGGAGACCAAAGCTTAGGAAGTGAAATACAAAAGATCAAAGCTCAATATGGAGTTTGTATTTTGATTTATCTATTGCCTGACAACATATTCAGGCTAGAATAAACATCTGAAATCTACTACTTTGCCGAAGTTTGTACTAGGTAGGAGGATCTAGTGTAACAAGATGGAATGTGGGATGGCTAAATACTGTATAATTTTACATGCTTATTTACTTCATCTGGTAATGTCACAGTTAACCATGTCGGAATTCATAGGAGACAGCCAATAGAAATCTTTAAGGAAACTGTGGATTTGCATGGATACCAAATTCAGATATGACTTCTAACAATATATATCTACAAAAGATGCAAATTAAACCTTTAGGGCAATAGTAAGGAACTGTATATGACATGTAGAAGGACCTATAAAGAAAACCTGCGAATTGAAATTGTGTTAGAAGTACTTCTAGTTGCTAAATGTATTTAAAAAGACATGTCTTCATGGTCTACTGAAACATTAGACACTACTATGATTTCCTGACAAAGTATCACCAAAGTTTCCCAAGCCCCAACAGTGAGGTTATCTGTCACCAAATATCTAAGTTTCAATACGCTTCCTCAACTTTTCAAGAGAAGATTTTCCAGCCTTACAAGCCTTTTGGAGGAAAAAAATTGCATCAATATGAATACAATTTCCTGGCAGTTATGCACTCAGTATTGAGTCATTGGTTTCTAAAAGGGGTGGATCATGCAGGACAAAATAGGCGCTACCATATTGTACACAATTCTGTTTTCATCATCAGGAATGCTTTTACAAGCCTGCATTATACTTTTACCTGTATATAAGAAATATCACAATTAAATAGCATTTGAAAGTTGGCCCATTTTCTGACCTTCGCTCTTCCAAATCACATTCATGGATATTTGTGCATGGCTAAAACCTCTTCAGGTTAAAAACGTTCAGAAAATGATGAGACAAGTAGAAGAGATGCTAATCCACCACATAAATTCAAAAAACTACAACTGCATAATCTCAAGAAATATTCTAACGTTCAATATTTATCGAAATGAACAATATACTATAACCTATATACCCCAAGTTAAGAATGACGACGTGCATTCCAAAAATATCAGCTCACTTAGAAATGAACATGAATATATTAATAGCCCTAGGAGACACATGGAAGCCTGTCATCTCAAAAAGATAGGATTCTTATTTATCCAAGTGTGAATTGGACACTTCAAAAAATGTGTCCTCCCTTTATTTTGAACAAAACACTTTCTTTTTTGAACAATAACAACAATACTTTCTAATAATAAACATGCAGTTTCATTACATACCTGAAGTAGCAGCTCATATTTTGAGTTGAACAGGAAAACGCTAAAAGCCCTATGAAGCAGATTCTCAGACTCAATCCTTTCCATCAGATGACCTAAAATTAATACAAGCGCTCACCATTATACATATATACAAATGAAAATTTTGTAAAATTGTTAAACTCGAGTGCATGTTAAATCATTGCTGCTATTGACAAATTATTAAAGTAATCAGTCAAATAATGTTTCAGAAATTGGTAGTAAGTGGTGACAAACATTAACTACATGAAATCAACCCCTAAACACTGGTCAAAGTATAATTCTTCCAAAAATTGCATTGAACAAAGATAAATAAATCAAATAAGCAGTGAAAAAGAACACATCTGAGCAAATGCAAATAATGCTGATTCCAATTAACTACAACAGATAGGGATATGTTTCAACCATCAAAACTAGAAAGATACCATTATTCCAGCCTTATAATTCTATATATGGATTCATCAAAGTATGAGTTCGGATGGAGATAAACCAGTCTGTATATATGATCACTGCATCACTTAAGCTTCATATTTCTTAAGTGGGGATGAGAGCAAGGATAATTTGTGAGTCGGGATGAGAGCAAGGATAATTTGTAAGTCTGCAGATAATATGAGTGCAAATGGTTATAGTATGCTTGGCTTATTCTAGACATTTATGAATGATGGGCACTTCTTTTGTTCCTATTAAGCTGAAACTACAAACAAAAACACTTCAAAGCATAACCAAACATTTACCCATTAAGAGATAGAAATGTACTTAATTCAATTTGTTATTACATCAAAAGTAACCATTTATTTGGACACAAAAAAAATTATATGATTGTAGAAATGGACATTATTAAGTAAAGACAAAGCAAGTGAAATTTCAGAGTGCGTCATACGGGTTCAAGCATTTCCCTCTTAGATTTTTTGTAAAAATGGGATCATTGTTCTACAACTACTTTTTCTTGTTGGTTTTAAGAATGTCCCTTAGAAAAAAATATGGACAGATATAGACATAAAATATTTGTTTTTCCAAGGCCTTAACCATGTGAGCATATTTCAATTTTCAACATTGTTTATAGACATTTATTTAGCAACCTAAATCTATTCAAATTATAAGTTATCCTCCTAAGGCACCAAATATTCCTCCAAGGATTGTTGTCATTGCTAATCCTATAGTCCATAGCAAAGCTTAACTTTTCTTTGTTTTGAGCCTTGGCCTAAGATCTCATCTACAAGAAGTAGATGTGAGAATCAGCCAATGCCAGCCTAGATATTAGAATGAACCGTTGGCCTATAAAAGAAAAGAATCCACACAAATTTGGTTACAGAACTATAGACGATACCATCATTGTGGAGACATCGTTCTGCTGTGATCATACACAAATTTCCAATATTCACACACTGTAGGATACACCAATTTCTTGGTTCTAGAGCTTCAAAGAAAGTGCAAAACCTTCTCATGATGAAATTCAAAGTCATAGAGAAGACCACAGCGCAATGTGCCACCAAATAACTATTATAGTCTATTATAGTTATGCAACCATGCAAAAGGAAAAGAAAGAAAATTTTGCAGAAATAACAGGCTTTTACTGTTAATGTGTATTTAGGTTTAAAACCAAATCTGGGATAGTTTAGCGTCAAATGACCAGATAAAGAAATAAAGGTACAACTCTAAAGTAACATATTAAATTGGTAGCAAGAAAGGTAGGTAAATAATTAGAAATGTAAAAGTGCTGTTACCTGGACCTTATTCTTTTAATCCTATAACCATTAGGTGACCTAGGTTACCCTGAAACTTCGTCTGGGCTTCCATATCCATGTTTGGCACGTATCCAACTCCGACACTCCTTGGACACTTATTGGACACTCCTTTAATATGCATACATTTATTCGGACGTGTACTCAATTATATGATACATGTTTTAGTTTAAGACATTCATCATACTCCTCTTGGACTTATATCTTACACTCCACAACCAATTCAAGCAACTCACTTGACATGGGTTGGGTTCATTTTAGCCTGTTGATAGTAGTATCATACACTGTTTAGTCCCACATTGGTAAGGAACAAACTCCTTTGTAAATCCTAACCTATAAAATAAGACTCAAGGAGGAGAGGGAAATCATCCTCTGATTAACCAACAACATGGTATCAGAGCCATACCCCAACTCCATCTCTCTCTCCTAGCCCTAACCCTAGTTGCCACCTAACCCTAACCCTAATCTCTTGTTTCTACCCCGCTGCCACCGCTAGAGAGCAGCGACCACGTTGTCCGGCTATCGTCCAGTTGTCATCTAGCAACTAACTCTCAACCAGTCCTTGACCACGACCGCCCACCCATGACCAACAAGTGGCCTCCTCACAATTTAGCCGCCGACAAACAAGCGGCCTCCTCACAGTTTAGCCGCCGACACCCTGTTTTAGATTTGAAACATTTCAGAAACCCTAGCGTAAAAAAAAGTTTAGAAGTTTGGTTGTTCGCTAGAGATGGATTAGTTGCGAGGATTTGTTTGGAGGTAGTTTGATTGTTGGTTGATTGGTACTTGGTACATGGTTGTTTAGTTGTTGAGGGTTCACTAGCTAAGGTGGAAGGACTGATGCAAAATCACTGACCAGAAGCTGAACATGTCTAATTATCTCCTATGGATGCAACTAGTTCGTGTGTATGTTTCTAGCCAAGGGAAGGCTCATCATCTTACTATAGTTCCTCTTGTGACGGTGTCTACCTCATGGACACAAAATGACACTAGCCTTCTTCATCAGATCTAGAATAGTATGGAACCGAAAGTCCTTTAGTTATGCATTCACTGTAATTTAGTGAAACAAGTATGGGTGTTTTTGGAGCAGCTATACTCAGGTTGTGGACACGCCAACCGGGTGTATGAGGTTATTCAGGAGTTATTCAGGAGCAAGATGGACGAGTAAACTCAGACGTTTGAGTAGTATTATGGTTATTTTAATCGCCTTGCAGAGAAATTACGACAA
This sequence comes from Asparagus officinalis, assembly GCF_001876935.1. Lineage (NCBI taxonomy): Eukaryota > Viridiplantae > Streptophyta > Magnoliopsida > Asparagales > Asparagaceae > Asparagus > Asparagus officinalis. The sequence continues at coordinate 47,880,907 of NC_033802.1, read as the reverse complement.
AATTTCCCCATCAATGCAGATGTCTGGAAGATGCAGGACCAATAAGATCAGCTGATGGTACTTACTTTTCTTGGTTCTCTCCCACAGTCGTACACTCCAACACGCCCACAGATCATTGCAAGCTCTGCTACACGTTCGTTACCAGAGACTTATCACATCTTGCGGTCAGCAGTTCCAAGTGCATCCGCAAGCATTGTCGTTGAGTCTGCACACAAGTCTACACTTGCTACACAGAGCAAACCATTCCCTGCTCATGTTGGAGGTCGGTTTGGAGGCCATGGAGGACGTTTTAGAGGACAAAGAGGTCGAAGAGGTACCTCACATGGAGCCACAGCAGATAGCTCCTCTATTTACTGCCACTATTGCAAAGAAAGAGGTCATATGAAGTTCAGTTATCCTCAGTTACAGGGTGAGCATCCTCAGTCTATATGTGTAGCTGCACACGAGAGTCATTTAGATGACAAGACTCAATGCTAGCTTTAGCAGCTTTAGCAGCTTCAGCTATTTCAACAATTTTAGAATGCTCAGTCCACTGCTACTACAGCCACACTAGTTCAGTCAAGTAAACCCACTACTTGTCTTACATCATCGTCATCTCACACTGGGCTTATAGATTTAGGGGAAACGGATTATATGACTGGGAATCGAGATATACTATCTTCCTACACACTTACCACCTCCTTTTCTCCAGTAGTATTAGTTGATGGCTCAACGACACCTATAGCAGGAGATGGTATTTCCAAAACTACTAATATTCTACTTTCATCTATATAATAATATCTTTCTCATTTTCCTTTTAATCTCTTATTTGTCAATAGGATAACTAAAGCATTAAACTTCACGCTAACATTCTTTCCTACACGTTGTCTTTTTTTGACACTTGGGATGAGGAAGACAATTGCCACAGAATGTGAGAGGACGGCCTATATGAACCGGAGTTTTCTTCATACCAGGTGGCATGTGTCAGCTCTACATCAGCCATTGAGGAGCATTGTCCATTTGGTCATTCACCACTTTTAATTCTAAAAACTCTAGTTTATGATTTGAGTCGTGTCAAGTCTCTAGATTGTGAGTGATGTCAACTGCGAAAGCATCAACAAGTGTCTTACCCTAATCGAGTCAATAAGAGGGTCCATAACCCCGTTTGAGTTAGTACATTCAGATGTATGGGGTCCTTGTTCCATTTCATCAAAACTTAATTATAAATATTTTGTTAGTTTTGTGGATGATTTTTCTCCCATAACTTGGATTTACTTGTTGAAAACTAGCTCTGAAGTGTTCTCTATTTTTAAAGTTTTTTACGTTGAAGTTAAAAATCAGTTTCATCATAAACATTAGAACTCAAAGAACAAACAATGCCAAAGAATATTTTGATAACACTTTTACGAATTTTTTAAAGGAAAATTGGATTCTACATCAGTCATCTTGTATGTACAAACCCTAATAAAATAGGGTTGTCGTTAGTGAAGTTCCGAAACAATTTTGAGGATGTCATTTTAACTGCATGTTAGCTCACCAATAGTCTACCTTCATCTATTTTAGACAACAAAACTCTAATTTCTCTTTTGTATCAAGATAGCAAAAAATTTCATTTATCACCCAAAATCTTCGGACAACTATGTTTCATTCACAATCACAGTCCTCAAAGGACAAAATTAGATCTGAAGCCTATTAGGAAAATCTTTCCTAGATACTCTTAGTCTCAAAAAGGATACTAATGTTATTGTCCTTCTTTGGATCATTACATCATTTCAGTCGATGTCACCTTTTTTGAAAACAAATCAGGACGAGTTACCTTTGACAAACTACCCTCATCCCCTCCTGATAATGTTCACTTTCTTTTCTTTCGAGAGACTACTGCCAATGCACCCTCAGGGTCAGTTGTACGAGCGGATCCACCACCTAAGCTTGTTGAACTAGTCCAGGTTTATACACGGCATTCCACTCTGACTATTGTGCCAGAATCTACTTGTAACCAAAGGGCAAAGAACAAAAGTACAAGTTAGTAACAATGTTGCCACATAGCTTAGTGCTACTCCTACAGATGATCTTCCATTTGCCCTTCGAAAAGATAAATGATCTTGTTCTCGATATCCGATTGCCCATTATGTTTCTTATTCTTCATTATCTTTGTCATATCATTCTTTCATTCCTTCACTCAGTTTTCAATAATGTGTCTGAAGCTCTATCTCACCCACATCGGACGACGGCAATGCAAGAGAAGATGACAATCTTAGAGGAGAATGGTACATATGATCTTATTCCCTTACCCTTTGGCAAGAAATGTTGGTTGTAAATAGGTCTATACAGTCAAGGTGAATCTCGAAGGGTCTCTAGCTCACATCAAAGCTCGCCTAGTTGCAAAGGGATATTCACGAATTTATGGGCTAGACTATATCGACACATTCTCTCCTATCGCGAAGATTACTTATGTCTGTATTCTTATTTCTCTTGTTGTTCGCTATCATTAGCCACTACATCAACTGGATGTCAAGAATGTATTTCTAAATGGCATTCTAAATGAGGAAGTTTACATGGAGCAACCATCAGGATTTTCTACTCAGGGGGAGTGTGGGAAAGTCTACAAGTTAAAGAAATCCATTTATGTCTTGAAACAATCCCCAAGGACCAGGTTCGGATGTTTTGCAGGAATAACTCAGAAGTTTGGCCTTCAACAAGCTCAGAAGATCATTTACTTTTCAGGAGATTTCACAATAGGAAACAAATTCTCCTTATAGTATATGTTGATAACGTTGTGATTACTAGAGATGACATACAAGGCATTCATCATTTGAAGGAGTATCTACAACAACATTTCATAGCAAAGATTTTGGATCCTTAAAGTACTTTCTGGGCATTGAGGTAGCTAGATAAAAGAAGGGAATTCTCCTCTCTCAGTGAAAATATGTGTTCAGTATGTTATTGAACGCCATGTCAGAATACAAGGGTATTGACTCACCGGTGGATAACAATATCAAACTTGCACCGGATCAGGTGGAGCAACTAGAAGATGTTGAGAAATACAGACAACTAGTGGGAAATTTGAACTATCTGACAGTTATTAGACCAGATATTGTATTTCCAGTCAATGTAGCTAGACAGTTTCTCAACACTAAGGACATCCCATATGGAGGCCGTGAAGAAGATCCTTAGATACCTTAAGAAAACTATAGGTAAGGGAGTTCTCTATTCTGATAGTAGACATGCAAGAGTTGCAGGATTCTCAGATGCAGATTGGGCAAAATCTCCAGCAGATAGACAATCGACTACTAGGTAATATGTATTTCGAAGAAAATTTTGTTTCCTAGAGAAGTAAGAAGCAGGGTGCAGTCTCTCGCTCTACAGTTGAGTCTGAGTATCAAACCATGGCGAATCTGACTTGTGAGCTACTGTAAATTAGAGGTGAATCTGACTTGTGAGCTGCTGTAAATTAGAGATTTATTGACAGAAATTGATTTCCTTCATGTACGTCTGATGAGCTTGTATATAGACAACAAGGCTGCTATCTATATAGCTGAGAACCTAGTATTTCATGAGAGAATAAAACACATAGAGATCGATTGTCACTTGATTTAAGAGAAGATGAAGAAGGGAATATTAGAGCCAAGCACATATCGTTAGGACATTAGCTTACAGATATTCTCACAAAACATCTAGGGAGAACACGAGTGAATTTTTTTTTACCAAGCTAGGCATGTATGATATATATGCTCAGCTTGAGGGGGAGTGTTGAGAGTAGTATTGTACATTGTTTAGTCCCACATTATTCCTTTCTAAATTCTAACCTATAAAATAAGACCCAAGGGGGAGAGGAAAATCATCCTCTCTGATTAACCAACAAGACAGCCCATACCATATTTGGAAGAATGATTTCAAAGAGTCTTTATGTATCAAGTTAAAACACGAGTGGTTTCCCAATATATAATCTACTTAATAAATGAACCATAAAATGTTACAGAAATCTAGTTTTGGTAACATGTAAATAAAAAAATTGATCCCTTGTAAATTACTATTTTCAATATGTACATATATAGTTGTGTCTCATATCCTACCTTTTACAAATTTGACATGACCCATGTCCTCATCCGCACCCATGACCGCACCCGTACACGTGTAACGTTGTAGGTGACAAGTTAAAAGGCTCTAACCAAGCATAAGCGGTACTGCTTAGATATTACAGAAAATGGTAAAAGAAACAAATACCCTGGGAGGACTCGTGCAAGTATCAAAAGGACAAATATAGCTAAAATACAGTGAAAAAAACACTCTCAAAATAACTAATATATAATTAAAAGTGGTTTCGAAGAAATCTACAACTCAAAGGACTACTGCATTAAAATAGACATACAGGTTTATTTGGACTGGGAAGAACATGCACTTTTTGTTGGTTATTAAATGCATTAAGGGGCTGTTCGTTTCGCAAAAAAACTAGGAAATCAAAGAATAGGAAATCAAAGAATAGGATTTCTTGTATTATGGTTGTTTGGTTGGTTAAAAAAAGAAGGAAATCAAAGAATAAGAGATGAGATGAGATGAGTTGTCATCATATTATTGGATGATGTGAGTGATTTTTTAAGAAAACTTGTTTTGAGGTTGTTTGGTTGGTTAAAAAAATAAGGAAATGTATTATAAGAAACCTATTTCCTATAATAATTTCTTTCTTGTGTTTGGTTCATTCTTAAAAATAAGAAAATAGATGAGATGAGATGAGTTGTTTGTATATTATTGGATGATTTGACCGACACTTAAGGAAATCAATTTCCTTTTTTTTTTTTTTGAGGAAATGGGTGGAAATGAAATGTTAATGAGATGAGATGAGTTGTCACCATATTATTGGATGATGTGAGTGATTTTTAAATATGAGAGGAGATGAGTTGGATGATGTGACTCATTTCTTGTGTTTGGTTTATTTTTAAAAGTAAGAAAGGATATGAGATGTGATGAGTTGGTGGATAAAAATAATATTTTATTGATAAAAGTGTATAGATTTCTTTTTATTGGGATGAGTTTTAGGGATGGAAATAGATTATAATAATATTTTAATACAAAAAGTACATGGAAATCATTTTCTTGGTTTTTAGGAAACCAACCAAGGGCCAAACAAACAGCCCCTAAGTAGAAAGTCCTCTTCAGCTAGTAATCCTAACAATCAAGTCTGTCAAAAATATGCATCTTCTTTCTGAGTCAAGTACTTTTTCTATTCACAAGACCAATATCATATAACATAAATATATCAATCATGTGCGAGAAATAGCAAAAACATAAAACTGAACGAAAAAAGTTAACCATAGATATGGAAGAACTCAATCTCAAATATGCATTATTTTCATGTAAATGGTTAAATATATCTAGGAATGGTAATCCACTACATACAGTTGTATTTGGATTCATGGCCAACAACATTGTCTTTCTCATCAACCAAAATGCACCTGCATAATATAGCAATATTCAGATTTGAAAGCTGTTGACAATTAATTGCTGTAAAAAATAATGCAACATCATAAACGAGGAGTCACAAAATGTGTATGTCACTTTTGAAGTCTGTCACACAGATTACATACCTTAAAGATCCAACAGAATAGCTACTAGGGAATACAAGATTGATAAAGTGAAAAGAACAGATATGGTAAAAGTAAGCAGAACAGAATTGGCATGAACAATACGTGAGTACCATGTGGACTGATTGAAAAGCAAGGAAAACAGTAAAAGAGAGTGATTATTCTAGAAACAGGCTTAGGAGAATGAGGATTCTATACTATGAATTGCAAAGGCAGAAATATAAATCTTGAATTATAGTAGACCAAGAAGAGAAAATTATGAAAGCAATGCCTAATTCAAAGCACCATCTGCTAGTATATTTTTTCTTTCCCTTCGTAAATGGGTTCAAATATTCAACCAAGGCCAGCAGTTAATTATGTGAAGATCTACCATGTTAAGATTTCTTGAAAAAAATAAGGCAAAATATGCATTCTAAAAAAGGTATACAGTCACTAATCCAGAAAGAAATTAAACTTCAGCTTATATAAAACAAGCAAGAAACTACATATGAGCCAAAAAGGTAGAATAAGCATAAGCAAAAAATTACTTGAGAAAGATATTGATGTGGAGACGTAAATCAAGGTAAGTAACTAATCTAATCCGAAATGTTGACCAGCTTAACATCTTGCAGCATCTCCATTAGCCTATGTTTCGTGAAAGCAAGTGCTGCAGCATGCCTTCAATATAATCTCCGTCCTTGTACCGATCTGATCTGAATACAATTTACCAAGATGATTAGCTAATTGTAATTCTCTTGGAAGTTTGCCAGTCAAATTCTATTGGGAACACACCCACTTAAACTTTCCTTACCAAATTAACTCAGTCCCGGCTCAAGACAACCTCGCAAAGCAAAAGGAATCAAAAAAGTCGACAAGCATTTTGAAAAGTTCCAGCTTCTGATTTATGGCATTTGTGTCTCTACTGAGAAAATGGTTATATTCATTAATTTTCAAGAATATAGAACTCTGACTTTTCAGAGTTGGCAGAGATCCACAGTTCCATATACCATCTATCTTCCAGATTATTAACCTCTTCCTTTTCATCAATCTCACTCAGATCTTCTCACGAACACATAACTCACAAAAATCATAACACAATCAAAGTAAAACAGAAAATATTTACAGACTCATCGTCAAACATGACACCCCTGAACAACATCCATGTAAGGACCATTGGCAACAGAGGTGAATGCATCAGCGGTGGCCATGGCAGTCTCCTCTTTTCCCATGGGAGCGGCGGGGGTGCAGAGATGACCCAAACGAGCACAGGACACAGGACAAAGAGAAAGGCTAGATTTGTTGGAACCAGATCACAAAAGCAAGCAATCTACTATAAATGAAGAAGAAGACAGAAACTGTGATGTTCGTAACCATAGCGCTGCTCCTGAGAGTAGGCTCTGGATCCCACCACAAGACTCCGACATCTCGATTGGAATTCTCACTCTCCCTCTTTGTTGGGTTCTTGATAATTATTACTAACTTGAGCTGTGCACCTCGCACTTCATCAGTTTGGGTGCTTTTTCAATTTGTGTTCATTGAAAAATTCTACCCTTTGGAAAACTTTGCTGGTTCGTTTTGGAGTCTAATCGTATAAGGATGGGAAATATGGGATCTACTCCTATCATCAATATGGTACTCAAGATTAGAAACAACAGAATAAACAGCAAGTACAGAAAAAAGAAAAAAAAAAGAGGTTTTCTAGAAACAGTCATACAAAAGACATTGTTTCCAATATCATGGAAATGTCCGATATATCAGTCGCTAAATACTTTCCTAAGGCTTCTCGCAAAACAAGGTGATCTCAATATCCTCTCACTTTTGGCAACCTTTGGGTGATGTATCATGAATTCCCCAATATATTAGGTTACATTTCATCCTCAAAAAAATCGGCTAAATGTTGCAATGTTAAGTTTATTTGTTTTAAAAGACTGTTTATGGAACTTTAGGTCTAAATTTAAAGCAATATCTTCTCATGTAAATAACCAGAAAGAAGATTTAGGGTAAGTTGAGACCAAATTCTTTTGCAAAATATACCACGTTTCCCACAGCTTTATTCTTTGGTGCATCAAGGATGAACATCTATGATACATACACACATTATCTTATTGACACTCCAATATTTATTAAATATCACCAATATACCACTCATATCTGCCACCCCATATGAATTTTTATGTTTGATATGTCCCCAACATCCGACATTTAGAACACGGAAAATGAGGGATCTTTAAATTTTGTACGGAAGAAACATTTATCTTCAGTTATGGAACAGAAAGAAGACATCTAGGATTTATACTCGAATGGAAATGAAATTGAAGCCCTTAAGTGAAAGCACCATCTAGTTTTGTATTTTTATTTCCCCTTCTCTGTAAATGTGTCCAACTAGATACTTTTTAATTCTGCAGAGCAAGATTATTCCACCAAACCAGCAATTATTTATGTGAATGCCTGCTATGATAAGATGCCTTTAATAATAAGTAAAATATGCATTATAAGAAAAGAAGTATCTAATCATTAATCCAGAAAAAAGGTTTTAAATTTCAGATAATTAACACGAGACGATATTTGAGGCAAAAAGAAAAAAAGGTAGAATAAGCAAAAGCAAGGAATTACATAAGAAAGATAATGATGGGATAAGTAAATCAAGGTAACAAAATAACCTAATTAAAAACGTTAATTGACCAGCTTAACTTCTTCCATCATATCCAAAGAGCCTAGCCTGTGAAGACATCCAGCATGCAAACAAAATGATCATGGTCCCCTTCTTAGCTGAATTCTATTGGAACCTCCACCAACTCAACTTTGCCTGATTAAATTAATTCAGTCCTGCCTCAAAACACTCTTGGAAAGAAAAATGCACTAACAAAATGTTGACGTGCATTTCGACAAGTTCAAACTTGTTTCTCTGGTTAAAGGCATTTTCTGCTCTACTGAGCAAACTAAAATATCCATTAATTGTATAAAAAAAATATAAAACTTTGACTTATTAGAGTTGGCAAAAATATAAAACTTTGAGCTTATGAGCACATCTAATGATCTAAATAAGCTAGGCTAGACAAAACGAAGGACTACTATACCCATGAAATTTTTAAAATTTCAACCATGAAAGCCAAAAGCCACCAAAATCTAACATAGGCTAAAACACTCTTGCAAAGAAGTATGCTCTATTATTCCAACATGCATTCATAAATATAGCGGCATTTTGCAATTTTTCAACTTTTCCTCGGAACGGTGTATCTTAATTGACCAGGCAATAAAAACTTTGACTTATCAGAGTTGGCTGAGATCCCTGTGCCATTTACCTGCTCAAGATCCCATTCTATTTCCAAAATCCCTTCTTTTTCATCAGTCTCACTCAGACCTTATCACGAACACATAACACGCACAAATTATTCAAAACAACAAAATGCTAAAAATCATCATAGATCAATCAAACAAGAACAGAAAAGATCGACTCACTCGTCCTCAAACATGAGTCGCCTCTGTACCGCATCCATGTCAGGATCAACGGAGACTTCGCCGGCTGCGGCGGCGGCGGTCTCCTCTTTGCGCATGGCGGAGCTAAGGAATACGAAACGAGAGCAGGACAAAGAGAAAGGCTTAGATTTGCTGGAATCAGATCGAAGAAGCAAGCTATCGATAGATGAAGAAGACGAAGATAAGGATTGCGGTGTTCTTGATCGAATCGCTGCTCGTGAGATGAGGCTCTGGATCCCACCACAAGACGACGACATCTGCGTTGGATTCGCGCTCGGGGACAAGATTCTTGAAAGTATATGGTGTGTTCGGTTTGGGGGATAACCGGATAAGCATGGAATATGGGTTCGGTTCCTATGAGTCAATGACCACTATTTGTAGTTCATGTGTTAGGTGGCGTGTGATATTTTATTTTGTTTGAAGTTTGATTTACGTGTATCATGTGTATGATTGGTTTGATTAATGAGTATCTCGTGGGATTTCCTTTTCTTTAATCTTTATTTGGATGAGGATGCGATGCGTTTTCCTATGTGAGTAGAAATTTATCGTTGTTTGGTTTGTGACAATTGTCGTCACACGTGGCTCTAGTTGCAGTCGTTTAACAATACGGTTTTTTAAATTTTCTATTCTATTTGGGGTTAATTGCGATTAGAGATATATATTTGCTCTTTAATGTCACTTCTTTATCTCAGGTACATGCAACTAATCAAACAAATAGTTTTTAATTATCATTATCAAACCTAAATTTTGAGGGTTGGATTTGGACAATTTGATTCTTTGCTGAGCTTATAGTTGATGGATTAGAGGAGTTTTGCCTATTTTGTGACGTAGCTGAAACCTATAGATGGTGCACATTTGCGCAACTCTTAAATAAGGTAGTTGGGAGCGTTTGGAAACCGTGGCGTTTCTGCCGTTTCTAGTTTTTTTTTCAAAAAAACAATGAAACGCGTTTGGCAACCGGGGTATTTTTTTGACTTGACCTTTCGCCCTTCCTCCGCCGCCGTCGCCGTCGCCGCTATATAAATAATAACTATAAATGATGTTTCCAAAACATGTTTGAAAAAAAACCCCATGGATTGGTGTTTTTCTTAAAAAACACTACAATAAAATCACTTTGATTACAAAACACACCAACAGTAGCATTTGAATGTCATGGTGCTTTTAGTGTTTCCATAGTGCTTTTGCCAATAACGAAACACAATGTGTTTGAAAATCATTGTGTTTTTTTATACTATAATATCAAAAACAAAAAACACATCACTTATTTTAAAATACTAAAAAGGTACTTTAGGCTTAGTGTTTGTGTTTTGAGTTTCAATGGTGTTAATATAATGTTTAATATAGTTTATTAATAATATATTCATTGCATAATATAATATAGTTTAGGTTGAGTTTCAATGGTGTTAATATAATGTTTAATATAGTTTATTAATAATATATTCATTGCATAATATAATATAGTTTAGGT
>NC_033802.1:47864379-47867827 GCF_001876935.1 Asparagus officinalis | reverse complement strand
ATTTTGTTAAATGCATATTGTGCAAAACTTTATTTTTTGCATAATATTAAGTTTTTGATTTATAGACTTAACAACAATAGTTTGTATCTTTTATCAAGTCTATAAAATCAGTTTATAAAGTTTTCAAAACATGGTTTAGTCAAAATGACAAAACAAGTATTGTTGTAATATATATATATATATATATATATATATATGTATATATATATACACGTTTTTGGTTTTATAGTTTACAAGTTTATATAAATATGAAACCTATATTATTGTTTACATATATATATATATATATACATGTTTCATATTTGTCATTTTGTTAAATGCATATTGTGCAAAACTTTATTTTTTGCATAATATTAAGTTTTTGATTTATAGACTTAACAACAATAGTTTGTATCTTTTATCAAGTCTATAAAATCAGTTTATAAAGTTTTCAAAACATGGTTTAGTCAAAATGACAAAACAAGTATTGTTGTATTTTCATGTTTTGGACTTGTTTTGAAAAATGATGAGTTTTTACTATTGAGAAGTGTAACTCCAAAAATTCTTTTTGTAACATGTTTATTTACATGTTTACAATGATTTCCCAAAGTTTTATAATTATTAGAATTTATTTTCTATTTTTAAAGGCACTTCAAAAATTAGTTTTACTAATTAAATCAGGCTGATACAGTGTTATCAGTCGACTGATGAATGTGTTCAGTCGACTGAAGAAAACGTCTGGAATAACAAAAAAATTCCTGTTTTGTTTTGGTCGACTGACCGGTCGACTGATGAGGTCATCAGTCGACTGATAAGGTCGTCAGTCGACTGATGAGCTGAAAAATACCTCTAACAGTCAGCTCATTAGTCGACTGATGAAAGCCGTCAGTCGACTGATGCTGTAACAGTTAGTTTTTTTCCAGCCGGTTACAGTTTTGTTTTTTAGTCTTTTCTCCTTATTTTCTCTTAACTTTGGGGTTCCTATAAATACTCCCACATATCCTCAGTTCTAGAAACACACGAGAAAAGTTTTAAAGAGGTTTACAAGTTTTGTTTAAGGGTTTAAGTGTGTTTTTAAGAGTTCGTTTGTGAAGATAACTTCACAAGAGCTTGAGGAAGATCATCCATTGGTGTTTGAGCATTTAACTCTTCTCCCTCTCTCTCTTAATCTGTAGAGAAGTTTTTCTTAAACTCAATCCTAGCTATTTTATACATTTGAGCATAATTTCATAAGCTAGATTTACATTGAATTTATATTTGTTTTTCTCATTGTTTACACACATAACCATTGAGCTTATTATAGTTTCATACTTAGTATAATTTGGGTTGTGGGAAGTTGTAACAATTGAGAGTAAGGTTACACTGAGTTCTCATCCATATTAGAGAACATTTGTTGTATCGATCTTCATTGTGGGTTGCACATTGTATTACACTTGGACACCGAGAGAAGTGGTTGGTGAGAGACGGGGTCGGTTCCAAAAGGAGTGGGGTCGGTAGTAAAGCCTAGTGAGAGGTGGTAATTTTGAATACTTGAGGATGGTGACACGGTGTGACGCCACTGGGTTCACACATGGCTGCAGTCCGAGGTGAAACCAGGAATGTCAAACCTGCCATGCACCACACTGTGCAATAACATGTTTCACCATCACAATTACTATCTCTCTAGAGGAATCAACAATAGGTGTAGGTACAAAGCAAGTAAAAGGTTCTACAACAATTACTTAATGAAATGATAGAACATCAAATTAACACATCTCCTCAACCAAATAAACTGGAATACATAGTCAAAGTCTGAAATGATTAATAACAATCTGGAGATCTCAACACGTCTCAAAGTACATAATATCTGATACAGGAAATAAGGCACACAGCCTTTACAACTCTAGAACATAAATCTCTTAAGTCTAAAAAATGTCTCAAGTGGAGTACAAAATAAAATACATCTAATAAGAGGATAAATAGGCACTAGTAAGGGTCGCCCTCATCCTGCGATTCTCCGGGCTCCTGGCTCGTTACCTGAAAGGGGGAGGGACAACGAGCGTCAAAGCGCTAGCGAGCAACATCACAACCAACCCCAAGGGATAGGGCTTGTTGTATATGAAAATACAGTTAATACATAATAATATAAAATCATTTGTCCTAACAACAATGGGTTTTGGTATTTAGGAAATTACAACACGAGCGTAGGTACGTCGAGCGAAATAATCCAAACAAGGAAACCCTCATGTATATACCTTGTATCTCAAATTGTAAATCCCTAAATACTAAACCTGAGGTCTAATACAAGAAACAATAAATAAAACAAATACAAACCCGTCTCTACCGATAAATGAAATCATGACAAGGCCACCACAAGTGTCATGCAAACTCACATGAGTGTCATGTCCGAAAACGATTAAGTGTCCAAAACATAGACTATATAAATTAAACGTCCAACCCATGGACTGAAAGTAACGAGTGTCCAACGCATGGACTGAATATAACCAATGTCCAACGCATGGACTAAATCTAACCAATGTCCAACGCATGGACTGAATATAACCATTGTCCAACGCATGGACTGAACATAACCATTGTCCAACGCATGGACTGAATATAACCATTGTCCAACGCATGGACTGAACATAACCATTGTCCAACGCATGGACTGAATATAACCATTGTCCAAGCATGGACTAAATAGTAATGCATGTCCAACACGAGGACTGAGTAAAAATGAATGTCCAGCATGAGGACTAAATGAAATGAGTGTCCAACATGAGGACTAAATAGTAATGCATGTCCAACATGAGGACTGAGTAAAATGAATGTCCAGCACGAGGACTAAATGAAATGAGTGCCCAACACGAGGAGTAAATAGAAATGCGTGATCACTGCAATTTAATACCCGATAAACAAGGTAACTTCTCATATTCAAAACAATAAACAGTACACTCGAACATATGAACACAGTCTATATATATATACACAGCAGGTGATTTAACAGAAACACAAATAAGACAAGAAAGACTTCGATGAGTCAACTCGTGCTCAGTTATGAGTCCACTCATGTCTCATGGGTCGACTCATGATCTATTACGAGTCGACTCAGCAGAAAACATATGATAACAGGAAAATGACTTCGTGAGTCGACTCATGATTAGTTATGAGTCGACTCATGACCTATGGGTCGACTCGTATACTGACGAGTCGACTCAGCAGAAGCAAAAAAGAAACGATTACTTGCATGTTAAACCTAACATTTAACCCCTAAACATGAAAGAGAGCATTTAATCAAAATAAAACTCATATTTTCATTTCTTTAAATAAATTCCCAGATCTGGGTTTTCATCAAAAACTTGTTGGTGGGAGTTTAAAAATTTGAAACACATGATCTTTAGCATTTACACTAATAAGAACATCGTTTTATATTTGAAAATATGTCTTAGGCTCAATAAAACTCATGAAAAATGTTTATAAATTCATAAAA
>NC_033802.1:47842958-47862625 GCF_001876935.1 Asparagus officinalis | reverse complement strand
GTCCGCCCACTTCTATTTCGAAATGGGGAAAGATTGAAGTGTTCCTACCGGTCCCTAATGTTCCACCTTCACTTACTGACCGGTAAGACACTTAGCTATATACTCTGAAATCTTCCTATGCATATCACTTCACCAAACGTGTCTCTTTAGGTCTTTGTACATCTTAATTATTCCTGGATGTACAGCTATTTCGAAATGGGAAAAGATTGAAGTGTTCCTACCGGTCCCTAATGTTCCACCTTCACTTACTGACCGGTAAGACACTTAGCTATATACTCTGAAATCTTCCTATGCATATCACTTCACCAAACGTGTCTCTTTAGGTCTTTGTACATCTTAATTATTCCTGGATGTACAGAATCACGAATTCATAGTTCTCAATAAACTCAATCCACCGTCGCTGCCTCTGGTTGAGTTCCTTCTGGGAGAAAAGATACTTCAAACTCTGGTGGTCGATGAACAACTCAAATTGCACTCCATATAAGTAATGCCTCGTGACTTCAGTACAAATATCACTACTGCTAACACCAAATCATGAGTGGGGTAGTTCTGCTCGTGCACCCTAAATTGTCATGAGGTATATGCTTCTACCCTCTGAGTCTGCATCAAGATACCTCCTAAACTTGCCAATGATGCATCTGTGTAAACAACGTACGTCCTGTCACTGCTCGAAATAGTCAAAACCGGTACCGTAGTCAACTTAGTCTTTAAAGTATCAAAGGCCTTCTGGCACTCTATGTTCCAAATGAACTGTACACCCTTCCTCGTAAGGCGTGTAAGTGGTGCCGAAATCTTTAAAAAGTCTAGGATGAACTTCCTGTAATAACCGGCTAACCCAAGAAGCTTCAAATCTTTATCACCATCTTTGGTGGTTCCAAAACAAGAATTGCTGTAAACTTAACCGGATTCACTGTCATGCCCTCTCTGCTGTTGACGTGGTCGGGAAATCTAACTTCTGAAAACCAAAACCCGTATTTGCTGAACTTGGCATATAACTGGTGCTCCTGAAGAGTCTATAATGGTACTCGTGTTCTGCCTCCGATCTCAAGAATATGAGAATATCAAACTGGCCCATGAAGGGAGGGAAAAACCCGGTTCATCACATTCATGAATATCATGAGTGCATTAGTCAACCCGAATGGCCTGACTAGAAACTCTAAAGATTCACATCGAATTAGGAAAATGAGTGCATTAGTCAACCCGAATGGCCTGACTAGAAACTCTAAAGATTCACATCGAATTAGGAAAAACGGTATTGGGAAAATCCATCTCCCGATTCCACAACTATGATAATAAGAACGAAGATCAAACTTCGAGAAATACTACACTCTCTGCAACTAGTCGAACAAGTCATCGATCCTAGGTAATGAGTACCTATTCCGGATAGTGACCTTGTTCGGCTCTCTATAATAAATGTAAAATCTCATATTACCGTCCTTTTTCTTCACGAAGAGGACCTGTGCGCCCCATGAAGAATAACTCCTACAAATAAAACCTAAGCTGACCACTCATCCAACTGGGTCTGAAGCTCCCTCATTTCAGCTGGTGTCATACGATAGGGTGCGCGGGATATCGGGACTGTGCCCAGCTGCAACTCAATATAAATCTCAACCTCTCACACAGGAGGTAACTCAGGTATGTCCTGAAAGACATCCTGATAATCTGAGACAACTCTAGTCTCCAATAAATCAGAACCCTGATCCCATCACATCCCCTCATCGATGAACGCCAGGAGTGACTCCGCAAAGCGAATGCCCTGAGAAGTGGCCACAATCATCTCAGACCCATTACCTCTCACACAGGAGGTAACCCAGGTATGTTCTGAAAGACATCCTGATAATCTGAGACAACTCTAGTCTCCAATAAATCAGAACTCTGATCCCGTCACATCCCCTCATCGATGAACGCCAGGAGTGACTCCGCAAAGCGAATGCCCTGAGAAGTGGCCACAATCATCTTAGACCCATTGGATGCTCGCACTCTGACTATCTTCGTAAAAACAGTCAGAACTAATATGGCAGGATGACAACCAATCCATAACAAGGATAACATTAAACTCGGACACATGCAACACTATCAAATCTATAACAAACTCCGACTCACCTAGACTAATAATACACATCCTACAAATGCTCTCCAGAAGCGATACCCCACCTAAAGGGATGGAAAACCGATAATGGAATGTCTAGGGGCTGAGCTACGATTTGGAGTCTAGTCATAAAAGCATACGAAATGAAAGAACACGAAGCTCCCGAATCAAAAGGAATATGAGTGGGAAAAGGATTCATGAGGAACGTACTCTCCACAACTGATCTGCTTGCTCCGTGATCATGCGGAATTATTGCATATACTCTGCCGGTGGCCGAAGACTGCTCTGCCGCTGGTGTTGGAGAATATGGGACAATCTGTCCCTGGGGAACCTCCTGAACTGCTAGAACATGCCCCTCAGTCTTCTGCTGCTGCTGATTCGGACCATTTCCCTTCTGATCTCTTGTTGGTGTACTGCTACACTCAAGTGCCTGGTGCCCGGCCTTGGGCAGTTATAGCAAACTCCCCGGAACTTACGCTGCTGACGAGCTCTCTGATTCTGTTGGGATCCCTTCTTATGAGGGCCCTGCTGTTGCTGAGGTCCAGACCAAGGTCTCTTGTTCCTATCCTTGTCTCCGGGGTGCCCTTTCTTGTTCTTCTGAAACTTAGTCGTCCCATTTTCTTGAGAAATGACTTTTCTAGCTATTGATGGTGGTAGTGCAATATGATTCGCCACAAGCTCCTCAATTGCTGTCATCCGGGCAATAAGAGGAGCCATGATGTCCACCAAATACTGAGGAGCCTGCTGCGGCTCGGGTGGAGTCTGCTGAGGCTCGGATTGAGCCGGCTGCTGCTCAGATGGAGTCTGCTGCGACTCTGCCTGCCCAGCTCTCCGAGTACGAGGCCTACGACGTCCTGTCATCTTTCTAATCATAAGAAAATAAGAGTTGTGAGCCAAAATAGACGTCTATAAATAGCGTATCATGACACAATTTTCACATCATATAGTATTTGCACAACTGTTTGAATTTATACAAAATTAGTAGTCATAAAAAAAATTCTCAAATTTTGAGATATACGCATATATCATCCTCACTCATACTAGGAAATTCTTATCGGACCCTATACATGAATCCTAAGAAACTCTATCCTAGCTCCACGACTCGACACAGGATGATCCTAAGGATACTGGAACTAGAGCTCTGATACAAACTGTGACGCCCCTGGGTTCACACGAGGCTGCAGTCCTCGGTGAAACCAAGAATGTCAAACCTGCCATGCACCACACCGTGCAATAACATGTTTTACCATCACAATTAACATCTCTCTAGTAGAGTCAACAACAGGTGTAGGTACAAAAGCAAGTAAAAGATAATACAAGAGATACTGATGAAATGAAAGAGATCAAAATGATATTTCATCATCCAACATATAGAAATACAAAGTCCAAGCGTCAAAGCGCTAGCGAGCAACATCACAACCAACCCTAAGGGATAGGGCTTGTTGTATATGAAAATACAGTTAATACATAATAATATAAAATCATTTGTCCTAACAACAATGGGTTCTGGTATTTAGGAAATTACAACACGAGCGTAGGTACGTCGAGCGAAATAATCCAAACAAGGAAACCCTCATGTATATACCTTGTATCTCAAATTATAAATCCCTAAATACTAAACCTGAAGTCTAATACAAGAAACAATAAATAAAACTAATACAAACCCGTCTCTACCGATAAATGAAATCATGACAAGGCCACCACAAGTGTCATGCAAACTCACATGAGTGTCATGTCCGAAAATGATTAAGTGTCCAAAACATAGACTATATAAATTAAACGTCCAACCTATGGACTGAAAGTAACGAGTGTCCAACGCATGGACTGAATATAACCAATGTCCAACGCATGGACTAAATCTAACCAATGTCCAACGCATGGACTGAATATGACCAATGTCCAACGCATGGACTAAATCTCACCAATGTCCAACGCATGGACTGAATATAACCAATGTCCAACGCATGGACTAAATCTCACCAATGTCCAACGTATGGACTGAATATAACCAATGTCCAACGCATGGACTAAATCTCACCAATGTCCAACGTATGGACTGAATATAACCAATGTCCAACGCATGGACTAAATATAACCAATGCATGTCCAACACGAGGACTGAGTGGAATGAGTGTCCAACACGAGGACTGAATGGAATGAGTGTCCAACACGAGGACTGAATGGAATGAGTGTCCAACACGAGGACTGAATGGAATGAGTGTCCAACACGAGGACTAACTGGAATGAGTGTCCAACACGAGGACTAACTGTAAAATTATACAAAGTGTAAGTGTCGAATATATATATACACAAAAGATACACATAATCTCATGTCACACGTGCCTCGTTGTGCGGATCGGTGCTTGTGTCAAAAGTCAACTCACATGTACAGATAAATAATAAATCACTAAAATCTAACATTAAATAATCGAGGCAACTCCTCGAACACACAAAAGTATGCACCAAAATTAGAACATGCACAAACAGTGCGGCGGGCGACCGCAGAGACTACTCCGGTCGACCGCGCATAGGGCAGAGGCATCCTGCTCGACAGAACGCCCCGCGGTCGACCGCACATAAGGCAGACAACCTCTGCCCTGCTGCACGCCAAGCGGTCAACCGCCGCGTCCACCGCGGTCGACCGCGAAATAGGCAGAGAGTTATTTACAGGTTCTCTGTCTATTTCACGTACTGATGCAATGACTCAAATAATTAAATCCTAAACATGTACAAGTGCTGTAAAAACATAATTTACACAATGTTAAATAATGCATAAACCATAGAAGACAACAAAAAAAAAACTATTCTATAAGATCTACCATTTAATCCCTAGACATGTTTATGCATATCGAAGCGTTGTGAAAACAGTAAACTTGCATCAAAACTTAGATTTTAAAAAAATATATAAATTTCAGATCAGATCTCTTTAACCAAAATCGTTGGTGAGCATTTGAAAACTAAAATACTCGATTCTTACATCTCATATCATAAAGATCCATCTATCTACACAAAATAATAATTTAGGCTCAAGAAACTTATTAAAAATCATTAGAAAACCCATAAAAACGTGGGTGAAGGGCTGGGGGCGATGTCACTCGCCTGAGGGGGGTTGATGAACACCCAAAAACGATCCTCCTTCAATCTGAATCGCGAAACTCCACCGAAAATCCTCGAAACGCCCTAAAAACGCCAAAATCCGAGCTAGGGTTTGAGAGGAGAGAGAGAAGGGGGGCTGAGGCTATTAGGGTTCAATAGAGGGTTCTGAGAGCTTCAAAACGAGTATATATAAGTAGGGTAACAACCGGGTTTGGTATAAACAAAACCTGACCCGAAACTGAACTGGCAGAACCAGGTTCGCTGCGCGGTCGACCGCAGCGACCACGGCGGTCGACTGCGCAGGGTTTGGGCCATACTCAGACTGGGGTTCGGTAAAAAGGTTGTAACTTTCTCATACAATCTCAGAATGAGGTGATCTAAGATTCGTTAGAAAGCTATTGAAGAGACCTACAACTTTGGTGTTATACACTTTTCCATATTCTAACTGAAACAGTGTGCAAACCATAAAAACTCTCAACTGGTCAAAATTATCAGATTCTCACTATTTGCCTTTGTGCATGTTTTGTGTATTTACACTCATATATTCACAAATATACATTGAATTAATCTCAAATCAATTCCTATCATACTCAAACATCAAAATACATTATTTTCACCATATAACATATTTATCACACTATATTCAATTTTTCAGGGTTTTACACACGGGCTAGGCCAACACTTAGAGGGTATGAAGTGTATTAGAGTGCCTAATTATGAAATTCACCTTGTATTACAGTAGTACACCAAGAGGAGTGTGTGGTGAGAGACATGATCGTCCCAAGAGGAGTGGGGTAGGTGGTAATGCCTAGAGAGAGATTGTAATTCCTAACATTTGAGGGAGATACAGGATAAAGACCAACACTTGAGGTGATAGTTAGTGTGTTTACATTGTGAGTGATTGTAAAGTTTTCGGTGAACTAGAAAATTGTATTGTGAGGTGTAAACATTTTTGGGTGAACGTTGAAAACCCGGTGTTATAGTGGATATCTCCCCGGGAGTAGGGAGCGGAGACGTATGACGGAAGGTCCGAACTCCGTGATCATATTGTATGTTTGCATTGTTTATTTGCGCACTATCACTCTTGTTTGTTTAGTAGTTTATTTCACCCTTGTGTTATTTGTATATACTTGCACATATATTTGTAATATATCATTCTAGCTAGGATATATTTATCAATAAGTTTAAATTGGCATAAATCGGATTAGATTAGCATAAACTCTATTCACCCCCCTCTAGGGTTCCTTCCTAGTGGCATTAGGGTACTTTCAATATTAGGGTGAGAAAGTCTCTGTTCATGTAATCGGATAAGGCCGTTGATATATCTTCCACACTCGCACCAGTGGATCGGTGTCACCACTGGGGTTGGTTTGTTGGGTCAAAATAGATCAGTGTTACTACTTTGGTCCATGAATTTAATATTCACCCGAGTCGACTTGAGTTCGGACCAGACCAGAGTCGGATTGCGTGTAGTCCTACTGGATGCACGTAGTGGATTTTTGAACAGTTAGTTATCCGATAATATGAACGTTGACTCTGTGTGAGATGTGAACCAGTGACCTGTTATAGGATGGCTAGTTACATGACATCTTTACTTGGATGATTACGAGTTGTTGTAAGATACGGACCCGTTATATTTTTTTTCATACATAGATCGGGATTAATATTTAATTATCTACAATTTGAGACATATGGTAGATACATGAGGGTTTCCTTGTTTGGATTATTTCGCTCGACGTACTACGTCTCGAGTTGTAGATTTTTAAGTATTAATCCCATCTAGTTGTACGACCATGTTACTTGGATGATTTTTTTGATCGCTAGCTGCATGACCTCGTAACCCGATTGATTTTTTGATTACTCTGAATATTATAGTAGTGAATTGTATTTAGATTATTAGAATTCTAGTGTCATGCTTCTATTATTATTACTATTATTGCATTGGTCGTTCGATCGTTTCTATTCTTCCTTGTGGGATCTTGCTGTCGCCATGTACGCTTACGTACTCCTATTCTCTCGTGTTGTACGTCAGATGTAGAAGACGGACAGCTTTAGTTCGGAGTCATACAGGAGCCAGAGGATCCTCCGTAGGAGTGCTTTGTAGACCAAGCAGAAGAAGCCGAAGCCTAGTCATTTTTTTTATCAGCTGTTGATCATTAGTTTACTTTTATAGCACTTTTCATTTCCGCCTGATCATTGTATTTTATATTTTCCAGCATTCAGATCGTTTTGTATAAGGGCATGTTTGGCCCGAATATTATGTCTGGATGATTATTTTAGTTGTGATATCTATCTTTTGGTTCTGAGTTGTTTATTATATTCTTGCTATCGTGATCGGGGACCTGTGACTTCACTTTATATTGCTTGACTCTTAGCGTATTAGATTGAGTAGAAGGTCTAGTACATTTCTCCTTAGTCTAATACGTCGCGGGCTTGTTCACGTTCCGATTCCCCAGTATTTTTGGAAAGTGGGGCATGATAGGTTTTTATGATGGCCCATGCAGGTCACGGTCCTGAGTTCCCACTAGTGAGAATATGATGGATAATTTAGACGCATATCATATTTCATCCATAAGACTATACTTGAATCTTATCCTATTACTTGATAAATTATTTTTCGTCCTTACCTTACTCAATTTCCATTTTGACTCCGATTTTCTTATTCTTCCT
This sequence comes from Asparagus officinalis, assembly GCF_001876935.1. NCBI lineage: Eukaryota > Viridiplantae > Streptophyta > Magnoliopsida > Asparagales > Asparagaceae > Asparagus > Asparagus officinalis. The sequence goes on along the minus strand of NC_033802.1, from coordinate 47,854,770 downwards.
CTAACGGTCTTGATTCTTGCCTTTCCTTCAGAACTATGGTGGGTACACGTAGCAATGGTAACCTGTCCGGTAGTAGTAACCCGCAGACCGAAGTGAACTTGCGCTAACTCCTGGCAATGATTTAGGGATTGGCGACAAATCAGCAGCATCTGGCTGGGCAATTATAGCGGGAGTCTCACCAGCCTCCCCCTCGCACAGAGCCTGGTGTTAGGGAATTTTGGTTCATGCGACCTCCTTCCTTCTATGGTGATGGCAGACCTCTAGCGGCAGAGGAGTTCATCAAGGTTACCGAGACCATTCTCACGGTGACCCGTATTACTCCTATAGAGTGGGTAGATCTTATGGATGTCCAACTCACCGATACTGCACGGATTTGGTGGATGGCCGAGAAGAACCTTCTTGTGAGGCCGATTTTATGGGAGACATTCACGGAGCGCTTCAACAGGAAGTATTTCCCCCAGTCTTCCAGAGACGAGCTGCTTCGTCAGTTTGTCGAGCTCAAGAAGAGAGGTCGATCGGTTGATGAGTATGAGGCTGAGTTCTCCTCTCTTAGTCGGTATGTTCCTTACCTAGTTACCGACCCCACCATCAGGAGGCATCAGTTCCAAAAGGGTCTGGATAAGTATATTAGATTTTCTCTGGCTGGTAGGGCACTTGCGACTCATGACACCGTGCTGGACGTAGCTCGCGAGATCGAGCGTGTTCAGAAGGAACCCGAAGATCCGCATGTGGTCCACAGCAGACCACCAGTGGCCCCAGCCCGGAATGTCGAGCGTCCCCCTCCGAGGCAGCAGCAGGCTCCGCAAAGACAGTAGTTTTTCCAACGACAACCACTTCCTCAGGGCCACCCCTATCAGCGCCCTGGAGTGCAGACTCACAACCAGCCTTCGGTGAAGTGTTTCTATTGTAGCCACCCTAGGCATACCCAGCAGGAGTATCACAGGAGTCTTCGTCTGTGCTACACATGTGGATCCCCCGATCATGTCAGTCAAGACTGTCTGTAGCGACAGTAGGCTCGCTTGCCCCCACCTCCAGTTCGAGCAGCTTTTCCAGCTCCACCTCGACTTGCCCCAGTAGCATCGGGTCAGCAGGGACCCTATCCCCAAGTAGGGCCTCTTCTTCCTCAGAAGTAGTTTTTTCAGGAGGCGCAGAGATAGCAACCACCGCGTCAGACATTTATGATGACGGCAGTGGAAGCTGAGGTGAATGACCAGGTCATTACTGTTGGCCTTCTTGTTTTGATGATGTTTAACAAACAATTTACTCCTAATATTGTTTGTTTAGTGTTTGTATTTTCGTATTTATTCTAGGCAAACAACGTGTTGGAGGATGGATGGAATTGCGCATTCACGATCATATCCAATGGAGGTTGGCGGAATTGTGGAGTGAAGCTTACGCAATTCAAAGTTAAAGATTCAAGTTCAAGATTCATCCGCAAGTGTACCAAGATAGAGCTTCGTTGAAGATCATCAAGCTTGGGTAATTTAGTTTAGGTTTTATATTATGTGTGTTAGTACTTTAAGCTCAATCATATAATCAATTTTATTTAGTTCAATGAAATCATGTTTTAGTGCATTATATTTGTATTTTGATAAAATACTATATTCATGGTTTATGGACTTAATAACAATCATATACATCTTTTATTAAGTCTATATAATCATTTTGTAATGTTTCAAAACATGGTTAAGCTAAAATGTCAAAATTCATGTGTTTACATTTTCATGTTTTGGACTATTTTGTAAAATAATAATATTTTTTATTTTGGAGGTTCTTTTTGAAAACCAGTCCTTGTAGCATGTTTATTATCATGTCTACAATCATTCCCCAAAGTTTTATATTTTTTGGAATTTATTTGATATTTTTAAACAGGGTTTTAAATCAGAAAAACTGTTTTCAAACTGTCACTTTCATATATCAGTTTGAGGTCAACCGCCACGGTCGACCGCGCCTATGTTTTTCCCTCAGGAACCAGCAGAGGCTTTCACGGTTGACCGTCACGATCGACCGTTAGTCCAAAAATTCCCACGGTCGACCATCACGGTCGACCGTAAAAGTTTCTAGAATTTTCTCAGTTTCAAATATGGCTCGCGGTCGACCGCGGGTTTTCCACGGTCAACTGCCGTATGCCCAACGATTCTTTTTGTACAAAATCTGAAAAATCTTTTTCTTGGTTTTTGGGAGATTTGGTTGGGGGTTTTACTGTTGGTTTCTCTTCCTATATAAACCCCTTCTACTAGCATCAATCTAAGAAATGTTTTAACAAAGTTTTAACAAGGGTTTAAGTGTTGTTTAAGTTTGTTTAAGAAGCTTTTAAGCACTTGAGAGTTTGAGTTTGTGAAATCAATTTCACAAGAGCTTGAGGAGATCATCTATTGGTGTTTGAGCATCCAACTCTTCTCCTTCCACTCTTGATCTATTGAGAAGTTTTCTAAACTCAATCTAGCTTTATATTTTATATTGTTTGATTATCATTTTATTAAGCTAGTGTTCATATTGAGTTTAGTTGATTTTATTTTCTCTTTATTTACACACACACAACCATTGAGCTTATTGTATTTACATTCATAGTATAATTGGGTTGTGGGATTGTGTAACCTAGAGAGTGAGCTTATAATTCGTTCTCATCCATTGTAGAGAACAAACAGTTTGTATTATGCTTATTGTGAGATTCACTTTGTAATATACTTGTACACTGAGAGAAGTGTGTGGCGAGAGTCGGGGATCGTCCCAAGAGGAGTGGCATCGGTTGACGAACCAAGGAGAGGTTGTATCCGAACACTTGAGGGAGACACGTCTAGTTCAACACTTGAGAGGGTGTAGAGTGGGGTTACAAGAGTGTGTTAGTTGTAGAGTTTTTGGTAAACTAGAAAATCGTATTGTGTGGTGTAAACGTTATTCGGATAAACGTAGAAAACCCGGTTGTGATAGTGGATATCTCCTCGAGGTGAGGAGCGGAGACGTAGGTCAAGTGGTTAGATCGAACTCCGTGATCATATCGTTTTGTTTGTGATTGCATTAGCGTTCTTATTCTTGTATTCATATCTTATATCGCCTTTGTGTATTACTCTTCATATTGCCCTATCTCTTTTGTAGATTGTTTATTTTACCCTTGTGTTAGTTTATATATCATTGCTCATATTTTTGTAATATCTCATTGCTAGGATATATTCATTTGTTCATATTGCTTATCCTAGCTCATATATCTAGTTGTATTTCATACTTGCTAGGATAACTTATTAATTAGTTTTATATTAGCATAAAATCGGATTAGATTAGTATAAGACCCTAATCACCCCCCCTCTAGGGTCTAACAATTACTGGTAAGAGTTGTTCATTCTCAGTTTTGCTTGCATATGATTTTTCCTTAATTAGTATTGCCTGATGATATTATGATAGGATTTGTTTATGAATGCTAACTTAATTGTGTTCTTCTTCTTCTTTTGCACTAGGCAAGGTTCTTGTTTCTTCCGTTCCTTCCTTACCACTTTTTGACTCAGGAGCTTCCCATTGTTACTTATCTCGTCGCTTCGTGACCACACACTCACTTCCTATAACTTCTCTTTCCTCGGGCTAGAATATCAACACTGACAGTGGTGTCTTCGTGGCATCTAGCGGTTATGAAGCATGTCCTGTAGTCATCTGTGGGAGAGAACTATTTGCAGATTTCTTGGTGATCGATTTGCCGAACTTCGAGGCAGTATTTAGAATGGATTGGTTGGGGACATTCTTCACCACTATCGATTTCGTCGTCGGAGTGTGGTATTTGAGATACCGGATCACTCGAGGTTTGAATTCCTCAATGACAGTATCTCAGCTAGACCTGTGAAGCACAGAGCTAGACCGAAGGAGGCGTCATTTGCTGCCATGCAAGTGGAACCCAAAAATCCAATTGTAGTTCAAGAATTTGAAGATGTACTCCCCGATGACATTTACAGGTTGCCACCGGATCGGGCGATCGAGTTTTCCATAGAAGTAAAGCCTGGTACTGTCCCAATCTCCAAGACCCCTTATCGTATGCCTCTGGCTGAGTTGGCTGAGCTTTGGACTCAGTTGGATGATCTTATGCGGAGAGGTTTGATACGACCTAGTGTATCGACATGGGGAGCACCTGTATTGCTAGTGAATAAAAAGGATGGATCCAAGCGGATGTGCATCGACTACCGGGAGTTGAATGCTATGACAGTGAAGAATAAGTATCCTCTTCCTCGTATCGATGATATCTTTGACCAGTTAGGAGGATAGAGAGTATTTTCTAAGTTGGATATGCGGAGCGGATATCACCAAGTGAAAGTCAAAGACTCTGATGTTCCAAAGACTACATTCCGGATGAGATACGGACACTAAGAGTTCTTGGTGATGCTATTTGGTGTGACTAACGCGCCGACAACATTCATGAACTTGACGAATCTGGTGTTCTACGACGTGCTGGACAAGTTTGTAGAGGTTTTTATTAATAATATACTAGTATACTCCAAGAGTGAAACGGAGCATGCGGAACACTTGCGGTACGTGTTGCATACCCTGAGAGAGCATCTACTGTTCGCTAAGTATAGTAAGTGCCAGTTTTGGATAGATCGCATCACGTTTCTAGGACACGTGGTATCAGGAGACGATATATCTGTGAACCCGGAGAAAGTATCTGTTGTTAGGGATTGGCCTATGCCTAGGATAGTATCTGACATTACGAGCTTCCTAGGACTAGCTAGATACTATCGACGCTTCATCAAGAATTTCTCGAAGACCGCGGAGTTGATGACGCATCTTATGAGGAAGGATATTAAATTCGTCTGGTCCGACGCTTGTGAGCAGGCGTTCGAGGAGTTGAAGTCTCGATTGATCTCAGCCCCGGTCTTGACTGTTGGCCTTCTTGTTTTGATGGTGATTTAGCAAACAATTTATATCTAATATTGTTTGTCTAGTATTTGTATTTTGTTACTTATTGTAGACAAACAATATGTTGGAGGTTTGATGGATTGCGCCATAACGATCATATCAAATGGAGGATGGCGGATATAGTGGTTGAAGTAATGCAATTCAAGTTTAAGATCCAAGTTCAAGCTTCATCCGCAAGTGTACCAAGTCAAGCTTATTGAAGATCAATATCAAGCTTGGGTAATTTAGTTTTATGTTTTATATTATGTGTGTTAGTACTTTAAGCTCAATCATATACGCACATACACGTTTTGGTTTTGTATATATATATATATATAGTTTATATATATACATATATGTTTTTGGTTTCTTGTATATATATATAGTTATATATATGGAATATGCATATTTGTGAAAATATTGTGTTTTTAATTTATAGAATTCATAACAACATTTTATATCCTTTATTAAGTCTATAAGAACGTTTGAAAATGTTTCAAAGTTGTTTGTATGTCAGAACATCAAATTTCATGTATATCATCTTTTCATGTTTTGGACATACTTGCAAAATACATGAGTTTTCATAATTGGGAAAGGAAATTTGAAAAATTTTCTTTGTTTACATGTTTATATTCATATATACAAACATTTCCCCAAGTTTTACTAATTTTGGAGTTGTTTTGTTATTTTCAATTGAATTTACAAAACCGAGTTTTCAGTAGTTTTTTAGAAACTATTTATCTGTGTTCAAACATTTATTTCTCTCAACTGGGAAGTGATTTTTCAAATATTCTTTCTCTAGAATATTAATATACATGTCTAGAACTTTCCCTAAAAATTTCATGATTTTTGGAGTTTATTTACTATTTTTAATTAATTTTACAAAATCAAATACGCAAATTTCCAGAATCTGTCAAACCTGAAAATTGCTTGTGCACGTTGCTACAGTGCGGTCGACCGCCACGGTCGACTGTACTACAGTGCTGTCAACCGTGCTACAGTGTGGTTGACCATGGCCGGTCGATCGTGCATAGTTCAGAGAGAAGTTTTTATAGTTTTTTACAGTGCGGTCGACCTTTGTGTTTATAGAGAAGTTTTTCTAACTCTTTTCTCTAGCAATTCTATTATTGATTTTCATATTCTTATTATTGCTAGTTTGCTAATTGAGTTAGATCTTATTTTACTCATTGTTTACACACACCCACTTGAGCTTATCGTATTTTCATACATAGTATATTTGGGTTGGTGAGAGTTATAACAATTGAGTGTGAGCTTTCATTGTGTTCTCACCCATATTAGAGAACAATCATTTATTGTAATCATGCTTAATTGTGAGATCACTTTGTAATACACTTGTACACCAAGAGAAGTGTGTGGCAAGAGTCGGGGATCGTCCCAAGAGGAGTGGCGTCGGTTGACGAATCTAGGGAGAGGTTGTAACCGAGCACTTGAGGGAGACACGTCTAGTTCAACACTTGAGAGGGTGTAGAGTGGGATTACAAGAGTGTGTTAGTTGTAGAGTTTTTGGTAAACTAGAAAACCGTATTGTGTGGTGTAAACGTTATTCAGGTGAACGTAGAAAACCTGGTTGTGATAGTGGATTTCTCCCCGGGAGTGGGGAGCGGAGACGTAGGACGAAAGGTCCGAACTCCGTGATCATATTGCTTGTTTGAGTTTGTCATTGGCGTATTTGCTTTTGCATTTATCTTATATCGCCATTTGTGCATTGCTCATTATTTTCTTTGCCCACTATCTTGTTTATGTTTATTTCACCATTGTGTTAGTTTACATATCCTTGCATATATCATATTGTATATCTCTTTGGTAGGATATATCATCTTGTGCTAGTTTATATATCCTTGCATATTTTTTATCATATAGGATATATCTCTTTATTCATATTGCATCTTGTGCTAGTTTATATATCCTTGCATATTTTTTATCATATAGGATATATCTCTTTATTCATATTGCCTATTCTTGCTTATACCTCTTGTATATCTATCTTGCATAAGACCCTAATCACCCCCTCTCTAGGGTCTAACAATTGGTATCAGAGCTTGGTTCTCTTTGATTTATAAGACCCTAATCACCCCCTCTCTAGGGTCTAACAATTGGTATCAGAGCTTGGTTCTCTTTGATTTAAGGACTAATCTCATTGAGTTAAAGATCCAAGTTATCTTATTTGTGCTAATCTAGTTATGATTACATTTGTCTTGCTTGCATATATTCACATATATATCATGAATATAAATGTATTTCGTTTAGGCTATGAATCAAATGTTGCTCCTAAATTCATTAATTTTCCCTATGTTCAATGGGCTTCTAGATTTAAACTATTTGTTGAATTTAGAAATATCAACTTATAGGAAGTTATTGATTGTGCTTATATTGTGCCCACATTGGAGAAATCCAAGTGGAGCGATCATGATAATAAAATATATACAATGAACAAGCTTTTGTTAGAATTTTTGCTAAATGCTTTTGACTCATCCTTTTCTAACAAATTTATTCATTTTGATAGTGCTTACAAACTTTAGAAATTTATTGAAGCACATCAAGGGGACTTGGAGGCAATCCGACAAGATTTGGAGGATTCTTCTTCAAGTTCATGTGGAGCATCATGCACACGGCCACAAGAGGATAACTCTTGTGTAGTAAACGATTCCGATTCCGATAACGATTTGTCTATTGATGAACTCGCTTGTGCATATGAGAAATTATCGCATGCCTACACAAAATTGCAAAATAATTTTATTGATCTCAAAAGCAAGCATGTTAGTTTAAAATCCGATCATGAGTCGCTAGCTTCCAAACTTGATATTGTTGTTAAAGAGAATGCTATTTTGAAAGAAAACAATGAGTTATTAAGTTTGGAAAATAATAATATGTCTTCATCTATTGTTAGCTTAACTCATACTAATAATGATGTCATGATAGAAGTAGGAACTATTAGAAAAGAGTTTAATTCTTTTAGAAATGATCATGTTTCATCTACTTCTATTTCCAATGCTTGTATGCCTAACAATGTGTTGGATCATGTTAAAGAACGCATATCATCTTTAGATTCAACCCTTAAAACATGCATTGTAGATAATAAGAAACTTATGGACTTGGGTGCAAAGTCTCGTACTACAACTTCTAAACTCGTACACTTTGCACACTTGTATAGCAAAACGTATAAGTGTTCTATTTGCGGTCGTAAAGGCCATTTAGCTAAGTTTTGCTATGATGCACATAAATCCTCCAAGACTAATGTTTCTTGTGCATCTCATAAGGCTTCTTCATCACATACACATGCACATACTCATCATGTTCATCATAAGCATGCTCATGTGTTTAAATGTGATTTTTGTGGTCGATTTGGTCATTTAGCCAAATTTTGTTTTGATTTAAAGAGAGTTTCACATTTGCAAAATAATTTTAAAAGACCATCCATGTTTGCAAATGTTTCTAATATTTCTCGTGCACAACCATTTGGTCAACGCAAATTGTTTCAACCTTTTCATTGCACAAATTGTAATCGTAAATGTTATTTATACAATTTTTGTTTTGACCACTTTTGTGCACCATATGTGTCCAAACGGATTCATAACCCTAGGGCTTTGAGCTTGAATGATAGTGGTCATGTCCCTAAACCTTTTGGTACCAAGAATACTTGGGTACTAAAACAAACTTGATTTTAAACCAAGAATTTTAGTGTTTTTATAATTATTTTTCTTGGTTTTAAAAAATGTATTTTAAACTTTTATGAAAACAATTCCTTTTATTGGTCAAATTCCTTTGTTTTTATGATTATTGGTTTTGTTTTGATAAGAGGTTTGTATTTATATAACCCTCCGGGTTTATTGGGTGTTTATTCCCAAATCATGTTTACCGGATGCTTAAATGTTTATATGGGTTGTTACTAGCTCAAGAGCTAGATATAGTTGCCTCTCTTGATTTTTGAAAATCAATGATGGTTTAGTTTTATACTCTTAAAAATAATTATTTTTAATCCATAGTTCATAATTCTTGTATGTTACTTTTGAACTATGAAAGATTTGTTTTTTTTTTTGAATTCATTATATAAGCACAAATAGATAATTCAAATTTCAAATATGCTTTATAATGCATTCTATGAGTGGTTTGATCAAGTCCTCAAAGAAAGTATTCTTTTTAATCAAACATCGTTTTTGGATTCAAACTTTGATTTATGATTTCATTTGAGTGATTTGTTTTCTTTTGAAAACTTTTTTCATGGTTCTCATGTTCCCTCATTCTTTTGCTTTCATAAATTCATTCATACATGATTTTTATGCTTGAGAAATAAGACACTATGTTCACTTTGACATATTTATATGTGTCTTCATTGTCTTTTTGTATGTGAGGAGTGTTTAGCATACTTTCCATCTATGCTTGCTCACATATGTATGCCTTAGTATTCATTACATATATTCATTAAGACATTTTGATAGGGGGAGCAATCCCTATACTTGTTTTATACTCACCCATGCTTATTTGTAGGGGGAGCTTTTGCTCTCTTAATTCTTTTGTCCCCTTTTTGATGTTATCAAAGGGGGAGAAATATTGTGAGTATACAGTTCCTTGTTTATATGCATGTGTATTATCTTGTATATGTTCATTTCCTTCATGCATATATTCCTTTTTGTAAATTGTTTGTCATCATTAAAAAGGGGGAGGTTATTGGCCTTTTTGTTTTGATGGTGATTTAGCAAATAATTTACATCTAATATTGTTTGTCTAGTGTTTGTATTTTGTTACTTATTGTAGACAAACAATATGTTGGAGGTTGGATGGATTGCGCCATAACGATCATATCAAATGGAGGATGGCGGATATAGTGGTTGAAGTAATGCAATTCAAGTTCAAGATCCAAGTTCAAGCTTCATCCGCAAGTGTACTAAGTCAAGCTTATTGAAGATCAAGATCAAGCTTGGGTAATTTAGTTTAGGTTTTATATTTATATATATATAGTTTATATATATACATATATGTTTTTGGTTTCTTGTATATATATATAGTTATATATATGAAATATGCATATTTATGAAAATATTGTGTTTCTAGTTTATAGACTTCATAACAACATTTTATATCCTTTATTAAGTCTATAAGAACGTTTGAAAATGTTTCAAAGTTGTTTGTATGTCAGAACATCAAATTTCATGTATATCATCTTTTCATGTTTTGGACATACTTGCAAAATACATGAGTTTTCATAATTAGAAAAGGCAATTTGAAAAATTTCTTTGTTTACATGTTTATATTCATATATACAAACATTTCTCCAAGTTTTACTAATTTTGGAGTTGTTTTGTTATTTTCAATTGAATTTACAAAATCGAGTTTTTAGCAGTTTTTTAGAAACTATTTATCTGTGTTCAAACATTTATTTCTCTCAACTGGGAAGTTATTTTTCAGAAATTCTTTCTCTAGAATGTTAATATACATGTCTAGAACTTTACCTTAAAATTTCATAGTTTTTGGAGTTGATTTACTATTTTTAATTGATTTTACAAAATCAAATACGCAAATTTCCAGAATCTGTCAAACCTGAAAATTGCTTGTGCACGTTGCTACAGTGCGGTCGACCGCCACGGCCGACCATGCTACAGTGCGGTCGACCGTTCAGAGAGTAGTTTTTGCAGTTTTTTTCTCACGGTCGACCGTGACGGTCGACTGCAAATGTTACCGTTGCACAGTAACGGCTAGTTGCTGAGTTTTTTTTAGTGGGTTTTTAGGGTTTTTGGGGTTGGTTTCTTCAAGCCTATATATACCTCTTTGCCATAACTTTTTTCAACTAACTAGAGAGAGTTTTAAACAAGTTATAAAAGAGAATAAAAGTTTGTTTAGTTTGTTTTAAGTTTGGGGTTTTTGTTTACAAAGGAGGAAGCTTGCGTTGTCAATTGAGGGATTCATCCTCAATCTTCTTCATCCTCTCCTTTGTGTTTATAGAGAAGTTTTTCTAACTCTTTTCTCTAGCAATTCTATTATTGATTTTCATATTCTTATTATTGCTAGTTTGCTAATGTATTTTCATACATAGTATATTTGGGTTGGTGAGAGTTATAACAATTGAGTGTGAGCTTTCATTGTGTTCTCACCCATATTAGAGAACAATCATTTATTGTAATCGTGCTTAATTGTGAGATCACTTTGTAATACACTTGTACACCGAGAGAAGTGTGTGGCGAAAGTCGGGGATCGTCCCAAGAGGAGTGGCGTCGGTTGACGAACCTAGGGAGAGGTTATAACCGAGAACTTGAGGGAGACACGTCTAGTTGTAGGGTATAAATTTGATTTCCCGAAAACAGGGAGTTTCGTTTGTATTGATAAGAAGGCTTATTACAAACTAATAATCAAATGATTACAACAGAAGCAGAGGGAATGCCCTCTTTGTTTTGTGTGGGGACTTTAGGTGGCTATAGGACGCTTCGCTCGATGCTCGTATCGAGTCTGCTTCCCTTGGACCGTTCGATCGAGGTTGCTGGAGAGCTTCGGTACGTAGTAGAAGCTCCAGTCGATGGAGTTCGGGTCTGCTTAGTTCACCGGCGATCGGAGCTCAGAACTAGGCAGTGATGCTGTAATGCAAAGATGATGCGAACAGCTTGGTCTCTACTGCTTTTCTCCTAGTTTTTCGACCTCCCTCAAAGTTTGCTGGAAGAGGCTTTTAAATGGAAGAAGGACAGCTTGACTGCTCCTTGAATTATGGGATGTGACCATACATTGTTCGGAGATATCCTGCTGCCCATTCGTACCACCAGTGGTCATTCGAAGAGCTGTGCTCTGCGTCACGTCACGTAGGAGTGGGAAAGCCCCTCCTCGTATGCGTGACATCGGCTGTCAGATGCTTGCGGGGGTCTGACCAACCACCGAGCGTTGGCGGCTCTCGTCCCTTCGCCTGGACAACTGAGGTGAGCCGCATTTATGAGGG
>NC_033802.1:47838173-47842948 GCF_001876935.1 Asparagus officinalis | reverse complement strand
GCGGGCCTGGAGTGCCGTGCCTTCTCTCTTCAGGTCAAGAGAGGCGGGAAAGCATGTTCCTGGCACTCGAGTGGGTTTGGACAGCTCGCCGAACGCTGGCAGATTCGTCTTCTGACTTAGACCGCCGAGGTGAGTTGCATTTATGAATGCTCAGGTCGACTCGACACCCGTCCAGTCCTTCGCACTGTGAGCGACCGCTTGACGGTCTTGGAGTACTGTGCCCTCTCTCCTTGGGTCGAGAGAGGAGGGAAAGACCCATCTCAGCACGTGGGGTAGCGGATACCCAGCTGTACTGGCGGCCTTGAGGTTTGTAGGCGGATTCGACTTTGGACTCGGGCAGGCGAGTTGCGTGAAAGGCGAATTTCCGCTATTCCAGTTGATCTCAACTCGTGCAGGCGAGCCGATCATTCAGGCGAATCTGGAACCGAGCACATTTGACGACCATGCGGCTCAGGCCTGTGCTAGGGAACTGTGCAGGCGACTTCTTGCAGGCGAATTTCCCATAGGCTCACAGAGGTATTTTTTTTACCGTCTACAAGACCCCCTTCAAAGTTTTCAGACCTAAACCGGCTTGCGTGTGGTCTGGAATACTTTGAATGAAGAAGCTTTTGGTGAAGCAAGCGCCTTTGGGTTTCTTTTAGGATTTTTAGCAAACCCTCAGCTATCAACGGGTTTGATGTGCCTTTACCGATCACCGTTTGAATCGGGCTAGCCATACTATTCCCCTCAGTATGATGAGTTATTGAGTAGTTTCTCTTAGGCTTAATGCTAAGATTTCTGCTCTAACCCTTAGCCGTATGAGGCGTGGGTTTTAACCGTTCGAGTGAGGTCATTCTACTGGCTTGGTTCATAATTTTACCTTTAAAGGCGAATGAGTCGTCGAGGCGAAATCAGGTTTTAGGGGCGAAATTCTGTTCGACTTGCGGATTTGGGTTGAATTTTCGCAGGCGAGACCCTTCCTTTCAGGCGAAACTCGGTTCAATGTGGGTGAGCCACACGTCCGCTGGTGGGCTTCGTGCTTTCCAGCTAAGACGGTGTGGTTCTATCATGTCGCGTTCTGACGTAAGCTTCGTGCTCCCCGTTTGAATCGTGGCCGTGGTTTTCGAACCCAACCGTCGATTTTGGTTCAGGTTTGGGATTTTTCGACCAACCCGCTTCCCGCCTCGACGTGGCACTTCGAAATGTCAGGGGGCAATCTGGGCCGTTGATTTCGATCGTGGTCACATTTCTCGTCCGCCAGTATTTCGCTTTTTGAGGGCGATCGTGGCCACGTTGGCAACTCCTCCGTTAAATAGGCCGTTCCCTTTCTTTGAGAGTTACCGTGCTCAAGAATCTTGAAAGTTTTCCAAAGAGAGAGAGTTCCCGCTTAATCCTCTCAATGGCGCCGAAATCCAAGAAGTGTATCGCGAAAGGAGGAGGTCCTGGGCGCTATTCCGACTGCCTCGCCGCCGGTGCACCCGTCCGCATACCTGAGACACACTTGGGTAAGTCCAGGGGTTCATCTAACGACTTCACGTAGGTTATAGGTGTCGGGTCGGGCGGATGAGCCTCGTTTATCCCCCTTAGGTTCGATCATCTTTGGTAGCTTCCTTGATTTAGGGCAAAATCTATCCCCTTTTTGGGCAGATTTTATATTTGCTCATAGAGGACGATTTCTGCCTCTACAGGCAAAATTGACTTTCGTTGGGTGGAGGCGAATTCGTCCTTGATAGGCGAGTTCGACCTCTTTTCTAATAAAAGGGGAGCGTTGTTTTCGCTTTCCGACAAGCGAATTCGCCCATTTTTAGGATTGGCGGGGGTTCATCCTTAGGGCGGATCCTATCCTGACTCTTGACCTTTTCTGACGAAGCCCTTCTGAAGGGCGGGGCCATCGGCCTTGCCGAAGGTGCAAGGCGCACAGGGCCTCTCCGGTTTCCTTCCTTGGGTCCGGTGCCCGTGTTCTCCGCTGATAAGCCGGTTGGCTCGACAAAGAGAGTCGCCGATGGGCACCACCTAACGCTGCGCGAGTTGACCACTGACGCGGCGCTGACAAACGAGGATAGGGTGGAGCTGCCAAAGCCTCAGTTTTTGTTTGGCGATTCTGCTACTGATCCTTCCGCCCTATTGATCAAAGAAAGCTGGTGGCTCCGCATAATGGACGGGGTCCACTACTATCTCCCCAACATGCCGAGGGGGTTCTCAATTGTTGAGCTGCGCTCTCTTGCGGTCCCAAGGATGATGAATTGGGATCTGACCCCAACTCAAGACGGGGTGACTTTTGGTGTCTTTACAGGCTCCACGGCAGGGTACGGGGTAGAAAGCTCCTGTAAACGGGTGACTGGCTTGCGTCCGGGTCTACCGTTCAATGAGGCGCCCACTGGAGAAACGACAAGAAACGACAGCAGTCACGGAGACCTTCCATCATCGTTTCTTCCGAGCCGGCGGGAGATTTCCCCCAAAGGATTTCAGAGCTCCGGGGTGGGTCTACTCTGCGCCTGGCAGTAAGACCTGGTGGTCCAAGATCACCGATTACATCCTGGCCGAGAATTTCGACCTTGCGAATACAGAGTTGTATGCGGCCATTCAGGCCACTTGTCATGGTCTAAAGATCAATGCTCCCCAGTTCCATAGCGTCTTAGAGCTATATTGTGCCGATAGTGGCACGTTTTACACCCTCAACGGTGAGCTCGATATAACTCTCCACGAGATGTACGACGTGTCGGGTCTGCCTCTGGGAGACTTTCCGTATGAAGAGTACGTTCCCGACCAAGATGAGATCGACCAGCTCTCGGCCAAATTCTTCTAAGGGGGGAAGAATGTAGAACCCCGAAATTTTTATATGAATATACATGAATTATTAGTAAATAATTAATTCTTTTATGATAAATAGCTTGAGGTCATTGATGTGCATGATAACAAGTTATTTGAAATGATATGAGAGTATGGGTGTAGAGCTTTGTGCGTTGGATTTTGCAAAATTAGCAAAACATGCACAAAACTGGAATTTTCCAGATCAGTCGACACATCAGTCGACTGATGGTATCGGTCGACACATCAGTCGACTGATGCGCTGATTTCCAGTTTTTACAGGTTTCGGGTCTGTTTTGTTTTGATTCGGGTTTGGGTCGGGTTTAAGGGTTCATATATAATCTCATTCACCCAAAATCATCCCCTCTCCTCTTCAGACCAGAGAAACCCTAGCCCCCTCTCTTCTCTCTCAAACCCTAGGATAGTTCTTGGTGATTTTGGGGCGAAAATTGGATGGATTTTCGTACGGGATCTTCAAGTTTGCATAGCGAAAGGAAGATCACTCCCCGTTAGATAGGAGCTTCTTCATCAAACCCTCAGAAGCGAGTAACATCTCGCCCAACGCTATGTCCCATTCTTTTTAAACGTTTTCAAATGGTTTTATTGAGAATTCTTTGGCTAAAAACGTATTTTTGAGTACAAAGATTGGGTTTTATATTGGCATGTAACATGAAAGATGTGGCATTTTCAGTTAATATAAATAACCTACCCAATGTTTGGTAAATTTAAAATCCAGATCTGAAATGTTTAAAAGAGATTTAACGTGGGTTTTTTTTTGTTTTTGAAAAAGTGTTTTTCAACATAAATACTTATGTTTAGAGTTTTATTCCTGTATATGTATGTGAAAGTTATGTTGTCAGTTAGTCCATACATGTTAATTTCTTATGATTTCATGGCTTGGATTGTGGTGGATGTTGGATTCAATTTTTGGCATATAAGAACGCTATACAGATTTATCGTAGTCTGTCGTCGGACACGATCAGTCGACCGCGGAGGCAAATTTGTTTCAGCCAGCAGTCGACTGATCAGTCGACTGCGGGGGCTTGATTCTGGCTTTCTAGGCTTCCTGGTCGACTGGTCAGTCCTGCGAGCTGAGGCCTGTGCTGTCTGAGCTCCACTCAGTCGACGTATGAGTCGACTGACCGTCATCAGTCGACACCATCAGTCGACTGATGAGCCTGTTTTACAGATTCTTAGATCTGTTTACGTTGCTTCGGGGTCGCCTCGTGAACCTGACCCTAGTTTATCACGTTAATGCATTTATCTGTGCATAGTGGGTTGACTTTGACATGAGTTTAGGACATGTACATCGGGATGCTTGCGGTTTAGATCTTGGTGTATTTTTACTGTATGAATGATAAATTACATTTCCTTCATTTATAGTTACTGTGTTGGACATACATTATTCTGATCCAATGTGTTGGATACTTCCCATCTTGGTCTGTGTTGGACATGGCATTCCTATCAGTCGCATGCGTGTTGGACCGGCACATCACTTTTGTCGCATTCGTGTTGGACATTTTTGCTCAAAACCTTCTGAGCATGGTAGCACCATATTGAGTTTTGGAAGGCACGAATTTTTTTTGATACGCGTTAGACATGATAGCTACTGATGGGAATGGCACTTACTGTAGAATACGACTTGATTATTTTGGCATGGACACCAACATGATCTCTACTTATGTTCTGAGATGGGTTGTCTTTTCCTTTTATTGTATTTCTGTTCACCGCCGTAATTAGACTCACGTTTGGTAGCTTAGGCGAATTTTCATACTTGCGAGTACAAGGTATATAATATGAGGGTTTCCTTGTTTGGATTATTTCGGCTCTCTGGGACCGTAGAGACCTATGCCCGTATTGACTTCCTAAGTAATAAGCCCATTGTTCATTGTTCTAGGGATAATTGCTATATATTATTCTATATATATTTTTGTGATACTGTTTTTCTTAATACAACGAGACCCTATTCCCTTGGGGTGGTTTGTGAT